>NC_067478.1:111812933-112112933 GCF_947179515.1 Apodemus sylvaticus | reverse complement strand
CAGACAGGGTCTCACTCTGACTGTCCAGGAAATCACTATGTACACCAGGCTGGCCTCGAATGGCCGTGTGTGTTGCACTTTTGCCTTCCGAGTGCTAGAACTAAAATCATGCAACACCACGGTCCAGTCCGGCACACATCTTTAATCTCAGCACTCAGGAGGCAGAATCAGGTGGAGCTCTCTGAGTTCGAGGCCACATAGGGTGAGTCAGGAGTGAGACCCTGACTCTAAAAGACAAAAGTCAGTTCATATCAATAAAGGTAAAGGGAGAGAAAGACACAGAAAAAAATGTAGGCAAAATACGGAGTGTAGCAGGAGGCTCGTCTACTGTCAATAAAAAGATATTGAGCCACGTTCCGCCCAGGCACCCCCCCCACCTCTGCTTGAGGTTCATTGGTTAAAACAGAAAAGCATCTCCGGGTCAAGCAACTTCATTGGTTGCTTCCGGCACCTGGCTCTCTGGTGTCCCGGCTTCCGGCCGTCAAGTGGAGCAGATCCACAGCCTCAGGCGTCCGTACCCGGCGCAGATGGCGGCGGAACCGCTTTCGTGACGCAAACCGGCGCGCGTGTGACGTCATCAGCAGTCGCCGTGGGCGCCGCGACCTCCTGCGCTGCGAGATTTCTGCTGAAATGCTGCGGTTGTTCCAGGCCGCTTCCCGCACCTGGCTGCGACCCTCTGGCTCCCGGGTAGGGCACCGAGCTGAGTTTAAGGTCGGAGGTCAAAGGTTGAGAACTTCCGAGAGCACCTCTAACTTCCGCCCGTCATTTTCCAGGTGTTCAGCTCTCTGGCTGAAGGCACGGTGCAGCCGGCCGAGGTTTCAGAGCCGCGAGATAGCGCCGGTGAGATGGCCGGGATCATACCTTGACACACAGCGTTGGGGAAGGTGGCACCAAAAGTGTTGGGTTTTGATCCTGACCCTTGACCGCTCATTTTTCACACCCCGCCCCCGCCAGGTCTCCTAGATCCCGTTTTGCGTAAGTGCGAGCTCCCGATCCCTGCACACCGGCGCCCGGTGCAAGCCTGGGTCGAGTCTCTCCGAGGCTTCGAGCAGGAGCGCATCGGCCTGGCGGAGCTGCACCCCGATGTGTTTGCAACGGCGCCCCGGTGAGTGCGGGGTGCAGTGGGAGGAACGCGCCATGGTTTCTCCACCTGACTAAAGGAATGATCAGTTTCCCTACTACAGGGCTGGAGGGCGAAGAACACAGCCCTGTGCCAGCCCGGACTATTACATCCTGCCTTGCTCCCTTGGGCTTGGGTCCCCGTTTTGTCAGACCTCAAGAAGTTAGGTAATGATTAGGTAGTAATCTACCACACACAAAATTCTCTAGAAATGTTTTCTGTTAGGGCTGCAGATGTGCACAGCGGGCTTGTCTGCACGCACCTTGCCCTGGGTTCCCTTTTATGAAATACAAATGGCATGGTGACCCACGCCTCTAATCCCAGCACTATAGAGGTGGAAATAGGAGGACCAAGAAATTAATGGTCAAGGTGGCACAGTGAGTTCCAGGCCAGCCTGGGCTACATGACACCATAAGTAAAAGTGAAAATACTAAATACAGGGCTGGAGAGATGGCTCAGCGATTAAGAGCAGTGATTGCTTTCCAGAGGTCCTGAGTTCAATTCCCAGCAACCACATGGTGATCAGATGACCTCTTCTGGTGTGTCTGAAAGACATCTATAGTGTTCACATATACGTAACATGAATAAATAATCCTTTAAAAAATAACTAAATACTATTAGTATGATTTTTTCCCCCAAAATGACAGCTAAGAAGGCCAGATTTTTGGCATGTGTCTGTAATACCAGCGTAGAGGCTAAGACGGAATCTATATGACTACTCACAACCATCTGTAACTATAGTTCTATAGGAACCGATGCCCTCTCCTGGCTTTATGGGTACCAGGCAAACATGTGATGCACATACATGCTTATATATACACGGTGGAACACACGCACTCACGGTGGAACACACGTACTCACAGTGGAACACACACACTCACGGTGGAACACACACACTCACAGTGGAACACATGCACTCACGGTGGAACACACACAGTGGAACATACACTCACGGTGGAACACACGCACTCATGGTGGAACACACGCACTCACAGTGGAACACACACACGGTGGAACACACACACTCACGGTGGAACACACACACTCATGGTGGAACACACACGGTGGAACACACACACGGTGGAACACACACACTCACGGTGGAACACACGCACTCACAGTGGAACACACACACTCACAGTGGAACACACGCACTCACGGTGGAACCCACACACTGTGGAACACACGCACTCATGGTGGAACACACATGGTGGAACACACGCACTCACGGTGGAACACACACACTCAAAAAACGGTGGAGCACACACTCACGGTGGAACACATGCACTCACGGTGGAACACACACACTCACGGTGGAATACGCACTCACGGTGGAACACATGCACTCACGGTGGAACACACACACGGTGGAACACACACACTCACAGTGGAACACACACACACTCACAGTGGAACACATGCACTCGCGGTGGAACACACGCACTCACGGTGGAACACACACACGGAACACACACACTCACAGTGGAACACACACACACAGTGGAACACATGCACTCACGGTGGAACACACGCACTCACGGTGGAACACACGCACTCACGGTGGAACACACACACTCACAGTGGAACACACACGGTGGAACACACACACTCACAGTGGAACACACACACACATACACACGGTGGAACACGCACACAGTAGAACACAACGCACTCACGGTGGAACACACACACGGAACACGCACTCATGGTGGAACACACACACTCACGGTGGAACACACGCACTCAACAAAAATAAACTCTTTGTTTTTGCTTTGTTTTTTTTTTTTTTTTTTTTAGATTTAGATTTTTTTTTTTTTTTTTTTGAGATAGGATTTCTCTGTGTAGCCCTGGCTGTCCTGGAACTCACTTTGCAGACCAGGCTGGCCTCGAACTCAGAAATCCGCCTGCCTCTGCCTCCCAAGTGCTGGGATTACAGGCGTGGGCTGCCACCGTCCGGCTTTGCTTTGTTTTTCATTCTATCTTTTTAAATTTGTTTAATGTGTATAAGTACACTGTAGCTGTCTTCAGACACACCAGAAGAGGCATCAGATCCCATTACAGATGGTTGTGAGTCACCATGTGGTTGCTGGGATTTGAACTCAGGACCTTCAGAAGAGCAGTCAGTGCTCTTAACCGCTGAGCCATCTCTCCAGCCCTTTGTTTTGTTTTTTAAGACAGGGTTTCACTGTGCAGCCAAGGCTGTCCTGGAACTCATCACGTAGACCAGGCTGGTCTTGAACACGCAGTCCTCCTGCCTGCCTCCCTAGTGCTGGGGTTAAAGGTGTGCACAATATCATGCCAGGCTGCAGCTTACCTTTACCATCCCCACGATGAACTTGGGGTTTTCGTTTCGTCTTTTAGCCCTTTAGGGGTGGATAAACTTGTGTATGTGGCAGTAAGGGCAACTTGGACGAGCTGGTTTCTTCTTTTCATGGTGTGTATGTGTTCGAGCTCTGTGTGTGGGCATGCGCAAGCGCATGCATGTTTATGTGTGCGTGTGTGCATATGTGTGTACACAAGTCTGGCTTTGCTGCAAGTGCCTTTACCCACTGAACCGTCTCCTTGTCCTACAGGATTGCTTTTAGTCAACACACTGCCCCACACAGTAGGCCCTAGTGGCATTTGACCACTGTACTGAAACACAGCTTGTGTTGAACACTAGGATGACAAAATATTTAGATACACTGACTGAATATATTCTGAAGGGCTGAGAAGACAGCTCAGGGGGTAAAGAGCCTGCCACATAAATATGAGTCCTTGAGTTTGGACCTTAGAACCCACATGAAGTCGACTGGAGTGCGTCTGTAATCAAAGCACTGGTGCACAGAGGGGGAGGGGAGACAGCAGAGTCCCTTGGAGCTGCAAGGCTGGCTCCTGTCTCAACTGAGGTAGAAATCAAGGACCACACCCAGGGCTGTCCTCGACTCCACCTAATGCCAGTCACTCTCACCTGTATTTATGTGTATGAGTGTTTGCCTGGATGTACCTGTGTGTGCACCACATGTGTGATGTGTATGTGTGATGTGTGCGGTGTCCTCAGGAGCTGGAAGGAGTCAGAAGTGGAGTTAAAATGGACTTGAACCTGGGCCTCTGCAAGAGTAGCAAGGACTCTTAACCACTGACCCATCTCTCCAGCACTCCTAAGTACTTTGAGCTTGATCCAGTCAAGACAAGAGCATTTCAGAGAGAGAGAGAGAGAGAGAACACCTCTACTCTTTGGTTTTTAAAGGTGGAGTCTTACCATGAGTAGAGGTAGGCCTTTAGTTCTCCATCCTCCTGCCTCAGCCCAACCGTGGCTGGACTTGACGGTACAGAGGCGAGCGTGAGGTGAGGTGGTGGAAGGGAAGCATAGAGGACAGAGGGTCCCGAAAGTGCAAAGGAAGAGCCAGGTTTCCTTTGCTAGGATGCAAATGTGGGGCGTGTCAGCTGAGGCGCCCTCCTCGCCCTGTCTCCCTTCCGTCCCTCCAGGCTGGACATTCTGCACCAGGTCGTTGTCTGGCAGAGGAACTTCAAGAGAATCGTGAGTGTCTGAGCGGCGTGGCAGAGCTTCCCACTGGGCTCAGCGGCCTGTGAGTGCTCTGGACCTGCCCAGCTCAAGCCTTGTTCCAGTCAGGCAGGTCCCTCAGGTCGCAGCTTAGTGCCCATCCCTGTCGCTGTTACAGTAGTGAAGCTGCAACCCACCGGATCCTGCCCCATAGGGTGCAGTCTCAGAGGAGGAGTGAAGGGACATCCGCAGTTAGAGCGGGCACGTGTGCCTGCTGCAGTCTCTGCAGAGACATACTGAGTGCACGTCCTGGGAGGGAGCCCAGAGTTCAGTGCTGGCCACCACCATCCCACTTGGGGATTTCGACTACTGAGTCATGTCACCAGTACTCACTAGAGATCCTAGACAGGTGCTCTATGCTGAGCCAGCCGTGTTCCAGCCAGAGGAACTGTAACTTTCTCTACCTGCAGGTCTGACTTAACTCACCAGGCAGTGCAGCGAGGAGAGATTAACAGGGAGGGATGTGTGGGTGCTCTGTGGAGAGGACTTCAGAGCCTAGCATTGCCGTTTAGTCAGTGAGAGCAGAGTTCTGAGCCAAAAACATTTAGGAGTCAACGAGGAGCCAGGCGTAGTGGCCCGTGCCTGCGGTCACAGCGCTGCAGAGGCCGAGGAGGGGATACGAGTCAGAGTCAGCCTGAGCTGTATGGTGAGGCCTTGCAATGACCTCCTGTGAGCGGGGCAGCAGAGCCCTGCGTCTCTAGGGGGACTCTGGTCCCTAGGTTCCCCGCACTGTCCCCTTGACAGTCCTCTCTGCCGCTTGCCCACAGAGCTATGCTAAGACCAAGAGCAGGGCTGAGGTGAGTGGTGGTGGCCGCAAGCCCTGGCCGCAGAAAGGCAGTGGCCGCGCCCGGCACGGCAGCATCCGGTCTCCTTTATGGCGAGGAGGTGAGTGGGGCCCGAAGGGGAGGGAGTTTCAGATGACCCTTGCCGTGCAGGTGCCCACCACTGCCTCGACGGGGACACCTGAGTCCCCAGGTTGTTAGCCCTCTGGGGCGTGAGAGCCCTACACCTCCAGACCTGGATTTGCAGTGCTGGGGATGAGACCGAAGGTTCCTTGCACACTAGGCAGGCGCCCCATCACCTGAGCCCAGCCCTAGCCCCACCTTCCCTGTAGATATCTGTTTCTTTTTCTTTTGAGACTGGATCTTGCTGCATATCCCAGGCTGTTCTGTTTTTTGTTGCTTTTTTTTTTTTTTTTCTTGAGACAGGGTTTCTCTGTGTAGCCCTGGCTATCCTGGAACTCACTCTGTAGACCAGGCTGGCCTCGAACTCAGAAATCCACCTGCCTCTGCCTCCCAGAGTACTGGGATTACAGGCATGCGCCACCACTGCCCGGCTATCCCAGGCTGTCCTTGAACTTACTTTTTCTACTTCAGTTTGCTGTACTAGAGTTGGATGAATGTACCTTCATGCCTGCCTACAGTCCATCTCCATCCCTCCTCCTTTGGGAGTCTTTGCCTGCTCTTCCCATGGTACCTAGCAGGACCTTCTGGCCCCTCCCACTCCCCCAGCTACTGTTCATCACCCACTGCAGCACCTCGTGCCAGCCATCAAGCAGATTTCTGACACCCCAGACGAGCAGTGACCGCCACCTCACACACCGCTGTCTCTGCAGGAGGTGTAGCCCATGGTCCCCGGGGCCCTACAAGTTACTACTACATGTTGCCCATGAAAGTGCGGGCACTGGGCCTCAAGGTGGCCTTGACCGTCAAGCTCATGCAGGTAGGGTGCAGCACAGCTTGGGGGGGCCGTGCTGGTGGCTGTGGTTCCTGGGCTCTGCACGAGAGCCCAGGGTCTTGTCTTCTCCACAGGACGATCTCCACATTGTGGAGTCTCTGGAGCTACCCACTGCAGACCCCCAGTACCTGACGGAGTTGGCCCAGTACCGCCGCTGGGGGAGCTCCGTGCTCCTCGTGGACTTGTGAGGGAGGGCACAGGGCAGGGTGGGGAAGGGGCCAAGTCCCCGCGTCCTGCCAGGCTCACCGCTCAGCCTCCATCTGTTCCAGAACACATGAAGAGATGCCCAAGAATGTTGTGGCAGCCACCTCGGGGCTCAACAGCTTCAACCTGATCCCTGCAGTTGGTGAGTGATGGTCCAGTCGTTACCTAGAACCCAGAAGCCTGGAGCAGACTGGCACAGACCCACTGTTCATCTTGGCCAGTCACACCCTGTCCCCGTCACAGTGTGGCCGAGTGGCTTGTCTAAGAGTTTACTATGGGTTGTGTTGCTGGGACGGAAACCACGGCCTGTGGTACCATTCTGAATGAAGCATCCCAAAGTCCTGTATGTGTTAAAGGCTGTTCCACATGCAGCCTGAAGAGGGCGCCGGTGAGCGCTGGGCTTGCCATCCTCTGCTTACCCTCCCCTCCCACCAACTCCCTCCCCTGATTCTGGTCTCCCATGATATAGCGTGTTTATCCACTTGCTGGGTCCTTACTGGACAGTGGCGTGGGGGTCACAGTTAAATCCCGGCAAATGTGAAGGCAGGTAGCTGCTCAGCAGCTGACGTGGGGTCTGAAAATCAGCGGTGTACGCAGAGGAGGGCCAGGGCCCAGCTTCAGGTAAGATGCTGGGGCAGTCACGCCTGCCCGTCCCTCCTCCCTCCCTCGCATCCCAGGTCTGAACGTGTACAGCATGCTTAAACACCAGACTCTGGTCCTCACCGTGCCTTCCGTCGCCTTCCTGGAGGACAAGCTGCTCTGGCAAGATTCAAGATACACACCACTCTACCCCTTCCGCTTGCCCTACAGTGACTTCCCCTAACCCTACTCTGGTCACCTTGGGGGCCGGGTCAGCACCCCAGCCATCCTGTAGAAAAGCAGTTTCCTGGAAGCTGTTGGACCTGTTGCCAGGTGGGGTACCTGCACAGAGCCAGATGAGTGAGGGCCTCCTGGGCTCTCCCTTGTCACGTTAAAAGTAAACCCTATTTTCACAAGACTTGGAGATGCAGCTGGTCACTCGTGTGGGATCCTGTCGGCCCCTCGGCTGCTCGTCCAGGGCTGGGCGTCCTTGGTGCCTCCTCCAGGCCTCACAGCCTGCTTCCTACGACTGCCAGGAGGAGTCACTCCCCTTGAGGCAGATGTTGGAGCTTGCATAGCTGCCAAGCCGGCAGCCTGTCCTCCACCCCTAGGAGGGTCTGCCACCCGGATGCCAGGCAGGCTCCTGACAGCTTCCTTCAGAGTCAGGCCAGCATCATGTGTTCTTATGATAAAATAAATACACCACCCCAGTATTCTCATTTTGTTGTTGTAGTTGTGTGTTCTTCTAGACAGACTTTCTCTGTGTAGCCCAGCTGTCCTAGAATTCCGACTGTAGACCAGGCTGACCTGGACCTCAGATCCCCTGCCTGCCTCTGCCTCCCAAGTGCGAGTGCAGGGTGGAAGGTGTGAGTCCCTGCCTCCCAGTTCTCAGCTTAAAAAACGGACTGGCAGAGAAGAGCAGTGGCTGCTCTCCCAGAAACCTGGGGTTAGGGTCTCAGCAGCCACAGGGCAGCTCATAGCCACCTTCCACTCCAGTTCCAAGTTCTAGGAGAGCCAGATGTCCTCTTCTGCCACCAAGTACAGACATGGCATATTCACAGAGTACAGAAAATAGATTTGTTAAAAATTAAAAGGGCTAGCCGGGCGGTGGTGGCACACGCCTGTAATCCCAGCACTTGGGAGGCAGAGGCAGGCGGATTTCTGAGTTCGAGGCCAGCCTGTACAGAGTGAGTTCTGGGACAGCCAGGGCTATACAGAGAAACCCTATCTTGAAAAAACCAAAAAATCTAAAAAAACATAAATAAATAAAAAAAATCACCTGCTTTAAAAAAAAAAATTAAAAGGGCTTACATGAAAAAAAATTGTTTTCCTGTGGTGCTGGTTGAAGCCGCTCAAACCAGGGACTACACCCCCAGCCCCTCCTTGAGGGTTTCTCTACAGGGGCTGTATCCCCCAAGTACAGAGATTACAGGCATACACAGCTGTGTCTGTCTTGTTTTATTTGAATTTATCACAAAAAGAATAGATTTATAAAGGAAAAGTGAGGCTTCCACTTTATATATGAATGAGCTGGAGAGATGTTCAGGGGTTAAGAGCACTGGATACTCTTCCAAAGATGGGTTCACTCAGCAACTGCGTGTCTGCTCCTAACTGTCTTGCAGGGGATCAGACACCCTCACATAGACATACTTGCAGGCAAAACACCAATGGCATAAAATAAGTCATTTAAGCTGGGCAGTGGTGGCATGTGCTTTTAATCCCAGCATTCAGGAGGCAGAGGCAGGTGATCTCTAAATTTGAGGCCAGTCTGGTCTACAAAGTAAGTTCCAGGACAGCCAGGACTATACACACACACATACACACACAAACAAAACAACAACAACAAAAAAATGTGTCTCATAAAACAATCAAATCCTTTTTATTTTATTATTATTATTATTATTATTTTTTTTTTTTTTGGTTTTTTCGAGACAGGGTTTCTCTGTGTCGCCCTGGCTGTCCTGAAACTCACTCTATAGACCAGGCTGGCCTTGAACTTAGAAATCTGCCCTCCTCCGCCTCCTGAGTGCTGGGATTACAGGCGTGCCCCACCATGCCTGGCTACATTTTTTTAAATGAAGGAAATTTAGGAGTCCCCAGAGAGTGGGGCAAGGTTCTACAAAGACAGCATCCAGCTCTGTCTCTAAGCCAGCGCTGAAGTGACTAGGACCGCTTTCTGTTGGTGTGCGACAGCCAGAGAGCCTCAGTCACACCCAGTGGCTGCCAGCTTCTTGACTGAAAGTATCCCTGGGATGTGTTGACATTGCGACTAGAAAAACAACAGCCACAGAAGCCCCGAGTAGCATGTGCTCTGTTGCAAGCCTTTGGAGGCTGAGGCTGGAGGACTGCAATTCTAATGCTAGCCTGGGCTACACAGTAAGGCCACGCCGGCTTGGTGTGCACCTGTCATTCTTGAGGCAGAAGCAGGAAGGAAGGCTGAAAGTCACCCTTGGTTACATAGCCTGAAGTCACGATGGCCGACCACAGACCAAAAGCACTAAGTTAGTGTCCCTGCCCTGGACTCCTCGCCCCTGGCAGTTCCTTCTCTTATCCCCTAATAAACCTATGTTTCCTCTGCTCACATACAAGCCAGGCCCAGGTCTTTAATCCTAGCACTCAGGAGACAGAGGTAGGCACATCTCTGAGTTCAGGCCAACCTGGTCTACAAGCGTGTTCTAGGTATTCCAGGCTTAAAAAAAATACAAACCCACCAAAGAAGTCACTGGGCTAAGTTCCAGGTGCTGACGCTGGCCCGGTGTGGCTGGCCGTTACTGCATGTCTCTGTCATGCCTCTTGTGAAGCTAAAGGTCCTAAAGCCGAGAGAGTCCCAGCCAAAAAAGGCACATGCAGGTCACCTACATTAGAATTTGAAGGAAACACTGAGACTGGTCATCACACACGGGATTTTTAAAAAAAATCAGAACCTGTCCCTCCACACTGGAGCCCCCCAGCCAACTGGAGCAGGGAAAGATGTCCTAGGAAAGTGACGCTGTGTCTAGAATGCACTTGCAAGTTATTGGGATGTAGCCAGGCAAGGTGTTGAATGCACTTGGGAAGTTGAGGCAGGAGGATCAGGTCAACCTGGGCTATGTAGTAAGTCTGAATCTAGCCTGAACTACATGAAACCTTGTCTTAAAAAGCAAAACAGTGGAGCTAGGGCTGGGGCCGGGGCTTGGGCCAGGGCGGGGACTGGGGTCAGGTCTTGGACTGGGACCAGGGGCTGGCCTGTGGTTCAGCTGGCAAAACGCTCATTTCTAACTCCTTAAACTAGGGGAAATGTAAGCAGGGTGTGGTGGTGCAATCCTAGATCTTGAGTGTTGGAAGCAGAGGCCGGGGAGTTCCAGGTCAGCCTGGGCCAGAGACCAAGAGCCTGTCTCAAAGTAAGTAATTAAAAACTGAGGCGGCTCAGGCTGCAGGAAGGAGGACAAGTTGAGTAGTCCGGCTGAGTGGGAAGGCACGGCAGGTGGTGGGAACTGCAAACCGTGCCTCCCACCCACCCCCCCAGAACGCCGAGGTAATGTTGCAGACCGAGGCCGCCACGTTTCTGATCCACAGAGCGTTCCATAGTCCTCGTGAGAGCACTTAGCACCAGGGAGGATGCCATGCCCTTCCTGCAGACTGAGGCAGGGCAAAGGGGAGGAAACGGCAAAGGAATGTGACTCCACGGTCCACTGCCTCTTACCTTCCCATCCCCACCGCCACAAAGGGCCCTTCAGGAGCTCAGACCTCTTCCAAGGAACTGCCCTTGACCCCAGCCCCAGGCCTCGACAGCCCCAATAGGTCTAGCCTGAGAATGGATTCAAGTCCAAGAGATAGTCAGTGGACCACCCAGGAAGGGTCTCATGTGTTCCAGGTTAGCGTCTAGCCTTTCTTTGTTGTTTAATTGAGGTGTGAGTGCTCTGTATATACATACCCGTATCCATGCAGGCCAGAAGGGGGCCTCAGATCCCACTACAGATGGTTGTGAGCCATCATGTGCTAGGAACGGAACCCAGGACCCCTTACCTGTTGCACTTTCTCTCCAGCCTCCCACCCCCACCCCAAGCCCTTTCAGAGACAGGGCTTCTCTGTGTAGTCCTGCTATTTGGGAACTTGCTGTGTGGACCAAGCTGGCTTTAAACTCAGAGATCTGTCTGCCTCCTGAGTGCTAGGATTAAAGGAGTGTGCTAGCTGGGCAGTGGTGGCACACGCCTTTAATCCCAGCACTTGGGAGGTAGAGGCAGGTGGATTTCTGAGTTCAAGGCCAGCCTGGCCTACAGAGTGAGTTCCAGGACAGCCAGGGCTATACAGAGAAACCCTGTCTCGAAAGAAACCAAAATAAATAAATAAAAAGGCATGTGCTGATACCTTCTTGCTCTTTTTTTAAAGGTGTTTGGTTTGGTTTGGTTTGGTTTAAGAGAGGGTCTCACTATGTAGCTGTGGCTGGCCTGAAACTCACAGAGAACCTCCTGCCTCTGCCTTCCCAGTGCTTTTAAGGTTTTTTTTTTTCCAGATTTATTTATTATTATATGTAAGTATACTGTAGCTGTCTTCAGACACACCAGAAGAAGGCGTCAGATCTTATTTTGGATGGTTGTGAGCCACCATATGGTTGCTGGGATTTGAACTCAGGACCTTCAGAAGAACAGTCAGTGCTCTTAATCGCTAAGCCATCTCTCCAGCACCCCCTACCCTCCACCCACGCCCCCAGTTCTTTTTAACCATCAAATTCTCTATCCCTGGCTTTAGTTTTCAATTTTACCAATAATCACAAAATAATACCCCATACTCTTTTTTTTTTTTTTTTTTGGAGAGGCCCTAAGTGTAGCCCAGGCTGGCCTTCAACACGTAGCAGAGGATAACCTTGAATCCCTGGTCCTCTTTCCCCTCCTGGGCTTTGTGCTTGTTAAACAGGCACACCACCAACTGAGCTCCAGCCCCAGAAAGATAAGATTGTTTTATTAAATTCCTGTAGTAGATTAATTTTATATGTGAACACTTAACACTTAGCTTGCTTGTGTGTGTGTGTGTGTGTGTGTGTGTGTGTGTGTGTAAGTGTGTGTCCAGAAGAAGACATCAGATCCCTAGAGCTGGAGTTGCAGATGGTTGGGAGTTGGCATGAGGGGAAGGGAACTGAGCCTGGCTGGGCTCTCTGCTCGGCTAGAGCAGTTGCTCTGTCTCTCCAGCACCCGGTTGATGGCTCCTGAAGAATCCTCTCATGCGGGTGGAGCTGGCCACCCAGTCAGTCATCTGGCCCTTCTCCCTCTTCTGAGTACACTTACAGGCCGCTAGCCTCTCTGTTGTAAGTGGAGTTATGTTCTGCTCCACGGAGACCCCAGCAGGATTCTCCCTTGGAACCACGGTGCCGCTTTAAACAGTCACGCTCTAAGGGCTGCACATGGGACTTTAGGACAATGGAGGCTCAAACAGGTGAAACCAAAAGACTCTCAGTGACACCATGAGAAAAATCCACTCCGAGGGTTTTCCCAGATTCCCTTGCGGTCACTCTGAAACTCCACCATAGTTGTCCTGGGCTAGAGATTGAGTGCCCTCTCCCCAGACGTCCCCCCCCCCTCATCAAAACAGCCCCGTGGAAATTCCTTAGGAATACCCGGGCTTCAGGCGTGGGCGTGGAGTGGCCTGGGAGCTGCGGGCTCTGAGGAAGAGCACGCGCGCATCTCGACCTCTCCCTTCCGCATCTGCAGCTCGACCTCCTGGCCCAGGGCTGGTCTCCACAGCAACTGTATAGGCGTCTTAAACAGGAAGCCCCGGGCGTCCAAAGGCCTGCAAGCAAGCCACTGGGTCTTGGAAGACTAGGGTTTGAGATCTCTGTCTTTGTCCAAGCTCGTTTGTTCAGGGTCTGCCTCAGTTTCCCTGCGGAAAGCAAGAGAGGTAGAGCATGAGGTAGGATCAGACTTCTTCCTTCCTTTACGGGGAGCTGTCAAGACGCCCCAGCAAGTCGAAGCAGAAAAGGGGAAGCGAGGCCGCGGGGGAGCTCAAGAGCATCCTCAGCTGCAGGGCGTTTGAGGCCACCCTGAGCTACTTGACGACTGACCTCAAGAAGAGACAGAGGCAGGGAGAGACGAGAGGGGAAAGGAGAGAGAAACGGGGCGGGAGGCGGAGAGAGAAGATGGAGGAAGTGGGGAGAGGAACGAGGAGAGGAGACCCAGAGGGCGCGCTGGGGTGGGGTGGGGTGGGGTGGGGTGGCGGGGCTCTCTCTTCTGAGACGTGCCTTCCCAGAGTTCTCAGTTTCTCTTTCAGCCTGGGAAGGGCGGTGCAGGGCTCCAAGCCACAGCCACAGGATCAGACTTCTTCCTTCCTTTACGGGGAGCTGTCAAGACGCCCCAGCAAGTCGAAGCAGAAAAGGGGAAGCGAGGCCGCGAGGGCGGGAGCACTCGCGAGTGGAGGAGTGGGAGGAGGGACGTGAGGTCTGCGCGATGCCCCTCCGACGGGACTATCTCAGAACGGACCTGCCCGGGCCTGCGTGCACCGCGGCTCCGACAATCTCTAGGGTCAAGTGGGTGGAGCACGGCCCTGGGGAGAGGGGCGCCTCGGAAGGGATGGCGGCTCCAGCGACTCCAGGGAACCCTCACCCCTGGCGCGGGCTTGGCTGGTGGGTTAAGGAGGCTTGCAGTAGTCGGGGAATCAAGACTTGATTTCGGATCCCTACGAAATGCCGAGCCTCAGTTTACCCCTTCGAGGGCACGGCTGACCTGGTGTCGCAGGGGACAGGGCACTAGTCAACCACACAGCCTGGAGGTGTGACTCCCGGAGGCCCGGGACCTTCTCTCCGGACTCACCTCACTTCTGGTCTCCGACACCACCTCCCCCCCCCCATTCCCCGCCCCCCACTTGTCATTACTTAAGTTTGGAAATTCCTAGATCGCAGGGGCCAGCGATGCAGGGCCACCCCTCGCGGCCAGCGCAGTCTCCATCCGGAAATACCGCAGCCCTCGTTCCGGAGGGGAAGGCGCGAGGTTTCCGGGAAAGTGGCCCCGACAGCACCGCCCCTCGGCCCCCCGTGGCCAGAGACTATAAGAGCGGCGCCCGCCTCAGCCTGCACCCAGTGCTGGTGCCCGCTCCGCCGCTGCCGCCGCCTGCACTTTGCCCCGGCCCTGAAATGGCTTCCACCTGTGCCAAGGCTGCGCTGGCCCTGCTCCTGGCCCTGGTCGCCACTGTGATCCCTGGTGAGTCCGGGGTGGGGTCGCTCTGGGGGACAGGTCTCCAAACACCAGGTGGACCCAGAGCGCGGTGGAAGTCCCTGCTCCCCGGCCAGCGGAACATCACAGGAATTCAGCAGTTAACGGGAAGTGGGATTGGAAACCCAGGGTTGAAAACGAACAGCCCGGAGTTCGAATCCCACGTAGCATCACTCCATGGGTGGGCTACAGAACCCAAGTCTCAGTCTCTCTCTCTCTCTCTCTCTCCCTACTCCTTACCGCCTGTTCTTTCTCCCCTCTCTCTCTCTCCGTCCCCTCTTCCCCTCCCCTTCTTTCTTTCCTGTTTTGAGGACGATGCCTTGACACGTTAGCCCAGGCTGGCCTTGAACTCAGTCCTCAAGGCCTCGCGGCTCTTCGGGTTACAGGCTGAAGACACACTACTCTCCCACAAACGCATACGTTTAGAACCTGGCCCCCTGGTCTGTGCAGTGGGAACTGTGGTCACAGCCCTTGTCTGTCAGGAGACACTCAGAATATGGCCGAGGAGGGGAACAGATGGTTTGAGGGGCTGGCCCGTCCTAAAGTGGATCTCGAGGTCGGGTTCCCTCCCCCACAGACACCCGTTCCTCATCCTCACCCCTGGGGAAGTCCAGGCAGCTTCTGCGCGGGGGAATTCCGGGGCTGGCGTACCCTGGAACCAGAGGGAGAGCTCAGGACTCCCCACCTCCTTGCAGCCCGGGGCGCCTGCAGCCCGCCCGCCCTCCCGGGAGAGGAAGAGTCAGAACTTGTCCAGCAGCTAACGGGAGGCTCCTACCTGGATTCCCAGAATCCATTACTCCTAGCTGCATGACTTCTTAGCCTCAGGGTTCTCCAGGGAGCCCGAATAATTCCAGAGGTAACGAGGAGAGTCTCTCCTCCACCCGACCACCAATCAGAGCACTGGGATCCTTGGGGGGTGGGGGAGCTGAACTCAGTTTTGTTTGTGGTTTGGTTTGGTTTGGTTTGGTTTGGTTGGTCTTGCTTTTTTCAAGACGGGATTTCTCTGTGTAGCCCTTGCTGTCCTACAACTTGCTCTGTAGACCAGGTTGGCCTGGAACTGAGACCTCTGCCTCCCGAATGGTTCACCCCCCCCCATGGTTGTTTTAATTTAATTAATTGGTTACATTTTATCTACTTATTGTACATGAATGTGCCTGAGCCAGGCATGACTGTGGACTCGGAAGGCAGCTTGCAGGACGGCTCCCCACCCCCACCCCCGCCTGCTGCAGGGGCGCTGCGGGCTGAGGGTGGGTGGGCAGGCTCGCCCGGCAAGCCCTTTACCTGGTCAGCCTCTAGTTGCCTCCTATTAAATGTTCTCACATAGAAACCATGTAGGCCAGGCTGGTCTCCAGGCTGTACCCCAGGCTAACTCCAGATCTTCCTGCCCCAGCCTCCCAAGGGCCTGCCTTACCGTTTGTGCCTTCACCCCCAGCTGGGGGTGGGCTGCTCGACTCTGAAGTGCTCTGCTTCTGAGCTCCCCTCCCCCACCCCTGGACTGAGGGATAACCTCAACCACCAAAGAAACAAAGCAGTGTCTTACTGTGTAGCTTAAACTCACTGTGTAGATCAGGCTAGCCTCAAACTCACAATTCTCCTGCCTTCTGAGTGCTGGAATTAACGGTGTGTGCCACCGCACCTGGCATGTTTTTTAACGTGACCACCACTACCCAGAGGGTCTTCCCATGCCACCCTCTTCCTCTTCTTGCTGACCATCCAGCTCCTGCCATGCTGACCCCTGGCCTTTGCACTCTGTTCCTTCTGTCTGGAATTGGCTTCTTTTTGTTCTATTCCGCCAGTGCCTTCTCATCCTCCAGATCTCTGCTCAAACCTGTCACCAAGGAACTATGCATTATGTCCTGTTCTGTTCTGGTTAAGTCAAAACTTTTATTAACGACCACTATCGAGCCTGGCGTAGTGGGCACAGGCCTCTAGTCCCAGCGCTTGGGGGGTAGAGAGAGGTAGGCAAATCTCTGTGAGCTAGCCTAGTCTACAGAGTGAGTTCCAGGGCAGCCAGGGCTACATAATGATTTAAAAAAAAAAAAAAAGGAAAAAAGAAAAGGAAAAACAAAATAACAACAACCCACCCGCCATCTGAGGTGGGGCTGGTGCCGGGCTGGTGCCGGGCTGGTGCCGGGCTGGTGCCGGGCTGGCTGGGCAGTGGGCTTACCTAGCATACCTGACAAACTGGGTTCCTGTAGTCAAGGCTGCTCTTTGACTTCCTTTGTAACCAAAGATCACGCTCAACTCCTGATCCCACCCCCACCCCTCCTCCCAGTGCTGGAATCACGCGAGTGCGCCGCCACACCCAGTGTCTGGGTGCTGAGAGCTTGGAGCTCCTCTTCAGACATGCCAAGCAGTTGTTCTGCCCGCCGAGCCCAGCCCCCCAACACTTGTAATTCGTGGCCTTGTGTGCTCAGGCACAGTTGCTTCCTATGTGGGGTGTAGGTTTCTGCCTGGCTCAGGGCTGCTAGGCCAGCACCCGCTGAAGTCGCAGGGATAACCCCGCCTCCTCTCATCTCCCCTCTTGTTCCAGAGCCTGGTCAAGCTCAGGTATCCATCCATCCCAGAGAAGCCCTCCTGCCTCGGGGCGGGTCCGTGCTGGTGAACTGCTCTTCCTCGTGCACAGAGGACCTCAGCCTGGGCCTGGAGACTCCGTGGCTGAAAGACGAACTGGAAAGTGGACCCAACTGGACGCTGTTTGAGCTGAGTGACGTCCGGGAGGACAGCAGTCCGCTGTGCTTTGAGAACTGTGGTTCCACACAGTCTTCCGCCTCCGCTACCATCACCGTGTATTGTGAGTGGCAGGGCCAGCGGTCAGGGGCCGGGAGACCCACTGGGGACATGACAGCCTTGGTCAGTGCCACAGTCACTTAGAGATCAGAGTGTGCAGTAGGAATTTAGAATTTAGAACATTTCCAGAATGCCACCATTGGATGCCTGGACCGTTCTGTTTTGTTTAACTGTATTCTATTATTAATTGTGTCTAATGCTTTGGGTTTTAAAAATCATCTTTTTATTTTTTATGTGCACTGATAGTTTACCTACATGTGTGTCTGTGTGAGGGTGTCAGATCCCCTGAAACTAGAGTTATAGACAGTTTGGAGCTGCCCTCTGGGTTCTGTAATTTAACTTGAATCCTTTGGAAGAGCAGCCATTGCTCTTAACTGCTGAACCATCTCTCCAGCGCACTGGCTTGTTTCTTTCTTTGTTTATGTAAAGACAGGGTCTCATGTAGCTGGGCTAGCCTTGGACTCACACTGCATAGCTGAGGTTGGCTTTGAACTGATGCACTTCCTGGTGCTGGGATTCTAGGCTGATAGCCCACACCTGGCTTACCTGGTGGTGGGGATTGAACCAAGGAATAGTGATTTCAAGGCAAGGACTCTGCCACTGAGCCGTAGACCCAGCCTCTGACCTAGATCTGACCCTTAAAAACACCTGTCACCCCAGGACTCAAGAGGGGAAAGAACAGGGTCTTAGAAGTTCACAGTCAACTGGGCAGTGGTGGCACACGCCAGTAATCCCAGCACTCGGGAGGCAGAGGCAGGCGGATTTCTGAGTTCGAGGCCAGCCTGGTCTACAGAGTGAGTTCCAGGACAGCCAGGGCTACGCAGTGAGACCCTGTGTGTCTGTCTGTGTGTGTGTGTGTGTACATGTGCCAGGGTCAGAGGACAACTTGCAACTTGCAGGAATCAGTTCTCTCCTTCCGTGGGTCCTGGAGTATAGACACTCAGGTCGGCAGGCCGCATGCTAGGACCTTCTCTCTCTGAGCCATCTTGCTGGTCCTGTTTATTGTTTATTGGGTTTTGGTTTGTTTTTTGTTGTTGTTGTTGTTGTTTTCAAGACACGGTTTCTTTGTGTAGCCCTAACTATCCTGGGACGTTTCCTGTAGACCAGGCTGGCCCCCACCTGCCTACCTTGGGCTCCCAAATACTGGGATTAAAGGTGTGTGCCACTGCCACCCGGCCCGCTGGCCCTGGTTTTATTTATTTATTTTTAAATGTGTGTGTGTGTGTGTGTGTGTGTGTGTGTGTACAGGTATGAATGTGCCCACTTGTGGAGGTCAGAAAAGGGTACTGAAACCTGGAATTTGAGGGAGCCACCATGTGGGTGGTGCAAAGAATGGAATCCTGGTCCGTTGCAATGGCAGCCAGTGCTCTTAACTGCTGAGCCACTTAGGTTGGCTTTGACATCTCGATCTTCATGCACCCACCTCCCAAGCGTCCAGATTGTAGGTGTGTGTCCATGCCTGGGGATCAGTTCTTTACATGATGTGTGTGTGTGTGTGTGTGTGTCCAGTCTTGGAAATGATCTATGACTGATGCATAGATCCCTCCCACAGGGAACTGGTCAGGATCTAGGGCTGAGGATGGGGCCCTCAGGACTTTGTACTTGGCCAGGTATGCACTCTGCTACTGAGCTCCACCCCCTAAGTCACACCGCAGCTGTATTTGAAGGCCAAACATTGACAAAGCACTCAAAGACAGAGAACCTCAGAGATGTCAAGATAAAATGTGGTTTGGGCATACCATGGAATAGTATGCAGCTGTATAAAAGAATGTAGCCAGTCCTTCCTACCTGCAGGAATGTTATACCTTAAAAGAAGAGACATGCTGAGAAGGAGTGCGATGACTGTTTCTGTATTTGTGACCAGAAGGGGTAGAATGAGGGAGGCTGTGTTTATACATCGAACCCAGGGCCTCACGTGTTAGGCCAGCACTAACTGCCCACCCTCCACCCGGCTTCTCTGGGTATCCTAGGAAGAGGTTCTTCCCCTGAACCATATCCCCAGCCCCTCACTGGGGAATTCCAGGGGGAGATGATGCTCAGCTGGCTTCAGCACTGGTGTTAGCGGCTGAGGAACTGGGTGACCACTGGGCCTTTGACATCTTGGTTTACTTGTTGACCATGTTACACTGTGATACAGGGAAGCCCAAAGGCCACCAATCTTAGTGGTAGCTGGACAGACGCCTTTGGGAAATCTCAGCTTTGCTTGTGGCTTGGAGGTTGTGTGTGCCAGTGCTGCCCTGCAGGGAGGGAAGTCCCCAAGCATTCCTTGTGGCCTTGGAAAGTCCCTCTGAAGAGCTTTCCCAGGGTACCTGATCTTAGAAATCCAAGGCTGGGGCTGGGATTCTGGCTTTGCTGCATTTCTGTCTGTCAGTTGGGCTGTTCCACTGTGACTTAATTTCTGTGCTATGAACACAGTGAATGTCAGTCTGATAGCCTGGTGTGGTGGTGCAGTACTGGGAAGGAAGGTGGAGTTCAAGAATAGTCCGGTCTACATAATGAATTCCAGGTCAGCCTGGGATGGGTGGGGTGGGGGTAGGGATAACAAACAAGAACCCCCAAACCCAAGCAGGGGTTAGTGGGGGTAACCAGGCAGAGGGAACAGCCTGGAGCCAGGCTGGAGCAGGACACTACTACCTTGTCTGGCATCAGCACGGGGTGTCAGCGTGACTGCTGTCACTCAGAGCTTGCTCCTCGGGGAGCCCGGGAGCTGTGGGGGGTGGGGGATGGGGGGTGGGGAGGGAGTGGTCCTGGGATCTGTTTGGCAGGAAGCTGGGTTACTGGAAGCTGGCAGCAGTGGGATCCAGCAGAAGCCTGCCCGAGTTTGCTGCTTGTAATTGAAGCATCCAAGATGGGAGGGGCAGACAAATATTTGAAGAATGGAGAAACTGGGATTTGGTGAGAGACTGAAGTTCGGTGTCAAGAAAACAGACCAAGTACTCTGTCCGTGTGCCAGTGTTTTTTTTTTCATACAGTGAAGCAGGCTCTGGAATGATTGCCCAGGAACTTGCTTTGTAGACCAGGTTGGCCTGGAACTCAAAGAGACCCAACTACCTATGCTTCCCACGTGCTGGGACTAAAGGTGTGTGCCACCATTGCCGGGCTCAGAGGTCAATAGTTACAAAATTGCTTTTATTTTATGTGCATGGATGTTTTGCCTGCAAGTAGTGCCTTGAAGTGGCCAGAAGAGGGCGCCAGATGCCACCGTGTAGGTGATAGGTCCACTGCACAACCTGTTAGTGCTCTTGACCACTGAGCCATCAGCCCAGCCCTTTGAGGTCAACTTTTAGGAATCTATTTTCTCTTCCACCTCGTGGACCCCCAGATTGAACTCAGGGCATCATGCTTGGCTGCCAATCACTTTTACCTTCTGAATCATTTCTCAGTCCACCCCTCCGTGAGATTGTGTCTGACATAGTGCAGGCTAGCCTCCTTCATGGGGAGCTGTGGACAATTTTACTCTTTTGTTTTGTTTTAAGATTTGTTTATTATGTGTGAGTACACAGTAGCTGTCTTTAGACACCCCAGAAGAGGTCGTCAGATCTCATTACGGATGGTTGTGAGCTACTATGTGGTTGCTGGGATTTGAACTCAGGACCTTCGGAAGAGCAGTCAGATGGCTAACTGTTGAGCCATCTTTCCAGCCCGGTTTGTTTGTTTTCAGAACAGGCTGCTCACTGTGTGTCCCTAGCTGAGCTAGAACTCTGTAGACCATACTAGCCTCCAACTCACAGAATCCCCCTGCCTCTGCCTCCCACGTGCTGAGATTAAATGGGAGGTGGGGTGGGGTACCACTATACACTGTATTTGTAGAATTGTAATATCTGACTTTTTTTTTTACTACTGAATCTCTGCATAGCTTGCTCAGGAGACCAGGCTGGCCTTGAACTCACAGAGCTATGCCTGCCTATGCCTCCTGGGTGCTGGGGTTAAAGACATGTATTACCTAATTTACAACATCTTTACCTAATAGAAGACTCTGTGCTGGACGAGGTGCTTTAGGCCTGTGATCCCAACTCCTGGGTAGGCTGAGGCAGGGTAGACACAGGTTTGAGGCCCAGCTACCTAGAGTATGTGAGATCCTACCTCAGAAGACAAAGGGGGGGATAGGAAAGGAAGAAAGAAAAGTAAGGCTGAGGGGGAAGAGAGGCAAAGCTCTATGAGTGCCCTGGCCGAACCACGCCCCTCGGCCCTTCCCCGGGAGATTCTCTGTAGGGGTTTTAGCATGGAGGTACAGCCTTAACTCGTTTTAATTTGGGGACAGGGTCTCCAGTAACTACCATCTTACAAAAACACAGAACTGGGCCTGGATCTGCACACCCCAACTCTTTGTCAACGTGAAGATTTAATCAATTCGTCTTATAGAGCGTCTTGACACAAGTGTGGCTAATTTTCTCATACCTCGCTTCACTTAGTCTGGGCTAGCCTCAGCCTCGCCGTTCTCCTGCTTTGGCTGGGATGTACCACCGCTCTCAGCTTTTATTGTTTTATCTTATTTCTTTTCACTTGGAGAGAAACGGGGTCTCACCAAGTAGTCCCGACTGCCCTGGAACTCACTCTGTAGACTAGGCTGGCCTTGAACTGAGAGATCTGCCTCCCGAACACTGGGACTAAAGGTGTGCACCACTCTGGCCCGCCTGGCTGGCTGATTTGTTGTTTTGTTGATTTGTTGTTGATTTGTTGATTTGTGTGTGTATGATGTATGAGCGCACATCTGTATGCCAGGTGAACATATCGAGGTCAGAGGACAGCTATGTGGAGCTATTCTCTTTGTCCAACTTTACATGGGATCCAGGGATTGTCTGTTTTCCCAGACGGGGTTTCTCTGTGTAGCTGTGGCTGTCCTGGAACTCACAGAGATCCACCTGCCTCTGCCTCCCAAGGGCTGGGATTAAAGGTCTGTGCCACTGTGGCCCAGCCTGGGATCTAGGGATTGAATCTGGGTACTTACATTATGTGGCACGCATGTTTATCCACTGAGCTGTCTCACTGGCCCATTTTAATTTAATCTTATTTGTGGGACTGGGGATGAGATCCAGGGTTTCCTGTCTGGTAGGCAAGTCCTCTAAAACTGGGCCACCCCACCCACACCCCCAGCCTTTAGCACACCCAGATACACATATTTCTACTTATTTGCAGTTTCCTGATGATAGATTTGGGAGTGTATTTCCACCTCTCGGCTATCGCTGCTGGAAATGGTTGCCGATCCTTGTGCAAACACTCCTGACCCTCTCCCTTGCTTCCCCAGAAGTTCTCTGCATTCCTGGCTTCGTAGGTGGTGTTTGGGGGAGACTGAAGTCTTCAGGCAGGTGCGGGTCTGTCCGCAGCAGTCCAGCTTACAGTTCCCAACCCCCTGTTTCCCTGCAGCGTTCCCGGAGCACGTGGAGCTGGCCCCTCTGCCCGCCTGGCAGCAGGTGGGCAAGAACCTCACCCTGCGCTGCCGAGTGGCCGGTGGGGCACCGCGGACCCAGCTCTCCGCAGTGCTGCTCCGTGGGGAGGAGACGCTGAGCCGCCAGCCAGTGGGCGGGGACCCCCAATACCCCGAGGAGATCACATTCACCATGCTGGCTAGCAGAGGCCACCACAGAGCCAATTTCTCATGCCGCACAGAACTGGACCTCAGGCCGCAAGGGCTGGAGTTATTCTCCAATGTTTCCGAAGACGTTGGGCCGCTCCGGACTTTTGGTGAGGCCCTATTTCTGCCCAGAGGGCGAGAGGGTTCTTGGGAGGAGGCTGACCCCGGCAATAGGGGAAGATAGTGATCCAGAGAGTGGGGGTTTGGGGGATGGCGAGATAGCTCGGTGGGCAAAGGAAGGGACTTGCGTCCAAGCTTGATGCCCTGAGTTCACTTCCCAACTTCCAAAGGAGAAACTGACTCCTGAAAGTTGTCCTTTGACCTCCGCAGGGGAGTCACATACAGATATACACAGCAAATAAATGAATAAAAAGAAAGAAAAGGGGGGGTGGACCCCACAGGTGCAACTCACACTGAGTGCCAGTCCCGAGGATCACAAACGACCCTTCTTTTTCTCCGCGGCCCTGGGGGTGGCTGGGCAGTCTCTGTTGACAAACCGGACCCCGGAACTGCATTGCTCATGCACGCCCATCTTCTCTCCCAAGATCTCCCGGGTACCAACCTGAAGCTCGACACCCCTGACCTCCTGGAGGTGGGCACCCAGCAGAAGTTGCTTTGCTCCCTGGAAGGTCTGTTTCCTGCCTCTGAAGCTCAGATATACCTGGAGCTGGGAGGCCGGAGGCTGACCCAGGAGAGCACAACTGGCAGAGACTTTGTGTCAACTACTGCCTTCCTCGAGGTGACTGAGAAGTTCGACAGAAGCCTGCCACTGCGCTGTGTTTTGAAGCTGGCGGACCAGATCCTGGAGATGCAGAGGACCCTGACAATCTACAGTAAGAAGGGGCGGGCGGGGTTTGGTCCAGAGATAGTGATGTTGAGACCTGACTGACCCCAGCTGAGGGTTACTAAAGGGGTGGGACTGACACCATAGATGGGCCCTTCAGGGGCGTAGCCTAACTTGGTAGTCCGTTCAGAAGTCAGGACTGGCACCAGAAGCACGACTAGCACCTGTAGTGGTACTTTCAAGGGCTATCTTTTTTTTTTTTTTTTTTATACTATTTGAAGATATTTATTTATTGATTTATTTATTATATGTAAGTATACTGTAGCTATCTTCAAACACCAGAAGAGGGTGTCAGATTTCTTTACAGATGGTTGTGAGCCACCGTATGGGTGCTGGGATTTGAACTCATGACCTTTGGTAGAGCAGTCGGTGCTCTTACCCGCTGAGCCATCTCTCCAGCCCCGGGCTAGGGCTTTCAAAAGGCCTAGTTTCAGCTAGGGCCAGTTCATGGTTGGCCAATGCTGGAGATAGGGGCTGACTCTAGAGGTCCACCCTGTACTTGAGGCTGAGTGGCCAAGGACGGGGCTTGCACTAGGCGGGGCTCGCACTGGGCGGGGCTCACAGTTTGTCCTACACCCCAGACTTTTCAGCTCCCGTCCTGACCCTGAGCCAGCTGGAGGTCTCCGAAGGGAGCCAAGTCACTGTGAATTGTGAAGCCCACGGTGAGGCGCAGGTGGTGCGTCTGAGCGGTGCTCCACCCGGGCCACCCACCGCGCAGGTCCAATTCACCCTGAATGCCAGCCCGGAGGACAACGGACGACGCTTCTTTTGCTCTGCGGTCCTGGAGGTGGCTGGGAAGTTGCTGTCTAAAAACCAGACCGTGAAACTTCACGTGCTGTGTGAGTAGCTACGGGGTAGTGACAGCCGTCCTCTAACGCCCCACGTGCCCTCTGAGCTTTCCCTGATCTGTGTCTCTTACACTATGTCTCCAGATGGTCCTCGGCTGGACGAGAGGGACTGCTTGGGGAACTGGACCTGGCAAGAGGGCTCTCAGCAGACTCTGCAATGCCAGGCCTGTGGGAACCCTACTCCTCAGCTAACCTGCCTCCGGGAGAAAGATGGCGCCCCGCTGCCCATCGGGGAGGTGAAGTCCGTCAAACGGGAGATGAACGGCACCTACAAGTGCCACGCCGTTAGCTCCCATGGGAATGTCACCAGGGACGTGTACCTGATAGTGCTGTGTGAGTATCCCAGGATATAAGGCTGGCTGAGGGGTGGGTTAGGTGCCAGGGCCTCAAATCTCACTGTTCCCTTCCCTCCCGCACAGACCACCGCGGTCCGGATTACTGGGTCATAATCATCGTGGTGCTGGTAGTGGTCACTGTCGTCTCCGTGGGCCTGGCCTTTTACATTTATAACTACCAGAGGAAGATCAGGAAATACAAGTTACAGAAGGCTCAGGAGGAGGCCATGAAACTCAAGGCCCAAGCCCCGCCTCCCTGAGCGGCTGACCTCCAACACCTGCCTGGGCCCCTGTAGGGCTACAGCTGCTGCTGCTTTTGGTAGCCAGCCTTCACCCTCACCCACCTCCTCTGGCTGTCACAGGACGCATTGGTGGCCAGGGGTGGGGGTGTGTGTGTGCACATTTGTGACCTCAGAGCTAAGAGGACTTGGTGGCTGGAGCAAGACTGTGAACACGTGTGACCTGGACACACCCACGCCCAGTGTGCCTTCAGTGGAGAAAAGCTGACTTCACTCTCTCTTGCCCCTGCTGAGGGGCCCTGCCTAAGGAAGATGTGATGTCCAGTAGACACAAGCAAGAAGACCTTACTTCCTCTGACACCGGAAAATTGAGACAATGCCCCTAACTCTTCTTGATGTATTTATTAATTTCTAGAGTTTTACCGGCTATTTATTGAGCGCCCTGTATAGACGGAGTAGTGGGGTGGTGAATGTATAAGTTATTGCCTGAACCCTGTCGCAGAGGCTGCACACACAGGAGTCTGGGGAAAGCACGCGGCCTGGGCTTTCTCCACTGCTCAGGATGCTTTTCCTAAAGGATCACAAGTCACACATTGTGTGGACTAGCAGCAGTTCTCGCTCGTAGACCTCTGGGATCCCAGTCTCCTCCGGGATCCCAGTCTCCTCCGCACTCTGGAGTATCTCAGCACCAGCTTGGGCGCCCCCCTCCCCAACCACAAACATTCCTACCTTTGTCCCCAGTCTCGGTCACCATGCCTGTCTTAGTCAGGGTTTCTATTCCTGCACAAACATCAAGACCAAGAAGCAAGTTGGGGAGGAAAGGGTTTATTCAGCTTACACTTCTGCATTGCTGTTCATCACTAAAGGAAGTTGGAAATGGAACTCAAGCAGGTCAGGAAGCAGGAGCTGATGCAGAGGCCATGGAGGGATGTTCCTTACTGGCTTGCTTCCCCTGGCTTGCTCAGCCTGCTCTCTTATAGAACCGAAGAGCACCAGCCCAAAGGTGGTACCACCCACAAGGGGTCCTCCCCCCTTGATCACTAAGTGAGAAAATGCCTCATAGCTGAATCTCATGGAGGCACTTCCTCAAGGGAGACTCCTTTCTCTGATAACTCCCGCTCATGTCAAGTTGACACACAAAACCAGCCAGTAGAATGCCTGAATATGGCTGCTCAGCCTTAACTGCCAGACAGTGAAGTCTCGTGTTCATGAAATCATGGCCAGTCCCTGGAGGCCCCCACCCGGCTCCACCTCACAGAGAAATCCTGGAAGAGAATGTTCCAACTCCTTAGAAGGGTCCTGCAAGCTGTCGTGGGAGGGTAGGCTTGCCTCCCAGCACAGAAGCCTTTCCTTTGAATCAATAAAGTTTTATGTTGATCTGAGCGTCTTGTGAGTTTGACTACAGTCATCACATCAGTTAGCCAAAGCCCTAAGTATTACTGGCCCCTACACTTCCTTAGAGGGTTGCCTGTTAACCTGACCTTAACTCTGAGTCTGTGGATCAGGTTGGTTCCCCCCACCCCCCCATTTTTGTTTTTTTTTTTAGACAGTCTGTAACCCGGCTGTCCTGAAACCTGCTAAGTGGAATGGACCAGCCTGTCTCCTGAATGCTGGGATTAAACGATAAAGCCACTGCTATGCCTAGTAAAAATCTACTTTACATGTGTTTGTTTTTCAAGACAGGGTTTCCCTGTATAGATCAGGATGGCCTTGAACTCACAAAGATGTGCCTGCCCGGGAGTGCTGAGATTAGAAAGCATGAGCCACCACTAACGGGTTATTTTATTAGTTTATTTTTTAATGACCTCTTGGGGCATAAATTAAAAACTAAAGAACAGGTTCAGAACTGTGCAATGGCTTTTGGTTGATTGTAGGGTCTGATGGGAGGGGCGGCAGGTATCTTCAGGCTGCTGGGGGGCCCATTCTGGGGCGTGGCCAGGGTGCCTTCTTATCTTCCCTGGCCAGCCTAAGTTCCCTGGCGTTCGGCCCGCACTTCAGCGCCGGCTTCGTGCCATGGAGTGTGCCCTTCTGCTCCCGTCGCTTTTGCTGGTAGCTGCTTATCCGGAGGGTGGGAGCCCCCAGCAGGAGTGGATGCAAACCTCTCCCGCGCCTTCCGTGACCTCAGCACCTTTCTCGGTGCGCCTTAGTCCGGAGCTGGAGGCCGTGCCTCCCGGGGGCTCAGTGTGGCTTAACTGCAGCCACAATTGCCCCCTGCCGGTGCATTCCAGCCTGCGCACTCAACTGCGGCAGGGAAAGATAGTCAATGGATCCGGCTGGGTATCTTACCAGCTACTGGATGTGAGAGCCTGGGATTCCAAGGTGCGCTGCGTCGTCACCTGCGCAGGAGAAACCCGAGAGGCCATCGCCAGGATCACTGCTTACAGTGAGGGGGACCGGGGCTCAGGCCGGGCTGGGGTGAGGGGAGAGGGGTGGAGGAAGCGGGTAGTTGGCGATTGCTTTAAGGGATGCCTGTGGGCCTTATCCTTCTTGCCTTAGAACGGCCCAGAAGCGTGATCTTGGAGCCTCCGGTCCTAGTGGGCCGCAAGTACACTCTGCGATGCTATGTGACACACGTGTTCCCAGTGGGGTTCTTGGTGGTGAGCCTGAGGAAAGGTGGCCGAGTGGTTTATCGTGAAAGTCTGGAGCGCTTCACCGGCTCAGATTTGGCTAATGTCACTTTGACCTACGACGTGATGCGGGCCGGACTCAACGACCTCTGGCTACCACTCACCTGCCACGCGCGCCTCAATCTCGGCGGGCTAGTGGTGCGCAGCAGCTCGGCACCTGTTATGTTGACAGTCCTCGGTGAGGCATCCTGCAACCCTGGGGGATTGGTGCGGGACGGGGGTTGTCGCCACTCCAAGGGGGCCCGCAGAACAGGCATGGGCTCCGTGCCTGGCGCTCCTCAGAAATCGTTCCTGATTTTCACTCCTGCCCACAGCTTTAAGCCCAGCCTCCATAGCCTTGGCCTCTACCTCCATCGCAACCCTGGTCGGGATCCTCCTGGCTGTGGGGGCTGTCTACGTGCGCAAGTACCTGGCTGTGCAGACTCAGTTATAGATCGGTTTCGATGCCTGACAAGAGGGAGGGGAAAAGCAGCCCAGAGTAATTAATTCAGAGACTCTTGTTGGGACAATAAAGTCTTCCTCCTCAGTCTTCTGACTTACGGTTCTTGGAGGAAGTGGTTTCCTACTTTTTCCAAATCCCTTACGTAGGGAGTGAAGATTTGTAGATTAGGGGTAGTACGTTTGCCTGGCCTTGTTTGTTTGTGTGTCTGTTTTTCCTTCGAGACAGGGTTTCTCTGTGTAGTCCGGCTGTCCTGGAACTCACTCTGTAGACCAGGCTGGTCTCGAACTCAGAAATCCACCTGCCTCTGCCTCCCAAGTGCTGGGATTAAAGGCATGCGCCACCACTGCCCCAGCCGGCCTTGATTTTAAAATCCCGGTAGCGGAGGAAACTACACTTCGTGTGTCTTAAGGCACCTGAAGTCTCTCCTTCAAGGCCGGCATGGGGTCCCGTGTTCCTCTGCGTAGAGTTTTGTTAGCATTATCTGTGCGGGCAGAAAGACTAAACTGACCTTCCTTCCAGAGAGGGCTAGGGCTTGACTCTTGGTATGGCTTTTCCTGATTGGCTCCGCTGATACAGGCCGGAGCTCTGATTGGAAGCTAAGTTTTCCTTCTCCTACCTCCTTTTCCACTACGGATCCTGTGCGTTGCGTTACTAGCGGAGGCCAAAGGGTGGAGCTAGACCTGGTTCCCCAGGGTTACCTTTAAAGGGGGGGCGGGGTGGGGAGGGAAACACTCGAGTGGGCGGGGCCTTCTCCAAGTAGTAGAGGAAGCAGATACCCAGATAGGAAATCTAGCATAGCAACAAGTTAGAGATAACTGTTCAGGCCACGTGAGCTGTAACAGACTTGCGTCCTGACATCGTGGTTGTTGTCCCCGAATCAGGTATGCATGTAGGGAGGGGTGTCAAAGCTTGAGGTCAAATGCGAAGTCAAAAGTGTCCCCATCTGATCTTTTGGTCCAGCTTGGATTGCAGAATCTGGCACTGGTTACCCAACAGAGGCGGCGGTGCTCCTAGCGAGGAGAGCGCAGATGCTCTGCTGAGAGAATAGGCACACAACAGCATTGTAGACACATTCCCGCTGCACTCTGGGTAAATAAAGATTGGGTGCCGGAGTCGACTCTAATTTAGATGCCTGCAAACGCTGCGCACACGCACACGTGTCCGAGTCTCCCTGGCACTTGTTCCCCTCTTCCTTCGCCGCGTGCGCGGAGGAGGTCTTAGGGGCGTGGCTCCCATACTCAGCCGGCTGGAGGTCAAAGCGAAACATCAGTTTAGGAAGGCATCCATTCTCCTCTTAGAACCACCTTTCCTGCATACTACGATTCCCCAAGCTAATACAAGCAACCTCTCCATCCATCCTTGCTCCAAGGAGCGCTGGTGGGAGGGACCGAGGATGGGCGTGGCTTGGAGACCCAGCGCGTAATCTCAGACTCTATACCTAGGGTGGTGGGTGTTTGGGCAGGGCCTCTCAGCATCCCTCCCCTCCTTCGCCAGGGATGACGCGGGAGAGCGTGGTCGCCCCCAGAAAGCTTTAGACCATTAGGCCGACCTTTACGTAGACCTCTCCCCCATGGGGTACCGCTCTTGCCTGGCTAGCTCGCCTGCACTAAGGCCCGGAACAACCCAGTGCGCGCTCGCCTCCTGTCAGCTCGCCCCCCATCACCGCCTCTGTCACCGCCCCCTCCTTGGAAACCAAGTTACCAACGTTTAAACCAATCCCTGGGCGCAATTCTGCCACCCCCACACTCCACCCGCTGCGCGGCGCGGTCCTCCCAGCCCGGCTCTCCATCACTCGCGCTCCCCTCGCCTTCTGCGCTCTCCCCTCCCCGGCAGCGTCGGCAATGCCGGGGCCTTCGCCAGGGCTGCGCCCAGCGCTCCTCGGCCTCTGGGCTGCCCTGGGCCTGGGGATCCTAGGCATCTCAGGTAAGAAGAGTCCGCTCGCGGAGCCAGGTGGATAAGGCAGGGGGCGGAATTGGAGGACCAGAGGGGGCGGCCCGGGTGTCCCCTCCAGGCTCCGCCCTCTTCTAGCTTCCCACGCTTCTGCCACCATCTGGAGCTCGGGGCTTCTCCCCGTCCTTCCTCCACCCCAACACACCTCGATCTTTCAGATCTGAACCCAGCACCTTTTCTGGATTCAGGGTTTTGCACCCAACCTGGCTCAGGAGACACTGTGGTTCTCCTGTTCTCTCCTGCTCTGTCGTGCCCTAAGGTTCACAGACTGGCATCATCCCTATTTATGATCCTCAAAGACCCCATCTCCTCAACTGTCATAACTCAGAGGCTCTATACCCTCTCCACCTGGAGCCCTGGCAACCGGCTTTCTAGGGCTTTGCCCGCGGTTCCCTCCCGGAATGCAGCCTTGTGGCTTTCTGTTCAAGTTACTCAAGTTTGGGGACAATTTCCTTTAAGCCTTTGACTCAGTCTCATTTTTACTTTGCTTTCGCCCCCAGCCTCGGTGTCTCTCCCCCATTTCCTGACGACCTGTCAGGGTCTTAAGAGTGACTTGGTTCCCCACCCCCACCCCCAAACTGGAGTCTCCTCCTCCTCACTATTGACATGTGCATCTGAGACCCCATCTCTGCACCGGGCTTCCCCATCTCTGCTGTAGACAGCAAGGCTTCCGGAGATGCCCCTCTAAGAGTGCGTCAGTCCCGAATCTTGAGAGGGATGCGGGACCCCCTTGCTATTTCTTGGCGGTGGTCTTTCCCCGTCCTTACAGACACCCCTGGTTTGGGAATATGGGGACCGCTAAGATTTCAGAGATGGGGGTCCCTAGGCTGAGCCCGCGTTTTCCCGGGCAGCGGTCGCGCTAGAACCTTTCTGGGCGGACCTTCAGCCCCGCGTGGCGCTGGTGGAGCGCGGGGGCTCGCTGTGGCTCAACTGCAGCACTAACTGTCCGCGGCCGGAGCGCGGTGGCCTGGAGACCTCGCTACGCCGAAACGGGACCCAGAGGGGTCTGCGCTGGCTGGCTCGGCAGCTGGTGGACATCCGAGAGCCTGAGACCCAGCCGGTTTGCTTCTTCCGCTGCGCGCGCCGCACACTCCAAGCGCGTGGGCTAATCCGAACTTTCCGTGAGTTCTGGGCGGGCACGCCCCTTGGGTCTCTGGCCCTCCCCCTAAAGCTCCGCCCACCCGTCCTCTGATCCTCCTTCTTAGGCAAGTCCTGAAAGCACTACAGCTTGCTGGAGCAGAGGTTTTGGTCCCTTGCAGAACGACCGGATCGGGTAGAGCTGATGCCGCTTCCTCCGTGGCAGCCCGTGGGCGAGAACTTCACCTTGAGCTGCAGGGTCCCGGGAGCAGGACCCCGAGCGAGCCTCACGTTGACCCTGCTGCGGGGCTCCCAGGAGCTGATTCGCCGCAGTTTCGTAGGCGAGCCACCCCGAGCGCGGGGTGCGATGCTCACCGCCACGGTCCTGGCGCGCAGGGAGGACCACAGGGTCAATTTCTCATGCCTCGCGGAGCTTGACCTGCGGCCACACGGCTTGGGGCTGTTTGCAAATAGCTCGGCCCCCAGACAGCTCCGCACCTTTGGTGAGTACGAACCCTAACTGACAGGTTTTAAGAAGTTCAGGGCAACCAGGCGTGGTGGTGTAGGCCCTAAGTCCCAGCCCAAGCAGAACTAAAGCGGATCTCTTGTGAATTTAAAGTCCAGCCTGGTCTACATAGCCAGGGCCGAATAGTTAAATCCCCAAGGACTTAGCAGCTAGTGTTACTTCAACACAGGTACCGCATAAGTGCTTTCTTCTGTGGGTTTTTCTTTATGCATGTATTTATTGAAAGAAAATGAGAGAGTGTGTGTGTATGCATTTATGCACATCCATGGTGCCTGTGGGAGTTAAAGGACAAGTGGGAGTTTAGTTCTCTCCTTCCATCGTGTAGGTCCTGGGGATCGAATCAAGTCGTCAGGCTTAGCGACAAGCACCTATACTTGCGATGCCATCTCGCCCGCCTGTATCTTGGGGATGAAACCGAACAATGCATGCAAATTGGTTGGTCAACACTGAATGCTTAGTTCATAAATTCAAACCCTGTTCTTTGCCTACCCTAGCCATGCCTCCGCTTTCCCCGAGCCTTACAGCTCCCCGATTCTTAGAAGTGGGCTCAGAAAGGCCGGTGACTTGCACGTTGGACGGTTTGTTTCCTGCCCCAGAAGCCGGGGTTTACCTCTCTCTGGGCGATCAGAGGCTTCATCCTAATGTGACGCTCGATGGGGACAGCCTTGTGGCCTCTGCCACGGCTACAGCAAGCGCAGAACAGGAAGGCACCAAACCGCTGATGTGCGTCGTGACCCTCGGCGGCGAAAGCAGGGAGACCCAGGAAAACCTGATTGTCTACAGTAAGGGGAATCCAGGAGGGTCTTCAATGGCTGGGGCTGGGGCCAGAGTCTCACAAAGGCGGAGTCTATAAAGTGGGCGGGACCTCTACGCCAGAACCAGCAAGGCCTGAGAATTCCAGGGCAGGAGCAAATAGAAACCGGAAATGAATAAATGGATGGGGCTGAGTTACCTGAGTGGGGAGTGAACCCCACCCAATTCTCCGCCCCCAGGCTTCCCGGCTCCTCTTCTGACTTTGAGTGAGCCAGAAGCCCCCGAGGGAAAGATGGTGACCGTAAGCTGCTGGGCAGGGGCTCGAGCCCTTGTCACCTTGGAGGGGGTTCCAGCTGCGGTCCCGGGGCAGCCCGCTGAGCTCCAGTTAAATGTTACAAAGGACGACGACAAGCGGGGCTTCTTCTGCGACGCTGCCCTCGACGTGGACGGGGAAACTCTAAGAAAGAACCAGAGCTCCGAGCTTCGTGTCCTGTGTGAGTGGATGTTGAGCCTGTCTCTGTGACCTCCAAGGACCCTATTACCAGTCCCGTCTTTAACCTTGTCGTATCTCCTCTGCCTCCTGCCCGCAGACGCACCTCGGCTGGATGACATGGATTGTCCCAGGAGCTGGACGTGGCCAGAGGGTCCAGAGCAGACCCTCCACTGTGAGGCCCGTGGGAACCCCGAGCCCTCGGTGCACTGTGCAAGGCCCGACGGCGGGGCGGTGCTAGCGCTGGGTCTGCTGGGGCCAGTGACGCGTGCCCTCGCAGGCACTTATCGATGTACGGCAGTCAATGGGCAAGGCCAGGCGGTCAAGGACGTGACCCTGACCGTGGAATGTGAGTGAGGAGAGGAGTGCAGGCTCGTCTCCTTTGATTCGCAGAGTGAGGGGAGACTGGCCTGTCCAGAGTGGAAAGAGGCCCGGCCCAGCAGGGGCTGAGGGCAGGTGAAAGGTGTTCATAAACTTGGTGGGTCCTGGTGACCGGGCACAGTCTGGCAAAGCAAGCAGTCAAGAGAGTGTACCTGGAGCCGGGCGGTGGTGGTGCATGCTTTTAATCCCAGCACTTGGGAGGCAGAGGCAGGCGGATTTCTGAGTTCGAGGCCAGCCTGGTGTACAGAGTGAGTTCCAGGACAGCCAGGGCTACACAGAGAAACCCTGTCTCGAAAAAACTAAAAGAAAGAGAGAGCACCTGGGAAGGTGTGATGGGTGCTTTGTGGGAATCAGTCAACAGCATCCTGAGACCTCAGGAAAGGGACTGATTACCTGAAGTTATCTCCAGAACCCACATGAAGGGGGAGGGAGAGAACGCCCACCTTTTCATGCCCCCCCCCCATATCACATAGAGTAAATAAAGAAATAAAATGGTTCATGCCGGAGCGAAAAGCTATCTCCGGAAGGCCTAGAGCAGTGGTGGCACATGCCTTTAATCCCAGCACTCGGTAGGCAAAGGCAGGCAGATCTCTGTGAGTTTGAGGCCAGCCTGGTCTACAAAGCAAGTTCCAGGCCAGCCTGGTCTACACAGGGAAATCCTGTTGCAAAACAAACACCACACAAATAAACAACCAAAACCAAAATCCATTCCAGATGCCCCAGCGCTGGACAGTGTAGGCTGCCCAGAACGTATTACTTGGCTGGAGGGAACGGAGGCATCGCTCAGCTGTGTGGCACACGGGGTCCCACCGCCGAGTGTGAGCTGTGTGCGCTCTGGAAAGGAGGAAGTCATGGAAGGGCCACTACACGTGGCTCGGGAGCACGCTGGCACTTACCGATGCGAAGCCATCAACGCCAGAGGATCGGCGGCCAAAAACGTGGCTGTCACGGTGGAATGTGAGTAGGGGTGACTACAGCCAAGTCCGCATGCATCCTCTGTCCTCAGTGTGAACCCTTTTTTCCCTGCTTCCTAGATGGTCCCAGTTTTGAGGAGTTGGGCTGCCCCAGCAACTGGACGTGGGTAGAGGGGTCTGGAAAGCTGTTTTCCTGTGAAGTTGATGGGAAGCCAGAACCACGTGTGGAGTGCGTAGGCTCGGAGGGCGCAAGCGAAGGGATAGTGTTGCCCCTGGTGTCCTCAGACTCTGGTCCTAGAAACTCTATGACCCCCGGTAACCTGTCACCGGGCGTTTACCTCTGCAACGCCACCAACCGGCATGGCTCCGCGGTCAAAACAGTCGTCGTAAGCGCGGAGTGTGAGCAGGGGCCCAGGTGGGCGGAAAGGACCGGGTGTCCCTGGATCCTCGCCCTCCCTGACGTCCCTCCTTATGGTGGCTGATCTGCAGCGCCGCCACAGATGGATGAATCCAGTTGCCCAAGTCACCAGACCTGGCTGGAAGGAGCTGAGGCTACCGCGCTGGCCTGCAGTGCCAGGGGCCGCCCCTCTCCACGGGTGCGTTGCTCCAGGGAGGGTGCCTCCAGGCTGGAGAGGCTCCAGGTGTCCCGAGAGGATGCGGGGACCTACCGCTGTGTGGCCACCAACGCGCATGGCACGGATTCGCGGACAGTCACTGTGGGTGTGGAATGTGAGTGAGGGCAGCGCTGAGAAGTGCCTTGAGGGCCAGCCGGGGTGGCAGTCCAGTGGGTAGAGGGGCTCAGTTAGCACCCACAAAGCTGTATACTCTATTCCCAATACTCTTTCATTTTAACACTTGGGAGGCAGAGACAGGCAGATCTCGGTTCCCAGATAGCCCGCTCTCTGTCCAGGACAGCTTAATATACAAAGGGGCTACAGCGCCCCCCCCCCAAGATGACATAGGCCCCCTCTGGCTCCCTGTCTCTCTGCCCCACCCTACTCATGGGAAATTTCTCCGAATACCCCCCGCCCCCCCAGTAAGAAAAAAGCACTTTTGTTTCCATGCCGGGTGGTTGGTGTCCTGGGAGGCAGCAGTTTTGCCCTCCCATCCCAAGAGGGGTGGTCTCAGGCCTCCTAGGGTGTTTGCTTAAGACGCAGAGCTAAGCTGCGGTCTTCCTCTCCCGGCAGACCGGCCTGTGGTGGCTGAGCTGGCAGCGTCGCCCCCAAGCGTGCGACCAGGCGGTAACTTCACGCTGACCTGCCGTGCAGAGGCCTGGCCTCCAGCCCAGATCAGCTGGCGCGCGCCCCCGGGGGCTCTCAACCTCGGCCTCTCCGGCAACAACAGCACGCTGAGCGTGGCGGGCGCCATGGGCAGCCATGGCGGCGAGTACGAGTGTGCAGCGACCAATGCGCATGGGCGCCACTCACGGCGCATCACGGTGCGCGTGGCCGGTGAGTGGCAGGCTCCTGGGGTAGAGGTGGGGCAAGGGACATGCACCAAGGAGTGACCTAGGCCTTGGGGTGACTGACCCCCACCCTCCTCTGTATGGAAGACCCAAGGGGACCAATGTAGAGGCCAAGAGCTCCTGATGGGTGGGGTTGTTTGGGACAGATTAGGGTAAGGAAGTGTAGAATGGGAAGAAGCCAGGGCAACACCGCAGGCCTTTTGTCCCAGCACCTGGGAGGTGGAGGTAGTTGATCCTGAATTCAAGGTCATCCTCAGCTATACAGGGGCTGCAAGGCCTGCCTATGCCATATAAGACCTGTTTCAAACACAAAAGGGAGAACGGATCTCTTAGGACAGACTGTGGTGTGTGTGTGTGTGTGTGTGTGTGTGTGTGTAGAGTGGGTGCTAGGAGTTAAGAAACACTTGATCCCGTTCAGTCTTCACCATGTTATTGTGGGGAACTGGGGTCAGAGATTTTTGATGGTGGCCCCAGTTCATGACTATCCTGGGACTGGGGTCTGTCAGAGCTGAGCTGGGCCCTCCAAGCTGTCTCCTTAGGAAGATGGGAAGATCTGGGTCATTAAAGGGTATGAGGGGCGTCGTCCAGGGCTTATAATCGCATGGCCTAAGAGGGGTGTATATTGGTATTTTGGGTTTTCCCCGAGGAGGGAGAGGCCTTTTGGGAGCCTCTTCCATCGGGCTGCAATGATAGGTGCATGGAGGGCTCAAGGGAGAGAGGAGGTTTGCCCAAGCTGGCGAGGGTCTGCGCCCACAGGTCCATGGCTGTGGGTCGCTGTGGGCGGTGCGGCAGGGGGCGCGGCGCTGCTGGCCGCAGGGGCCGGCCTGGCCTTCTACGTGCAATCCACCGCTTGCAAGAAGGGCGAATACAACGTGCAGGAGGCCGAGAGCTCAGGCGAGGCGGTGTGTCTCAATGGCGCGGGCGGGACGCCAGGTGCAGAAGGCGGAGCAGAGACCCCGGGCACTGCCGAGTCACCTGCAGATGGCGAGGTTTTCGCCATCCAGCTGACATCTTCCTGAGCCTGTTCCCAGCGCCCACAGGGGCCTCGCAAGCGCAGGGGTAGACGTATGTATTGTTCGCTCTCTATTTATTCAGCTCCAGGGGCGTCGCCTCCATTTCCTACCCATTCCCTTCAATAAAGTTTTTATAAAGGAGTCTAGGTCTCTGTAATGTGCAGCCATGAGGGTTGAATCCCAATCTCAAGGTGTGTGTGTGTGTGTGTGTGTGTGTGTGTGTGTGTGTGTGTCTGTGTGTGGTTTTCCTCCTGGAGATTTATACATAGCACTACAGCAGATCTGCTGAGAGCAAGGGTCATCATCTTCAATGGAATAAAGGTGACTGTATTTCTTTCTTTCTTTCTTTCTTTCTTTCTTTCTTTCTTTCTTTCTTTCTTTCTTTCTCTTCCTCCTCTTCTGTTTTTGTTTTTGTTTTCTTTTAAGACAGGGTTTCTCTGTGTAGCTCTGGAGGCAGAGGCAGGCAGATCTCTGAGTTTGAGGCCAGCCTAGACTATAGCGTGAGCTCCAGACAGCCAGGACTACACAGAAACCATGTCTTGCAAAAACATGCTCTAGCCGAGCAGTGGTAGCGCATGCCTTTAATCCCAGCACTCTGGGAGGCAGAGGCAGGCAGATTTCTGTATTCGAGGCCAGCCTGGTCTACAGAGTGAGTTCCAGGACAGCCAGGACTACACAGAGAAACCCTGCCTCGAAAAACTAAAAAGAAAAAGAAAAAGAAAACCATGTTCTTCATTCAAAGCACTTCCTTCCTTCTATTTCCCATGTTTCCAGTTTGCTCCAAGCCATCTGTGTGCTATGAGACCTGGCACTGGAGTGGGATGCTTCCTGGTACTCTCCAATTTCCTGCAGTCAGAGGACACTGGGCAGGCTGGAGACTAGCTTCTTTCCCTTTCTGTCTTAGTTGGGTTTACTGCTGTGAACAGACACCATGACCAAGGCAACTCTTATAAGGACAACATTTAATCGGGGCCGGCTCACAGGTTCAGAGGGTCAGTCCATTGTCATCAAGGCAGAGGCATGGCAGCATCCAGGCAGGCGTGGTGCAGGAGGAGCTGAGAGTTCTACATCTTCACCCACGCCCACAGGGACACACCTACTCCAACTAGACCACACCTCCTAATGGTGCCACTCAAACCACTGCACCTCCCTACCACTTCTCCCTTCTGCCCAGTGGCTGCCCTCTGCTCTCAGACCTCCAAGGTGGGAATAAAGGCGGCTCTCCCAGGCCTGGCTCTAGACAGAGCAAGGGCCCTTAGTCAGCATGAGCACGGCCATCTTGCCCCTTTCCTAGTAGTCTGTGGGTTTCTAGGATGAAGAAACCCTGTTTCTCTGGCACACTAGATGGGAGAAGGGTGGATCAGAAGTTGAAACTGATTCTTGTGTGAGTGTTCAGTCGGAGGCCAGTCTGAGAGAAGAGCTCTCTACCCTGAAAGCAAACCAACAGAATGGTAGAGGGGCTCAGTTGCTAAAGTGATTGCCACAGGATCTCACTTCAGCCCCCAACAATGACAGAGAACTGGGGGCAGCTGTGGGCGGGACAAGCAACTCCGAGGGCGAAGGTACTTACGGTACAGGTCTGCCAACCTCAGGCTGGTCCCCAGAAACCAGAGGAGGGTGGAGAGAGTGGAGGTGTGCTTTGACCTCCCCCCCCCCAACTGCAGCACTCATGTCCCTCCCAGCACACACACACACACACACACACAAAGAGTGTCATAGCCATGAGAGGTGGAGACAAGGCTGTGGCTCTACTGTCCCGCCAGCCTAACCTTGCAGGCAAGGTCCAGATGGGGATGAGCAGGGAAAGGTGCTGGGAACAAGCCCAAAGATGTTCAGGCCCAGGACCTCCAGGGTAGAAGGGTAGAAAGAGAAAACTGACTCTGAAAATTGTCCCCTAACCTCTGAGCGCCCACGGAGTGGCACCATTAGGAGGTGTGGCCTTGTTGGAGTAGGAGTGTCACTGTGGGCGTGGGCTTTAAGACCCTCATCCTAGCTGCCTGTAAGCCACTCTCCTCCTGTCTGCCTTTGGGTGTTGATGTAGAACTCACAGCTCCTCCTGCACCAGGTCTGCCTGACCGCTGCCAAGCTTCCAGCCCTGATGATGATGGACTGAACCTCTGAAGCCAGCCTCCATTAAATGTTGTAACTGCACACACACCCTCAAGGCAATTTAATTATTTAATTAAAAAAAATAGCCACAATGTGAATGACACTTGAGGAAGCCAAGGAAGTGCAATTGAGGTTAGTTTCTGGTGCGCGCAAATACACACACACACACAAGCACACACGCACACAAACACAGCAATGGGTTCTAGCTTTTGGGGTGTTCCTCCACTTGAAGAGGGAACCCCTGTCCCAGTGTAAACACTTTCTCCTTCCTGTGTCCACCTGTGTCCCACTTTATCCCCCCCCTTGCCTTTCCACTCTGCCTCTCCCAATTCACTGTAGATAAACAAGGGGATCAGCTGCACCCCCACAGCACAGCACCCTCCCCTCCCCCTCTGAGGCAGAGGCAGAGGAGAGAACAGCTGGGCCTGCTCCCCGCAGCCTCCTCCTCATTTTCTGCTCCCTGAAAAGCAGGGACACACAGCTCTGGGGAAGGAACTGGGTCTCTTCCCCCATTGGTCGTTCAGATGCAAACATTTAATGAGTAAAGATGGGAACAGGAAGCAGAACAGGAGACAGCGCTGTGCCAGGGACGGAAGCGAGACAGCGGAGGCCAAGTGTGAGTCCCTGCTGCCCCCCCACCTCTGAATCATCTCTTTATTCCTATCGGCCACCTCAAGCTTCCTGCGGCTCACAAAGTCCTGCTGTTCAGGGCAGTTTCTGCTGGCTTGGTTGGCTGGTTGGTTGGTTTGGTTTGGTTTGGTTTTTTGAGACAGGGTTTCTCTGTGTAGCCTTGGCTGTCCTAGAACTTGCTCTGTAGACCCAGCTGGTCTTGAACTCACAGAGATCCACTTGCCTCTGCCTTCCGAGTGCTGGGATTAAAGGCATGCACCACTGTGCCCATCCAACTGGAGCTCCTAGGGGGAAAATACATGGAAGCCAGACTGTGTGCTGAGGAGCTTCTAGAAGGCTGTACAGCCTGGGGAACGGTTCCCAGAAGACACCTGTGCTAGAATAACCCCGTGACGATGATCAAGCCTGTGGCAGGGCTGGAATTATCCCCCAGACTAAGGGGGCTACATTCCTCTCCACCAAGGGTTATGTTAGAGGTGGAGGTGGTTTGCCCAGCCACAAACTCCCCGAACAGCCAGGTGAGGTGAGTAGAGAGGCTACCATCACAGTGCCAACCAAGGGCCTGTCTGACACAAGGAGCCAGCGGGCACACGGGGGAGAGCGGGGCCACATTCATGCTCGTCCCTGAGTAGGTCTGAGCAGATGAGGCTCACTGAGCTTATCAGGGGTGTAAACCACAGGGAGGCTCCTGGGAAGAGCTCTAGGAAACGGAAACAAAATGTCTCAGAGAGAATGACGGAGTTACAGGAGCTAATTAAGTTAGCGCCTCCTAGCCGTGCTGTGTAGCCAACCTTGATCTGTGGAGCAGGCACCTGATACAAACGGATGGTGTGTCGTGTCCACGCTGTACTGGAGCTTGCTTATGTTTGAAGTCAGTACCTTCTTAGTTGTGAACCTCTGGTATCACCTGACACTTGCTGAGAACAGGTGACAACAGACTCTCAGAGAGCTTCCCCTAGGTCAGCTCTGTAACCCACCATTTGTTGTGGGACGTGGTGGCTCAGATGTCTTGTCTTGTCCTCTAGAAGAACTAACTTATATGTGTTATGTGTGTGTGTATAATTATATATAATATATTGTATATATAAAGTATATGTGCTTAAATATAACATAATTACACACACACACACACATATATATAAAGGAAATTATTGGAATGGCTCACAGGCTATGGTCTAGATAGTCCAACAATGCCCGTCTAACAACAGAAGATCCAAGAATCTAGTAGTTGTTCAGTTTACAAGGCTGGATGTCTCCTCTGATGTTCAGTATATGTCGGAATCCTGAAGAAGTAGGCTCTAACGCTGGTGAAGAAATGGACTTGCTAGCAAGAGTAAGGACAAACAAGCAAGAAGAGAGATCCCATGTCCTTTACAGAGGACGGCAGACGGCATGGCCCAGGTTAAAGGTGAGCCTTCTGCCGGCCATCGAGGGGGTCTGGAAGAGCTGGCCCACTCAGCAGCCATCTGGGCCCAGCCCCAGCCCTGTGGGCCAGCCAGGGCCAGCACCTACTCCACCTATGAGTGGCTGGACCTTGCGGAGCCGGTGCTGCAGAACCAGATCTGAGAGCACGCCATTACCGCCAAACCTGAAGCAGAGCTGTGACTAAAGAAGTCTCTGCGGTGGTCCGGTATTTATGGTGCTTCAGAGACCAGAGGCCTGGGGCCAGACGCAGTGACCTGTGGCAGTGAGTATTTATTTATACCTAGGGACAGGACACGCTGCGGTTCCCAGTGCTGCTTTGCTCTGGAGGGTTGGGAGGATGAAGGAGCAGAGCAGGCAGTGTAGACGAGGTGAAGAGAGGCTGAGCCACCTCGATGATGTCTGACGCCTGAGGCCTGAGCTGCTGCCAAGAGGCCATGTTGTCATGTGTGTGTGTGTGTGTGTGTGTGTGTGTGGCCTGTACCGCTCCCCGAGGCTGATGTCTGTAGTCTGTGCTGCTGCCTGAAGCCATGTTGATGTCCCTGAGCTGCTGCCAGGACAGTGGACTTATGGCTTACGGCGTATGATGATGCCAGAGGCCAGGTGGATGTCCCGGTCTGTACTGTTGACAGATACAAAGTGGGAGTCCGCGATCCGTGCTCCTGCTGACCATAAAGGACACGGAAGCTTTATCTGCAGTGGTGTTGATAGCTGCAGACTCAGTCGAGGAAGAGGGACATAGAAGGCTTCTGTGACAACCTCCCACCACCCGAAAAAGTAACAACCTGGACAGGAAGCCATCGAAGAGAATTCTTAAAAACCGTGGTAAGGATGCTGAGGTGTGGCTCCCCACAATGGATGGCCGCTGTCAGGGTGATCACAGGTCCCCACTTTTCGTTAAGACCTGGCCACTGGGAGTCTGACCCTGCTCAGTGACTATATGAACCACACCAACTGGACTTTTTGTTGTTGTTTGTGTTTTTAAAATCTTTTTTGAGGGGACATAAGAGTAGGGGTAGGGGAGTTGGAGAGATGGCTCAGCAGTTAAGTGCACTGACTGCTCTTCAGAAGGTCCTGAGTTCAAATCCCAGCCACCACATGGTGGCTCACAACCATCTGTAATGGGATCTGACGCCCTCTTCTGGTGTGTCTGAAGACAGCTGCACTGTACTTACACATAATAAATAAATAAATCTTAAAAAAAAATGGGGGTAGGGAGTAGGTCTGAGAGGACTGGGAAGAAAGGGTAATCTGGATGCATTAGGTGAAATTCCCAAATAATCAATAAAGGTATTATGTTTAAAGAGTGGGTCTTTCTACTTCAAAAGATTTAATTAAAAAAAAGCCCTCACAGGTATGCCCAGTCATTTAGATTTTAATTAATTCCAGATGTAGTCAAGTTGACAAACTAGAATAGCCATCACAAGTCCATCCCTTATCATTTGACAAAAAATCATATCTCCTTATGTCATGCTTAATTTCCAAATAAAAATAATTATGACAATACCCATGTCATAATTACATCCAACACGATACAACTATCCCTCATACAAGTGCAAACACATTATAAATTTAGAATACATGGCAATATCCTTTGAAGAACATTTTTTAAATTAATATACTTTTATTTCATGTGCATGAGTGTTTTTATTTGCATGTATGTGTGTGAGGGTGTCAGGTCCTCTGGAACTGAGTTACAGAAAGTCGTGAGCTGCCATGTGGTTGCTGGAAATTGAACCCGGGTCCTCTGGAAGATCAGTTAGTGCTCTTAATTGCTGAGACCTCTCTCCAGCCAGCTATGACAGACAGATTTTAAACTTAAATATGATAGCCATTGGTATTCTCTTAATTGATGCTACATTACATAATAAAGAAAACACAATATCTGTACAAACGCATTCTTAACAAAATACAACAAACGGAAACACTCAGGTCAGTTACAGTCTCTGCTTCCTCACCTGGTCAGGTGGTCTTAGCTGGCATTTATAACTACCTTCCTCTCTACCTATTCAGTATTTTCTCAACCCTTGGCAAACACCTCAGCAGGTCTTGGCTCTTTTTCTGGAAGAGTGACCCAAACCTTCATTCAAAGGTCTGTGTCCTTTGTCAACCTCTCTGGATCAGGCTGTTGTAGTTCCCCATTGACTTTAATCACAGGGCCTGGTAGTACTAAGGGATGACCTAAAAGGTCTTCTGCACTCCTTATATAACCTTTCTTACCTCCATTTCTAAAGAAGCAATCCAATTTTCCCCCTGGTATTTTTGGATCAACCACCCCTCCTAACAACGTTATTCCTTTCTTAGCCTATTGGCTTAAGCACATCAGAAGACAAAATGGTCTGGGGGAAGTCAGAGCCTCCAATTCAGTGCAATGTTTGTTGTGGTTCCTCGAATTCCCTGCTATGGAAGAAAACTTGTAGGCCAGGGGAAATTCAAGTTGTGGGAGGCAAAATTTTTCCTAGTGGGTCACTAGGGGTGACTGTCAGTGGAAGGATTCCCCTCTCTACCCCTTGATTCCTGGACCCACAGATCCCGGCTGTGGGAGACACTGTGCCTTCTGGAGAACCCTGCACCAGCGTTCCTGACTGTGCCATATAATTGGTGCTATAACTGTGAGGTTTTAATTTGTTTTGTCTTTAGTTTGCTGTTGCTTGGTTTGTTTGTTTGTTTCAAGACAGGTTTTCACTGCCTTGGAACTTCCTGGTCATCTTGGGATTTCCTCAGTAGACCAGGCTGGCCTTGAATTCTGAGATTTGCCTGCCTCTGCTCCCACCACCTCCTAGGGGTTCAGAAGGCCATTCCATGTATCTATGGAGCCAGCTGCTTCAAAAAGGTGAGGGACATGGAAAGGCCAGTGGATCCCACGGTCGTGGGCCCACTGCCACATTTCTCTGCTGTGAAGTGAATTCCTTGGTCAGGAGCAATACTATAAGGAGTACCGTGGAGACAGCATCCTGTCAGTTCGGGCATGGTGGTTTTGTCAGAAGCAGGAAAGACAAATCTATAACCAGAATAAGAATCTACTCCATTGTCCTTTCCAAGAGGAAGTGGTCCACTGGAGTCCACCTGCCACCAGGTCATCGGTTAGCCACCCTGAGAAATGGTGTCATATCTGGGACTAGGCGTCGGGCTCTGTCGTTGGCTCAGCGGCAGCTGTAGCCAGGTCAGCTAGGGTGAGGGGAAGTCCAGGCTGTTGGGCCCATGCATCACCCCCACCTCTGCCACCCTGGACACTTAGTTCATGGGTCCATTGAGCAATGATAGAAATGGCTGAGGAGAGACGTTGCCCGCCCATGGAATGGACAGAATACTCCATCCTAGATCACTGAGCTCCTCCTCAGCTGAAGTCATTTTTCGATGAGCATTTCCATGGACACAGATGCTCCCATGTAATATCTTCACATCCTTTGCCCATTTGGAGAGATCTAGTCACATTGTTCCTCCCCAGTTGTCTTCCTCATCAATTTTCCAATCCAGCTCTTTCCGAGTCCCTGAGCAGGCAGCCACTCCGTGCTCTGCCACCCATGAATCTGTGAACAACAGCACATCTGGCCATTTTTCTTCCAAACAAAATGCAGGGCCAGGAGTGACAGCTGAAGTTCTACCCGCTGGGAAGATTTCCTTTTGCTGGTGTCTTTGAGGGGCGTCTCAGAAAGAGGTTGTAATGCTGACGCTGTCTGCTTCTAGCTGGTGCTCACATAGGATGCAGAACCATCAGGAAATCAGGCCCTAGTCTTTTCTTTCCCAGTCGATGGATCAGAGGCCACATCTCATGAGGCTCTAGGTACATACTTGGCAGCAACAGCATTGTGATGAGAGTAGAAACCACGGGCGTTTGCACAACACCATGTAACGTAGGGGCGCTTCCAGGACCTGCCTGGGCCCAATCACATATATACCACTTCCACTTGATGTCAGGTTGCTGCTGCACAGGTCAACCTTATGACTTGGTGGGCCAGATAACACCTAGCGCATGATGGTCTGCTCAGGTCTCGTGGTAACTTGGTGACCCATTCCACTAAGGTCCAATAGCAAGCCAAGGCCAATAATGTCTCTCAAATGGAAACTAGCTATCTGCAGATGATGATAGAACCTTGCTTCAAAATCCCAAGTCTCTTTTGTGATTTTCCTTTAGGGACCTGCCAAAGTCTCCAAACAGCATCCCTATCTGCTGTTGACACCTCAAGTACATGCCATCGGGTCTGCGGGATCAAGTGACAGAGCAGCCTGCACCTCTTGAAGAGCCTTCTTCTGCCCCAGGCCCCACACAAAGCTAGCAACTTTCCTGATCACTAGGTATATGGGTCAGAATAACACACCCAAGTGAGGAATGTGCTGCCTCTTGAATCCCAACAGGCCCTCTAAAGGTTATCCCTTGTTTCTTGGTGGTGAGTTATTGCATCTGGGGCCAGGTGCAATAACTTATCCTTCAACTTAGATCACGGTGATTCTAGGCTTGAAATAGTTAGGAGTCACTTTGCATGTGACATCCTTTACAGGTCAGGCCACTGTGGACACTGCTTTGCCTACACTGCCGAGTATGAATGATAACTACGGTCACCTTGCCTTTGGTGACTTAGTGCTGCCACTTGGTCTCTGCTACCTTGGAGCCACATGAGCCCACTGCATTTAATTCATTCAGCTGGGCAGCAGCATCTCCAACCCATATCGATAAATGCAGCCTGGAGAGATGGCTCAGCGGTTAAGAGCACCAACTGCTCTTCCGAAGGTTCTGAGTTCAGGACCCAGCAACCACATAGTGGCTCGCAACCATCTGTAACAACATCTGACTCCTTCTTCTGGAGTGTCTGAGGACAGCTACAGTGTACTTACATATAATAAATAAAAAGAATCCTTTAAAAAAAATGTGCCTACTGTTGCAAGCCCTACCTTAAAAAAAGAATAAATGAGGCCTAACTCAATTTCATGTTTATTCTCTGGAAAATACCAGAAAAAGATTTGTTATACAAATAACATAGAGCTTAACCTCTGCCTGTTTTGCAGATTTGGAAAGTCATGAGAGAGACAGCTAGGTACAATGTTACTAACTGCCCTGCAACCCTGCTGGGGCGGGGTTAATTAAAATAAACAAACCCAAAAGGTATCCTACTTGGGTGAAAAAGGACACTGGATAGATCATAAAGTTATTGAATGGAAACCCCAGTGCTGGGAGGGAAAAGGCCTCCCCCGTGGAACTGTGGCTGATGTAAGGGAAAAGAAATCCTCCATTCCCACCCAACCAGGAGCCAAGAAATACCACAAAGTCACACCACACAACAAGCCTCACACACGAGATTTATCAGAAAGGCAAAAGACAGGGACTGCCTCTGCTTGAGTGAGAAGCACCAGAGAACTAAGCAGGAGACAGGCTTTTATAGGGTTTCTTGTGGGTAGAATTTTTCAGGGTGGAGATTTCCAGGTTGGGGATTGGTGATAGTTCAAGTCTACTGAGCTTGGAACAAGGCCAGGCATTGGTGGGATTTGGGCCCAGGGATTGGTGGTTCTGGTGTGTTTTCAAACCCAGATGTCAGGGGACAGTGGCACACGCCTTTGATCCCAGCACTTGGGAGGCAAAGGCAGGTGGATTTCTGAGTTCCAGGCCAGCCTGGTCTACAGAGTAAGTTCCAGGACAGCCAGGGATACACAGAGAAACCCTGTCTCAGAAAAAAAAAAACCTAAACAAACCAAACTAACAAACAAATCAAACCCAGACACAAGCTTGGACCTTTTTTCACCCTGTGTGGTTGAATAGGTATGGGCCCCATACCTATTCTATAGACCAGTTGGCTTCAAACTGAGGATCCACCTGGCTCTGCCTCCTTCATGCTGGGATCAAAGGCATGGACCACGACTGCATTAGTGGTGGCAGGTGGCTGATGGCTAGCAGCAAGAGAAGAAGCAAAACCAAACCCAACAAATACAGAACCTAGAAAGTTCACACACTCAAAGGAAACCAGTCAGAAAGGAAACATGTAGTGGCCACCATGATTTATACATTCAACTGATCCTGGTCTCCCTGTTTACTACAAGACTTATTGGATACATTAAAAAACATAGACCCATCTGCACACACACACACACACACACACACACACACACACACACAGAGGGAGGGGGAGAGAGAGAGAGAGAGAGAGAGAGAGAGAGAGAGAGAGAGAGAGAAAGCTTTGGAAACCACCAGGACTAGGTAGGCAGGTGTCTTAGTTAGGGTTTTACTGCTGTGAACAGACACCATGACTAAGGCAACTCTTACAAGGACAACATTTAATTGGGCCTGGCTTACAGGTTCAGAGGTTCCGTTTACCCATTATCATCAAGGTGGGGGCATGGCAGCGTCCAGGCAGGCATGGCACTGGAGGAGCTGAATGTTCTACATCTTCATCTGAAGGCTGATAGCAGAAGACTGGCTTCCAGGCAGCTAGGACTAGGGTATTAAAGCCCATGCCCAGCCGGGCGATGGTGGCACATACCTTTAATACCAGCACTTGGGAGGCAGAGGCAGGTGGATTTCTGAGTTCAAGGCCAGCCTGGTCTACAGAGTGAGTTCCAGGACAGCCAGGGCTACACAGAGAAACCCTGTCTCAAAAACAAACAAACAAACAAACAAACAAAACCCCAAAAAAACAAACAAACAAAAAGCCCATGTCCACACTCCAACTAGGCCACACCCATGCCAACTAGGCTACACCTCCCAATGGTGCCACTCCCTGGGCCAAGCAAATAAAAACCATCACAGCAGGTAACTTCTTGCTTTTGCCCAGATTGGAATGAAAGGATTATTGTTGGATGAAGAGGAGGATTATGTTAGGCTACAGAGGGCTTGGGGGTATCCCATATGCCAAGATGCACCTTGGAGGCTGCCAAAGGAAAAGTATGTAAGATTGTATGATGTGGAGAAAGAGAGGACCAGACCCTCAAGCCCAGTGGATAGGGGAACAAAGGAGATTGAGGTTCCCACTTTGGTAAGAGAGGTCTCTTCCAAGCAACGGGACAGAACAGGTTGGTACCACTAGGAAGGAGTGGGAAAGGTGAATGAATAACCAACCCCTCAAAGTGCGGGAGTTTGGTGAGTTAGGCAAGGCTGTTCTCCTACCCTGACAATAGGGCAACAAGAAGAAGAGGTGAACCCCCAAACTGGGTCAGGACTGTGTAGGTGGCCCCAGTGTTCAGAAGGAAGGAAATGGATTTCCCTGATATTGTGACTACCTGAGGCTCTCTCTTGGAGATGGCGGTAGATGGGCGAAAGGAGCCAGCCCCTGACCCCAGTTATCCATGGCTAGACCCAGGACACTGGCTGGACGGCAACCTGGGCTTGATGTCCCCATGCTGTGAGGACTATGGTGGCAGCCAGCAGCAGCCCAAGGTCCCTCTTGTTGGCACCTTGGACAAGGTTGGAGGAGTTTGTGAGGGTCTGGGCAGGCCCGGGCCACGTTTGAAGCCAGGGCTGGGAGGGTCTCAGGCTCTGGGGGCCCGAGAGGCTGCTTTGGCTGCTGAATCACCTTAGCCAACATCAGGGGTTTTTGTTTTGGGCTCTCTCATCTCTCCCATGGTTACACCTTGAAGGCCATGGCTAAGGCATTTGCCTATGAAGTCAGAGGTCCTTTCTCAAGACATTTAAATTTGGCTCAAGTATCAGGAAAACTCTGGGCAAAGAAGTAGGTCATAAGGAATTGTTTTTCATCTGGGGTCTTGGATCCAGATTGGTGTATTGCAATTATTTGTCCTGGATGTCCTGTGTGTGTGTGTGTGTGTGTGTGTGTGTGTGTGTGTGTGTGTGTGTGTTAGAGGCTGGCCAGGAGGCAAGTTATAGTCTCTAGCTAAAATGTCCCCCAGGGGATTATTGTTCCAGTCAGGCTCCCAGTTGGGGAGCACCTCAGCCCCAGTTGGGGAGCACCTCAGCCCCAACAGAGTGGGCAGCGTTAGTTTGGCATATTTCTTCTGCATGCTCCCTAGCCTGTTCTCAGACTCGCAGCCCCCTGTGCTCTTTGGGGAAAAGGTTTCTGGTGATTATCATGTAAATGCTGTGGGCAGAGAGACTGACTATAAGGTTGGGTGATATAGTGAAACATTTTAATGAAAGAGGACGGATTAGTGGTGTAAGGTCCCAACCTCTTTTCTCTCTGAGAGAGATCACTTAAGAAGAAAGGCAGCTGGGTGGTGATGGTGCACGCCTGTAATTCCAGCACTCTGGGAGGCAGAGGCAGGCAGATTTCTGAGTTCAATGCTAGCCTGGTCTACAGAGTGAGTTCCAGGACAGCCAGGGCTACACAGAGAAACCCTGTCTCGAAAAAACCAAATCCAAAGAAGAAGAAGAAGAAGAAGAAGAAGAAGAAGAAGAAGAAGAAGAAGAAGAAGAAGAAGAAGAAGAAGAAGAAGAAGAAGAAGAAGAAAGGCACACATATCTAGGTTTACTGATTGTTTTATGTTAATCATGTTCCCAAAATTACACCGGAATTAGGCATGCCTGCCTGCATGTAAGACGCTGAGGGTCCCTGCCCCCAGTTGGCTTTGATTGGCAAATAAAGTTGTCCGTGGCCAATGGCTGTGCAGGGAGACAGAGGAGGAACTTTTAGGATTCCTGGGCAAGAAACATGGGAGGGAGAGAAAGCAGGCTCGCCAGGCCAGGAAAGGGAGAAGATCCAGGCTTGACAGCAGCAGAAGAGAAAGCATCCATGATGTAAGAGCCGGGAAGAGCGGCCCCAGCTGCCCCCCACTGGGTGGAGGTTAGCAAAGATAGAATATAGATTTTAGTAAGTAATACCTCAGAAATATCGGAGGGGGACGTTAGCAATGTGAAAGTTTGGGAGTGGCCCTGTTATTGAGCTGATTAAGGCATATTAAATATAAGGCTGTGTGTGTGTCTTTCATTCAGAATCCACAACATTGGGGCCGTAGCACTGCAGTCGCTGGAAGATTGCAACTATAGAAACAATGTCCTGGACCGTGAGAGCTGGGCCTGGGTTGGACCGGGCAGGGGGAGGAGGAGGGCTCGCATGGAGGAGCAGGAGTGAGTAATGGGAGGACAAAGTGTTGCTGGTGGGCTGAACATGAGGCCGGGGATTTGATCAGGTGGCCCATTGCTGGAAGGGAGAACGGAACCCTGGAGAGGCCCAAGGTGTGGGTTGAGGCCAAGGTGGGGGAGGCTCTCTCTCTGTGTGGAATCATCTGGTTTGGGCTTCATAGCTAGGAGAAATTAGCTGAGGGAACAGGAAGAACAGAGAGGGGGCTTGGCCCTGGGATGGGAGAAAGCTGGAATGTAGGCCTGGGACATCTCTTTCCATTTCCCTGAGCACCGGCAGTATTTATAAGGCTCCAGAATAATATTGGCATCTAGGGAGCCATTTGGACTGCTGATCTAAAGGGTATAGAGGTCACATTTTATTGCAAAAGACAGTAAACTGGAGGCCCTTCAGGTCAGGTGCCAGGTAGAAAGGCTGGAGGTTTTCTAAAGGGCATCTCAAGGGGGAATGAGAGGCTATGGGTGTCACTGTTTCTGAGGACAGGTATGTGGGTGAGAGGAAAAAAGGTCACTGCACCCTGAATTCAAGGGCATCCCCAAGACTCAGGGAGGCCCAAACAATGACCAAGCTGTTCAGTGGGTCATCATTACTCTCAGAGGGGGCTGGGGCGTCAGGACAGAGCAGCCTGAGGAGAGACTGGCTCCCTGGGAAACCCGGAGGCTTACCTAGAGGCAACAAAACGCTGAGCTCAGGGACAGGGTCTCATCTACAGGAAAGGGGGAGAAGGACAGAGCCAAACAGTGTCCTAAAAGCCATGCAGGCCCACAGGAGCTGTGGATTACAGGCAGCTCTGAGACGAAGGTGGGAGAAGATGGCAGGAAGAGGCCCAACAGCAAAGGCAGGTCAAAGGGAACCGCGGGATTAAAGCCCTCAGGGTGGAGGAGATGGGAAGGCCAGCTGTAACCCTAAAGACCATGGCTCGGGGTACCTCTGTCTCCAAGTGTGTCAGAGGGGTGCCAGACACTCAGAAGTCCCTTCCTTGGACTTAGGAAAGTATTTACACTGACCGAAGGGGAACTTACTGATTTACCACTGGAGGGTGGGGTGCTGAGCGACCGGTAACCGGGAAGGAAGGTGACTCTGTCGTAGATGGACTGGGGATGACGGACAGGGTCCCAGTGAGGCTCAGACCCTGAGGAAGACCAAAGGCACCAGAAGAACCTATCCAAGTCACAGTGACACCGTTAACAGTTCTGAAGGGAAAGGCTTCCCCAAGGGATTAACGGATTTAGAGCACAGGGATTGGTGGGGTTTTGAGCACAGGATCGGTGGGGTTTGGTGGGTTTTGAAACCCAGAAGTGAGCTCATATCTTTACCCTACACTTCCCACCTGTGAGTTGTTGGCTAGGGAAGTCCCTAAGGCCTTACGAACTACACAAGGTATTGCTTCTGCTGTTGGCTGTATGGCGGAGCTAGACAGGAAGAGCCTATTGCTGAAGATACCGTGTGTAATGTACACACGTGTACAATGTACAATGTGTACATGCCTTGACTGCAGGACGTAGAGAAATGGAGCTGGAACTGCTACCCTGCTGCCCAGCTTCTGTGGTGTCAGAGGGGCCCATGCGGGCTGCTAGTGGAGAACGGTCCTCAACATTCCTGCCTGGCTGTGGATCCTGCGTGCTAAAACACCAACACGCCAGGCAGGGTGTGCCTGACTGTGCTCAATAGTGGCTCGGCTGTGGGTGAGGTCAGAAGCCTCCCGATTGGATTTAAAGCCCGCTCCACAAGAAAGCACCTTGTGTGGTTCTATGAGATGTACAATGTGCCTGTCATACTGCCTTCTAAGCACACGTCGGGCGGTGGCGACGCACGCCTTTAATCCCAGCACTTGGGAGGCAAAGGCAGGCACATCTTTGAGTTCCAGGACAGCCAGGCAGCCAGGGCTACAACAGAGAAACACCCGCCCCCTCTCTCTTGGAGTTCCAGGAGGCTGTCCTGGAACTCACTCTGTAGACCAGGCTGGCCTGGAACTCAGAAATCCGCCTGCCTCTGCCTCCCAAGTGCTGGGATTAGGTGTGCGCCACCACTGCCCGGCAGAAACCCTGTCTCTAAACCGCTGCCCCCCAAAAAACCAAAACACTCGTCTTTACACCCACTTGTCTTCAGCCTCGAGACACAACGCCCTCCTGGTGGGCTCCTGAGAACGAGTGACCGTTGTTCCGGCACAGTGGTCTATTTCTTAGGCGGACATCTATAGTCACCTGCACCAAGGCTCTGTGATCATTGCGGAAGAAGGGGCAGAAAGAATGTGGAGGGGGTGGGGTACTGCCACACAGTTTCCTCCAAGATCGGAACATTCCATCCTGTGGTTCTTGAGAAGGAAGGTGAACAGCTCAAACTAGCTTCACAGAGTCCCCAAAACTGACAGGATGTGCTAGGCTCTTCCGTGCAGAGTCACAAGGCAAAGAAGACCAGACCAGCTGCCTAGAAGAGACTTAGACCAATTCGACCTGGAGAGGCCACTCTCAGCCTGTTGGACTGCCTGCAGCCTAGGCAGCGTGCCTCTCAAGGAAAGAACGGAAGGGATCTGAGCTCCATCCCTACCAACACAGAAAAGCCAGGTATGGATGTATCTGCCTGTAATCTCAGCACCGGGGAGGCAGAGACGAAGGTTCACTGGCCAGGCAGCCTCCCCAGACACGGCAAGTTCAACGAGAAATTTTGCCTCAAAAAATAAAGGGGAGGAACTCGGGACATGGCTCAGTGGTTAGGAGCCCTTGCTGAGCCGGGTGGTGGTGGCGCACGCCTGTAATCCCAGCACTCTGGGAGGCAGAGGCAGGCGGATTTCTGAGTTCGAGGCCAGCCTGGTCTACAGAGTGAGTTCCAGGACAGCCAAGGCTACAGTGAGAACAAACTCCTAAAAGTTGTCCTGTTTTCCTGAAACCACACCGTGACACACACACAAGCATAAGTGCGTGCACACACACACACACAAATAAACGTGAAAGAAGCTCTAAAGTAAAACATAATTAAAAATAATTATTTCTGAAATGATTTTTTTATTTGGGGTTCATCCAGGACTGACTGGGGAAGGGGAAGCCAGAGGGTGGGTGACCCCAACAGGTGGGACTCTGGGCCTGAGGCCTGACTCTCCCACTAAGATCCCTGCCAGCTTCCAAGGTGGTCTATACATTGGCCCTGCTAGAGAAACTGAGACAAAACTGACTTGGCTAGAGAAAGAAGGTCTTACAGTTCCTGAGTTGGGCCTAGGTGCGGGTCCTGGGACACCCCACACCTGCCACACAGCCTTTTGGGCTGGATGCTTTTCCTTGGGACCAGCCAGCAACTGGAACAGCGGGTGCCATATTTCTTGTACCTGGAGGTGGGAAGGAGGGAGTAGGGTATGAGAAACCACCATTTAGGATGCAGTAGGGAGCTAGAAACCACCAGGAGGAAACTATTTTCCTCAAAAAGTGGCTGTTTTTCTTTCCCTAGTTCCCACACCAGCTGAGCCCAGACTGACTGCCCCACCCCCAACACCTCCAGGTTGCGGACCTGATGCCACAGGCATTGCAGAGGGGGGTCCCATCTTCAGCATCTCTCCAGAGAGGGGTCCTCTGGGTCCTACAAGAAGCACACCTCCTGGGCCCTGGAGGATCAGAAGTCAAAAGGCACAGGGTCAAAGGCCAGAGGTCAATTCCAGAGGCCTGTGTAGGGCTGAGAATTTGGTATCGGTGGGGGTGGGGTGGGGGTGGGGAGGTTCTGTCAAGGCTTTAGTAGCTCTGGGTGTTGTAGGATAGAAGGCAGAGGGAGAGCTAGGAAGCAAGACAGATGGTGAGTGAGTCAGGTGGTAAGGCTCCATGGGGAGGAGGCTGGGCGTGGGGTGACTCAGTCCTGGAGCGGGGCTCCTTTGAGCAGGTCTAAATGAGGAATTGGGATGAAGGAGGGATATGGAGAAAGACAGGGAGGATGTGAAAATGGAAGCCTCACCAGGGGCCTGGGCGCTTCCTGGGCTGGCAAGGGCCTTGGAAGGGCTTGCAGGGAGTTTTTGAGAACAACTTTTGCCAGGCAAACTGCAAAAAGGACAAGATGTAGCGTTGGGGGGGTCTGTAAGGTGGTCCCCAAAATGATACTTCCCAGGTCCTCACATGCCCAAGCAAATATCACCACTAAGCTGGTTCCAACCCTCTCGCTCCCTTTTATAAATCAAAGATTTTTATGCACTTATTTATAGATATATTAAATCACAACAGAATAAATTTAAAGTAATGTAACATTGTCACAGGAAAAATAAAAATTATTAAATTCTTTTTTTACTTTTTATTTGGGGTCAAGGTCTTAGCCTCTCGTGTGGCTGGGACTACAGGCCTGCACTGTTTCTCGTCTGTCTTGCTGTTGAGACAAGGTCTCTGTAGCCAAGGTTGGCCTGGAACTTGCTCAGCCTCCTGAATGCTGGGGTTGCAGGTGTGTGGCATCATACCTTGCTGGAAACAGCAGGACGTCATGGAGCCCAGCCTGGCCTGAGCTCCCCATTGGCCCAGAGTTTCTGTTCTGTTTGGTTCCACCTGGAAAATGCTGGTTACAGGTGTGCCCCGGCGGCAGCTGACTTATGCAGAGCTAGGGACAGAACCCAGGGGCTTTGGAATGCTAAGCAAGAGCTCTACCCACTGAGGCACAGCCCAAATTCATCATCAAGGTTAACAGACACCCCTCGAGGGGTATCTGATATCTCAGAGGCCTGGCTTTGTACCCCACTAGTAGCAATGAAATAATTGGTATTGGATTTAGTCAGGTATCTTACATTCCTGCAATTCTAGTCTCAAGAGGCTGAGGATAGAGTGAAATTCAGGGCTAGCCTAGTCTACATGAGACCTTGTCTCAAAGAGTGAAAAAAAAAAGCTGTATGTGGTGGTACACACACAGGTAAGCCAGCAAGAGGGACGTAGGGAGATGGAAGCAGCAAGATTAGAAGTTCAAGGCCAGCCTGGGCTACATGACACCCTGTTTGAAAAAAATAACATTAAGAGAATCCCAGCCGGGCGGTGGTGGCGCACGCCTGTAATACAGCACTCTGGGAGGCAGAGGCAGGCAATTTCTGAGTTCGAGGCCAGCCTGGTCTACAGAGTGAGTTCCAGGGCCACCAGGGCTATACAGAGAAAAACTTTCCCAAAAAAGTTTAAATAAATAAATAAATAAATAGTTTTCATGAGAATGTGTACTAAGCAAATACAAACAATGAGCATTTTTGAAAGTCTTCATAGTGTGTGTGTGTGTGTGTGTGTGTGTGTGAATATCTGTGTCCTGCAGTGTCCTTGGTGTGTGTTTGAGGGGAGGGAGTTCTCTCCTCCCACCGCCTCGGTCCTGTGGATGAACTCAGGGCAGGAGGCTTAGCTGCAAGCACCCTTACCCACTGAGCTACCTCACCTGCCTGTATCTTTAGCCCAGGTTAGCCAGCTTCAAACTCAAGTCCCTCCAACTTCATCGTCCTGGGTGTTGGGATTATAAGCTTTTGGATTTGGGGTGGGTTTTTTGTTTGTAAAGATTAGTAGTAGTAGTATTTTGGTTTTGATGGCCTCGAATTTAGAGATCTGCCTGTCTCTGCCTCTGACTAAAGGTTATTTTAGAAATTATTTGTATTTATTTGTGTTTGCCTGCTTGCATGTGTTTCTGGGAACTGAATGTGTGTGGGAACCTGGGGGCAGGGTCTTCTGAGCAGGAGCTGCAGGCAGTGTGGACTCTAAAGGGGTCCTAGGACCGGAACCAAGGTCCACCATGTCTGCATCAGAAGGGTTCTTTTTATTTTTAATAATTTATTTTTATTTCCCATGCTCATTGGCCTTCTGCTTGCACGTATGTGTGTGTGTGAGGGTGTCAGAAGACACGGAACTGGAGTAACAGTTGTGGGCTGCCTTGTGGGTGCTGGGGAGGAAGCCTTGGTCGTCGGGAAGAGCAGCCAGGGCTCTAACCACTCAGCCATCTCGCTCGCCCGAGAAGTGAGCACTGTGTTACTGAGCCATCTGTCTCTCCCAGCCCGAGGTGGGGTCTTGGGTTGAGTTTTCTAAGCCAGGGCAAACCTACGTAGCCAAGCTAGCTGAGAATGTGCTCCAACTCCTTCCCAGCATGCCCTTCACACCCGGCTCCCGGCCACTTTACTCTGCCTCGAGACAGTCTCAGTAAGTTGCACAAGCTAGCCTTGAACTCACCCTGCAGCTCAGGCTGGCTTTGAACTTTCCATCGCTTTCCTCAGTCTCCCAAGCAGCTTGGCTGACAGGCGTCTCCTCCCAGCCGCGGCCTGAGTGTCCGCTACTACACATAGCCATACATTACCGTGGCTCAGAGGCCCTACCTGTAGGTGGGTACAATCTGGAGGCTAGAATCCGGCTGGATCTGGAACTCCAGAGTTACCCCCTTGAACCTGGGGTCCACCTTCTCGATACCCATTCTTGGGTTCAGCTGCTTGCGTGGTTTTCTCTGGAGTGAGGCAGAAGTGGCATCGGAAGTCTCCAGGTTAGGACACTGTGTGCTCTTGGAATTCCTGGCCATACTTAGGTGGTCCGACATCCCTATGACCATCAGCTCCCAGCAGGACCCCAGGACCTGGGTGGCCGACGAAGGGGAACCTGGCAGCCCCTTTTCTTTCTCTTGGAGGAAAGGAAGTGCGGTGCTGACCGAGTCCTGGCATGCAGGCCACAGAGACCTGGGGATAAGAAGCGGTAAGGTGTGGCCACCCCTTTCCTGGGGGCTTGGATTTGATAGGTGAGGAGGGGTGTAGAGTGTCACTCAGTCGGTGCCTCTTCTCCACCTGGGGCCACATTCTTGGGTTATTAGGTTTAAACGTTGCAAAATAATTGTTAGCCGACACCGATTCCCTGTGGCTGGCTATCAGCTCTCCATCAGCCAAATCCCACCACGAACAAAGCAGGGTCCCACCCTAGGCAATCTACCCATCAGGCTGCGGTCTGTAGCAGCCATTACTCAATCACCCCATGGGCTGTTGTTTTTTTAGTAGGTTACCCCTCATCACCCCACAGATGATCTCTCAGTGGGCCATACAGCCGCATGAGGGTGGGGTGGGATGGGAATCACCTGTCCCTTCCAGTGTAGGGGCTGAAACTTGTTCAAGTCCCCGTTACCTAACAGGGGAAGGCTCAGAAGCCGGGCTGGTGACCCGTCCATCTCCAAGCCTTAGCGTGGTGAGGCATTAGCTGGGATGGGCGGTGGAAGTCTCGCACCACGCACCTGCCATTGGGGGTGAGGCATCTCAGGGCTCCAGGCTCCAGCGCGGGGGGTCGACTCTTCCGGAGCGACTCGGTGTCCAGACAAGGTGGCGCCAGAAGCTCCTGCCGGCGCGTCAAGTCACGAGCCTGTGCCGCCTCCATGTCCACCGTGGGCCCAGCTGTGGAACCTCTCTGCCCCGCCCCTCTCCCCCTCCCCCCTCCCCCAGGGATCTAAGCTCGAGGAGGAGAGAGGCGAGGGTGATGACGATGGGCGCCACCTGGGCGGAGCCCGGCGGCGCAGGTCACGTGGGGTGGGGGCGCTGTTTGCATCTGGGAGCACTTTTTGCCGTGGCTGCCAGGAGCCTCAGCAGTGTGGCTCCCGACCCGGAAGCCCCCTCTTTGCTAGCTATCTTCTGTCACACGGCACAGCCTTGAAGGTCAAGGGGCGCTGCGGATCCCTTCTCTGCAGCAGGCGCGGGGCCTGGCCACGCAGGGGCATCCCCAGGAAGAAGGGTGTCCCGGGCGCTGTCACAGGGGTGCGGGCGCTCCGAGCTGAACAGACTGGCACCCCCCATAAGGACACAAAACATGTCGGAGATGTGTGCGACTTTTTATTGCAGCTCTGGTTTGAGTCCATCCTTAATTTATAGTTCGATTCTCCCTGGTGGAGTGACACACCCAAGATGGAGACCCATCCCCCTCAAGGCTCAGACAGCTGTCCCCAGTGGCGGCTCTGGTCTCACACTGTAAGTCCAACTTCTCTTTCCTGCGCAGTCCGTGCTCGGGGTAGGAAGCATGGCTTTTCTTGTCCATTCCATGGCCTGGTCGGTCCAGGGGCCTCATGTCAGTGGGGCTTGGGGACGTGGCCATCCACATAGAAGTTCCTGGTGATCTTGGGAAGAGCAAACTCAACTCCCTCCAGCTCAGGGGTCAGCACAATCTGGCAGCCGAGCCTCGAGTTCTCCTGGAGCAGTGGAGCCATGTCCAACATGTCGTCCTCCCTGGGACAAAGGACAGTGGTCAGGATCAGGGTCGGGGTAACTGAGGCTCTGCAGGGGGACCGAGGAGCCTTGGGCACAGGGAGGCGGATGCCAGCAGTCTAGCTGGGGGCTGCCCACTCACCTCTCCTCAGGAGGCGGCAGGAGATCCAGGTGGGCCTCACTCACGTACACGTGGCAGGTGGAACACGCCAGGGATGCTTCGCAGGCCCCTGGGGACAGCAAGGGAAATGCACGGCCTTACTGCGGAGCAACTCCACCTCAGCCCCACAGCTCACGATCCGGAGTTGTCTGTAGGCTTTTGTTTAAGAGTCTGATGGAGCCCAGACTAGTCTTAAATTCGCTATGTGGTCAAGGATGACCTTGAACTGATTCTCCTGCTTCAGATTCCTAAGTGCTAGGATGACAGTCGTGAACCCCTATGGCTAGCCCCACGCCGACTCTCACCACCACGCTAACTTCCTTTCCACCTCAGGGCCTTTGCATTTCTGGACCCATGGTTTAGAATGTTCTCTACTCTGCTTAGCTGCATTCATTCAAGGCTTCAACTCAACTGTTTCCCCCAGTTTCCTCTCTTCTTGTTTTGTGGCGTTTACCACAATGTAACATTTAAAATTTTTATCTATCCACCCACCCATCCATCTCTGAGACAGGGATCAGGGATTCTTCTTCTTCTTCTTCTTCTTCTTCTTCTTCTTCTTCTTCTTCTTCTTCTTCTTCTCTCTCTCTCTCTCTCTCTCTCTCTCTCTCTCTCTCTCTCTCGTTTTTTTCGAGACAGGGTTTCTCTGTGTAGCCCTGGCTGTCCTGGAACGCACTCTGTAGACCAGGCTGGCCTCGATCTCAGAAATCCACCTGCCTCTGCCTCCTGAGTACTGGGATCAAAGGCGTGCCCTGCACCTTGCAGTCACAGCCACCACTTCACCCAGTGACTTTTTAAGAGGGCATTAGGGATTGCTTGTATAGTCTCAAACAAACAACTGGTCTGCACTGAGTTCTGTCCTCCGTTCCTTAGAACCCTCTTCTGCACACCTTTCGTTACTGTGTACACAAGCATGGAGCAGAGCACTCTTTGCCTCAGGCCCTGTGGACGCTGGAGGGCAGCGTGTAGAGCCTCTGCCTCCATCCACCTTGACCTGGGGAATTAGTGCTTTTATCCTGAGTCAGCTCATCATCCTCCCAGATTTGTAATTTTTGAGACAGAAACTCTTGGTAAATTATCCAGGCTCATTTGACTCTAGAAAGAAATCTACAGCTCTGCTTTTTGATACGGTTTTAAAGACAGGGCTTCACCATAAATTCATGGCAGTCCTGTCCTAGAATGCACTCAGACCAAATGGCTTTGTACTCAAGAGATCTGCCAGCCTCTGGACCCAAGTCCTGGGACTAAAGGCGTGAACCACCATGCCCAGCCCTTGAGAGCTTTTTAAACATTTGTCTATGGGCTGGAGAGATGGCTCAGTGGTTAAGAGCACTGACTGCTCTTCCAGGGGTCCCGAGTTCAATTCCCAGCAACCACATGGTGGCTCACAACTGTCTGTAATGGGATCTGATGCCCTCTTCTGGTGTGTCTGAAGACAGCTACAGTATATTCACATTGATGAGATAAATAAAAAAAAATCTAAAACAAAACACCCAAACATTTATTTCTGTGCATGTGATTCTGTGTGGGAATATGCACGCCACAGTGCACATGTCTAGGTCGGAGGATATTATGAAGTGCTGTTTCTCCTTCAGTGTCAGCTTTGGGACTGGAGTCATGTCTTTAGACCTGGTGGCAGGCCCTTTCACCGATGAGCCACCACGCCAGCCCCACCAGAAACCCTCTGCTCTCCTGGCCCAGCTTCCCACACTGCTAGGACTGAGCTGCGATCTTACTTGGCCTTGTTAGGCCAGGTCTGGCTGCCCCGGCTGCTCTTCAGCTCCTAGGCTCAGGCAGGCCTTCTGACGCTCAGCTTCTGAAGTGCCAGAGCCAAAGGAGCTGCCCTGTGGGGCCGTGGGGCCAGCCAGGTCATCTGTAGCCACCTTTCTATCCTGGGGGCCAGGTCATCTGTAGCCACCTTTCTATCCTGGGGCAGGCTGCTGGTCTACCCTCGTCTCTGCCAAGCATCACATACGTCCACTCCCACAACAAGCCAGTGAGTGATGCTACATCTACCATTTTATAAAGAAGAAACAAAAGGCTCAGCGAACCTGGCTTGCAGTTCACAAAGCTGGTGAGGCACCAGAGACACGACTGTCCGCTTCTGAACTGTTACAAATTCTGTCCTGCACAGCGCCTGCTGGACTTGGGAACACAATCACCCAGTGCCCTCCACCCAGTGTGGGGTTTTTTGTTTTGTTTTGTTTTTTGGAGACAGGATTTCTCTGTGTATCCCTGGCTGTCCTGGGACTCACTCTGTAGACCAGGCTGGCCTCCAACTCAGAAATCCACCTGCCTCTGCCTCCCAAGTGCTGGGATTAAAGGCGTACACGCCACCACTACCAGGCTTCTCTAGTGTGTTTTACTGGTTTGGGGTTTGTTCTGGGAAATAGACTCACTGTGTATGCTGTTCTGGGACTTGCTATGTAGACACCAGGCTGGCCTCAAACTCACAGACATCTACCAGCCTCTCCTTCCAAGTGCTGCACCACTAACCCAGCACTGCCCCTTCCAACTGTCTGTCAATGGAAACCTAACAATATCTTTATTCTGGGCCTACAGTTCCTGTTTGTTCAGAACAGTGCGCTATGGCAAAGGACCTGTCACTTCGGCATCACATCAGAGTATTCACACAAAGACTCTTGTCATTTGGGGGAGGAGGCAACTTGTTTTTCATAATTTGTCATAATTTTTGAGACAGGGACTCTGGCTAAGTTCCCCAGGCTGGGTATGAATGTGAACGGGGCCTTGTTATTAGTCCACAGCTAGCCTGGACTGTCCACACTCGGTAAGGGGACTGCCGAGCCCAGTGACCCGAGTTCAGTCCTAGGAAACACTATGGAAGGAGTCAACCAACTCCCTCGAGCTGTGCTTTGATCTCTACGGGGCACACGCGCAGAGTAAGTACAGTAAGGAACACTGGGCAGTGCTCACAAGGGCAGCAACAGGGGGCTAGAAGGCCCTCTGCGCCATGTGGCTCTTGCTTCTGGATCCTGCCTACATAACAGGGCACACAGCTCCCTTCTGCACAAGGTGGGATTACTGCCCCTTCATCCCTAAAGATGTCCCAAGGAACTGCCTCTCCACCTACAGCCATCTCAGACCTGCTTACACAGAGGGCCTTGGGAGGCCAGGGTGGGAATGAGGCTCACTATGGGACAGATGTCAGAAAGCAGACAAAGCCCAAGGCCTGAGGACACTGAAGACAGACAGCCACAGGCACAAGGTCTAAGCTGGCGGAAGGCTGCCAGGCTGTCAAGTGTGAAGAATAAGAAGGAGCCAACATCTGCTGGGAACACCTCTGACAGAACAAGCACAGGTCCTAGGACAGGACTGAGTTCTGAAGCCTGAAGAACAGCAAGACAGCAGTGCGGGCAGAGCTGCACACCTGTGGCCCCGCCTCACACCTGTGACCCCGCCTCAACACCACCTCTCTCTAAAAGGTGGTCAGTGGCTGGACTGGAGAAGGGAGGTCAACATCAAGAATCCACACGCTCCAAGACAGCACAGACCCTAGCAGCCTGTAGCAAAAGCTCTGTAGGGGCTGCTCCAAAAACCTAGTTCTATTTTAACATTGTTTTAAAGAGAGATTTTTTAAAGTGTTTATATGTGTCTCTGTGTGGGTTGTGCATTGAGCGCAGTGCCCATGGACGCCAGGTGAGGAAATATGCCGGGGGCTGCTGTTACAGAAGGCTGTGAATTGCCTGGCATAGTGCCTGTGGTAGGAAGAGAAAACAGGCCTTCTCACGAGCCATCTGAAGTCTTCCGCCCTGGCGACCTTTCCAGTTCCATTACTGCCATCTTACTGGCTTTAGCTCAAAGGTGGTGAAACTAGAGACAACCTGTATTCTAAGAAATGCGAAAGTTAAGGCAGTCTGATCAGTCAGCAGGTTTAAGGGTGAGTTCCAGAGACTCTGTCTTAACCTTTTGGCACTAAAGAGACGGAGGCAGAGGGATTACTATAGCAGGTTTGAGCCTAGCCTGGTTACATAGCGGTTTCAGAACAGCTGAAATAACACCGACTCCATCTCGGTTCTTTCCATCCCACCTATTTGGTGATATGGAAGCACGTGCCTGTAGTCTCGGGACTCCGAAAGTGGAGGCAGCCGGTTCACTGTAATGAGTTGGCGGCTAGCCAGAATTACATACTTAACTTCCTGGACAGCCTGATCCACAGAGTGAGACCTAACCACCTGAACAAAAATACTGGATTGTGGTAGAGCACACCAGCTCTCAGGAGGTGGAGGCAGGAGTTCAAAGCCACCCTCCCATACATAGTAAGTCTGAGGCCAGCCTGAGCTATATGAAAGCTCTCAAAATTACAAAACGGTATAAGAAAGAATGCCAAGGGTCTCCCTATTTTCATATGACCTACCTTCCAGGTCCACTCCGTGGCGCTGGGCCAGGTATAGAACATTGTCCCCGACTCTGCCCCTCACCGGGATCCGCTTGCCAGAGCGGTCCACGAACACCACGTTGACCCTGGGGACAAACAGGGTGCAGGTGCTGAGGCGGAGGCCGGCCTGGGGCCGAGTGGCAGGGCGGGGCGGGGCGTGGCACGGCGGGCACTCACACGTCCCGGGGCAGCTCCGGGCCGTCAGCCTCCTCCTCGCCAGCACGCCGCTCGCCTGTAAGCACACGAGTGGGTGAGCGGCTATGGCATCGCCGCCCGCCGCGGCCCAGACCAGCCCTATGTACCTGTAGTCCCGAACGTCCTAGATGTTACTGCCGCGTGCCTGGCCCTGGGTCCCCAAGATCCCCCGGCCGCCCGTAACAGAACCCCGGCGCTCACGCCGCGGGCCATGGAGGCCGCCATGATGGGCCACGTGACCGGAAGACCGAGTACGCTCTGCGCATCCGCTGCGACTGTAAACGCAGCGTTTGGACGCTGAGGTCAGAAGTGATGCACTGGGATCCAACTGGACTTCCGGCCTCACCCCGTGATTGGATGTTTTTTTCCCTTAGGCCTTAATTGTGTTCTGCTATTTATATGTACGTATGAGCACAAACTGGGTGCCTGTGAAGCCCAGAAGAGTGAATGGGTAGTGTGGGGGCTGGGAGCTAAACTCTGTTCTCCGCAAGAGCGGCAATCAATCGGAACCAATCTACGAGTCCTTTAGTTTTTAGACAGGATCCCCTTGTCTGGCCTTGAACTCTGAAATACCTTTACTAGAATTAAGGGTTTTGTGCAACCATGCCCAAGATTTAAATTTTGTTTGAGACAGGGTCTTTATGACCGATTCATAATGTAGACCAGGCTGGCCTCCAAGCCCAACTTAAATTTTAGGGATTGTGTGTGAGCACATCTGTCACATGTGTGTAGGTCAGAGGACAACCTATGGGAGTCAGTTCTCTCCTTCCACCATTTGGGCCAGAGGGATGAAACAGTCAGGTTGTCGGGATTAGTGTTAAGCTCTGTTACCAGAATACCGAGCTATTTTGCTAGGCCCATGTTTTATATCAAGAACCAGCCAGTTCTGATGTTTTTTTTTTTTTTTTAAAACCGTTTACTTAGAAACTTTAATTCAGCAAAGGTCTGTGCGGGGTAATGGGGTGGGGACAGGGGAAGAGGGGGATACCCCCACTAGAGTGGGTTTGGGTCATCATGTTTGGGGAGGGAGGCTGGTGGTGGCTTGGCGGGCCAGGGGCAGAGTCCCTAGGTCCCCTCAGATGGGCAGAGAGGAGGCCTGCTCCAGCGATCCAGCCCGGGGACGGTGACGACTGGGTTGGAAGGAACATGGTAGAGGTCCAGTGGCCTGGGTACAATGGTCACCTTTCAGACAGCAGCGGAGACTTTTGAAGCCAGCAGCAAACACTGGTCTGCGCACCCAGGCTCTGGGCAAAGGGGTGGTTTGCCAACACCTTCTGTCCTCAGGGCAGACACCCTGGAGAAAGGACGAACCCCAGGCCAGAGCTCTTTGGTCCTGAGCAGAGCTTTTGGAGCTCTGCATCTGAGAGGCTCTGACCCAGCAGGACCTGTGGCCCAACTTTAAGGCATCAGAAGGCAAGGATACTGAGGCAGGGGCTGGGGATCCTGGGACTTAGGGTACTGGCCAGAGTAAGCAGGCAGGGGCATGAGACAGCTATACCTGCAGCAGATGACTGGGAAGAGACTAGGGTTAAGCTGTTGGACATGTGTACATGTGGAATACAGGCCTGGGTAGGCCAGACCCTGAAGGAATCAAGTGGGGGCTTTTCCGGAGGGAAGGGGAAAGTAGATGTGATCATCATCCTGGTGGTTTTAAAATATAATAAAAATTAGAAAAGGAAATCAAAGTCAATTGTCGAAGTTTAAAAACGGGGACTGTCTCTGATCCTCACAGGTCAGGGACACCTCCAAAGGCACTCAAAGGCCAGAACACAGGAGTGACGAGGCAGGAGAGGAGGCCTGGAGAGTGGGCACAGAAGGCCAGGAGCTGGGGAGGGAAAGAGAGCAGGCCAGGCCCCTCTCTCTTAAGGCTGCAGGGTTTGGCTCCAGGAGCAAGCCCACCATGGTGTGCCCCAGATACCCCACATTCCTTGAGCTCCAGCTGGTTGGTCAGCAAAGTCTTTTGCAGAGATTTCTCTATTACCCAAAGAAAGGACATAAAAAAAATAATAAAAATAAAATCCCACAAAACACAAATACCAGAAAAACCCAAAAGCAACTTGGTGCAGGCCCTTGGAGCATCTCTGGTGCCGACCCCCTTAGAAAATCCTCTTCCGCTTCAGGTAGGAGTCTGCGTAGTGGCCGCCGAGGCCCTGGGAGTGCTGGCCCACGTAGCTGCCCTCTGGGCTGGGCTCGGGAGAGGGCAGCAGGTGGGAAGAACTGCGTTTCTGGCCACCCAGTGGGGTCTGGAGACAGACGGCAGGGGAGGCCGGGTCAGTGGCCTCCCAGAGCCAGGGCTGCCCAGCCCTGTGCCTCCCCTCCTGCCCGTACCTTCAGCAGGTGACTGTGGCCATTGGGCCCAGGGCCCAGGCCCAGGAGCCCTTCACTGGAGCCCATTGGGGAGGAACCAACAGCCTGGGGAGTCAAAGAGGTGGGGCAGGTCACCCAGGAGCTATCTAGCCTTGTGCCTGCAACTCAGAACTATGAGGCCTGGTGGTAATCCAACTGCCTCTGTCATCTGGAGCTAAGGCCACTCACACCTTAGTTAGGCCAACTTGGGATGAGAGGAAGCTGTACTTGGGGACCAGAGGGGCCGTTACCACTGTCGCATGAGCAAGACTGAGCCCTTCCCCCAGTGGAACTTAGGCTGAGGCCCCTGGATGACAAGGCTACGGAGATGTATAGACAGAGCCCGGCACCCCAATGGTCCCCGGTAGGGTAGACTCACCTTGTTGAGGTGGCTCTGCTTGAGGCCAGCCTGTAGGCCACTGGTGAAGTAGGAGGTGGGTGAGCCAGAGTAAAAATGAGGGAGGGGTCCCCCACTGCCACCACCACTGCGGGGCTCATTGAAGCTGTTAGGTGGGGGGGACATCTGCAGAGAAAGGACCAGCTGAGTGAGGGAAATCATGGCAGGAACCCTTCCCCACCATGACTCCACTTGTCCATTTTATCTTCTGGGGACCACAGCCATTGTAGCAAATTCAGGCTGGACCACAGGAAGATAGCTCTGAGTGGCTCAGGGAGACACCATGCTCTGAGCCCAGTGACCTTCACATCAACAGATGACAGACCATCTGTGTGTGGCCACGGGGTGAGTCCCTGGGGAGCTCCCGAAGGAACCTCTCACTGCCCCATTGAAGGGGGGTTAAGTAAATGCCTGAGCCTAGACGTTTGAGTTGGACAACATAGCAGGACTGCCTTCAGTCTGTGGAGTTCAGTTCCAAAGGGAACGCAGTTCCTGTTTCACAGCTGGTGCCGACTGCTCTATCCACTTTATTACATAGCCAATACAATACCCCGCAGAACACACAGGGCAGCTCGGCCCTTACCTTGTGTCGGCTGGGGCCATGAGCCCCTAAGGTTGGTTCCCGAGGATGGGAGAAGAGCCGTCTAGGTCCCACATCCTAAATTAGAGGTAGAAACATGGGGAAGGGGTTGGTGTGTGCCAACTTTACCTGGGCCAGTTCTATGCCAGTTAACACTAGGGACTCATGACCCATACTTGGGCCTGAGGGGTTTCAGTGGGATGGCCCAGCTCAAGCCAGAGCAGATGTGCTCTGTCCAAGGGACGGGTGTGCCTGGCCTCCAGGGATGGATGCTGTGAAGTGACTGTGTGTTCAAAATGGGAAGAGATGGACAGACAGACAGGATGCTAAGCATGTTCTCAAGGGAGAAGGCATGCCTTGGGAGCCGGGCAAGGCATCTGCCCAGCTAGGACGTATGAAGACCTGGTTTCTGTGCCCAGCACCGTATAAACTGGGTGTGATGGAGAAATCGAGACCTCAGCACTCAGGGGGAGAGACAGGGTAAGACATTCAGAGTCATCTCTGCTACATAGTGAATTAGGCCAGCCTGGGCTACATGAGTTCTTATCTCAAAAAACTCCAAAACCAAATAAAAATCTAGCATGGATTAAAGTCTGAAAGAGACAAAGATGGACAGGAGACTCAAGGAAGGAAGCGTATGAGCTGCAAGCCCCATTGGCTGCCAGACACAGCCTAGAGGAGACATTAATAGACATCCCTGACTCAGGAGGGTCTGATGCTCGGGCTGCCCTGGATCTTGGAGGGGCATGGGGGGGACATAGAGAGACATGGGGGCAGAGAGGTTTCTTTAAGTCCAATGATAAACTCACTCTATCTTTTTTTTTTTGGATTTGGTTTTTTCAAGACAGGGTTTCTCTGTGTAGCCCTGGCTGTCCTGGAACTCACTCTGTAGACCAGGCTGGCCTCGAACTCAGAAATCCACCTGCCTCTGCCTCCCAAGTGCTCGGATTAAAGGCGTGTGCCACCACCACCCAGCTCACTCCATCATTTTATCACTTGTGTGCCTATGTGTACCAAGACGCCACAGACTTAGTGTGCGCCTGAGAGGACAGCTCAGGGAAGCTCGCCCTCTACTGTGTGGGCCCAGGAACAGAGGCGTAGGTTTCCAGGCCTTGGCACTGGGAGCCCACACTTTAGTTTACTTTTCTTTTGTTTCTGAGGGTCTCATGTAGCCAGGGCCAGTTCTGAACTTCTGACCTCCCTGCCTCTGCCTCCCTCCCAGGGCTGGCACTACACCTCTCTGTGTGCTGTGACTCACCAAGGTCAGATGTAACATGTCCCTCCTACAGTCAAGCAGGGTCTCCAAGACTTGGAGTTCAAGCCTGGATGAAGCTCAGTGCTGGACACCTGCCTCTTTCATGGATGTGTGTGACTGTATGTGAAAACGTATGTGTGTGTACAGAGGCCAGAGGATGACGTTGGGTCCTGTTCCTCAGGGGCTGTCCATATATTCTCTATAGTTTTTGGCCAGTATTCATGTGTGTGCAGAGGCACTGAAGACAAAGATGGCATCAGGATCTTTCTCCACCTCAGTCACTGAAGCACGCAGAGCTTGCCGGTTTCGTTAATCTAGCTCACAGCCCCTCCAGGGATGCTGATCCTCTCATGCTCGCTGGGATTACACACACCTTACCACACCTGCCCAGCTCCCACACTGGGCTCTGAGGATACAGATTATTGTTCTAGCTCTGTCCACCCTTTTCAGGGCAAAGTCATGTAGCTGTGTTTTGCCTGAACCTAATATGTAGACCAGGCTGGCCTCAAACTACACAGCAATCTTCCCGCTTTGCCATCAAATCCAGTTGAAACAGGATCTCTTTCCTGGCCTAGAGTTTACCTACTAGACTAGAATGCCTTCCTGTCTCTGCCACTTCAGAACGGGAGTTATAAGCCCTACAGCCCTGCTGGTTTTATAATATGTGGATTCTGATATGAAACTTAGGTCCTCATGCCTGTGACTAAGTGATCTCATCAGATACATTTCACATTTTGGATGTTTGGACCAAGAAAGCTCACACTGCATAGTCTGCAGATGAGCCTGCTCTGCAGCTGTCAAGGGCCACCCTTAACACAGGCAGAACCCAGGCCAGCTCAGTACTCACTGTGGGGTAATCAAAGCCGTAGCTGTCAGGCAGCCCTGGCTCAGGGGGCAGGCGGTTGCTGGCGATGGGGCTGAGCAGGCGGGACTTCATTTGGAAGGCTTTGCTGCCACTGTTGCCACCACTGCCTCCACCAGGAACTGCAGGGCTAGGCAAGGGGGGCTCAGCTGGGCGGCGGCCTCTCCCAGAGCCTCCCCAGCCCCGGGTCTCCTTGCCTGCCAGGTTACTGGATGGAAGTAGGCTGTGTAGATTCAGGTAGGGGTTGACGGGGATGCGGTAGTCCTTTGGGGGCTCCCCCAGCAGTGAGACCTGTAACAGGAGGGTTCGTTTTGCTAGGGACCTGGGCAGAGGAGACCTCAAAGGCAGGGGAGGCTGGAAGCAGGGTAGCTCCTTACCCCAGGGGGTGTTGGCAGGGGCCCACTGTCCTTCGGGAGGCCTCTATGACTGGAGCCTCGGAGCCCCACAGGGGCTGGGGGCGGAGTGAGCTGGGATGCTGGGGGACCCAGACCCATGGGCTCCCGGTCACCCCCAGAGGGGCCCAGCAATGGTGGTAGTAAGGGCTGTGGCTTCCCTCGGCGGGGCGGCATTTCCGGGGCCAGGCCCCCCCCTAAAGAGAAAAGGAAGCTGTGAGCTAAGGGCCCATGTTCCTGAAACAGGGGCGAGACCCCTCTCTGTGCCTCAGAAGCCGTTCATGACTGGGGGCTCTCTGAGTGCCAGCATTCGAGGACACTGCCAGATACCCCACAGGGTGCACACCAAAGCAACAGACAGAACAGCCCAAGCAGAGTAGATTACCTGCCCAAGGCCACACGTCACATTCCCTGGGGCAGGGGAGGGGGACAGTATCTCTAGAGAGGTGGAGTGGCAGGGGCTGACTTTACCTGCAGACATTTCCCCAAGGAGGGAGTTGGGAGGTTGGGCCCCGGCCTGGAGGTTACCCAGAGGTGAGTCTCCCAGGATCCCAGGCTTCTAGAACAGAGCACAGTCAGCTGGGGGTGGTTGTGGAGACAATATGGCCTGGGAAGCAGACACGGGACACCCAGAGTCCTGGCAGTCACAGCTCAGCATTACCAACAGCAAATTTACTCACAGGCAGACACACACAGAGAGCCCTCCAGCACTGGGACCCCACCCATCATCCACTCATGTGGCCTATGGGCACACCAGGCCCTGACCAGGTATACAGGAAGTACTGAGTGCGTCAGGGCTGTCACTGCACAACTGCCACCACTGTCACACATACCCAATGACAGTCCTTAGCATGTAGCCCCTTGCTCATCACAGAACAATGCTGGCCAAGCATAACTACACCCCAGCTGTCTAAGGTTGGGCTTTCTTGGTCTTATTCACTTCAGGAACAGACACCAGGCCCAGGCAGCTCTCCAGAGCTGAGGGAAATGTAAGGAGCCTGGGGGGCTGCCCCCAACAGGGGCTGTTACCTTCTGGCTCTGGCTCTGGCTCTGCAGGGCTAGCTGCAGCAGTGCAGTGGACAGGGCAGGCCCGCTGAGCAGCGGCATGGCAGGGGGCGCACCCAGGAGGCCTGCAATGAAACACGGATGCTCTCTGATCACCCAGCACAACGGCAAGTTCTCAGCATGACAGATGGTTCTGAGGGGTCCAGGCAGGGAAGGGTGGGTCTTGCTGTGGGAAGCTCTGCTCCCTTTTGGGACCTCCATCCTCACGCCGCAGCCTCCATCGTGGGAGGAGTGGCCCATGCATGACACCCCTGCCACCAAGCATGCCTGTCTTACCCTGCTTGCCACTGGCACCTCCATGCAGCAGAGGGTTGAGGAGCAGCTGGAGGGAGGCAGATGGGCCCAGGTTGTTCAGTAGCTGCAGAATATTTGGCTCAGGCAGGAGTCCCTTGCCTCGATTGAGAGCCTGAGGAAGAGGCCAGAGGGTGGCTCAGAGCAGAGGCCACAGGGGGGCAATGGTGTCCAAGGAGCGCTCTACTCACCGTGGCTTGGGCAGCAATGAGTGCTGCCAGCATGCTTCGGCCAGGGGGACCAGGGGCACAGAAAGACACACGCAGGTGGCTGCCACCCAGGGCCAGGCCATCTGCCCGCTCTTGTGCTGCCTCTGCCATCTCTGCTGTCTCGTACTCCAGCACGGCGAAGCCCTTCAGCTGCCCATCCTGGCCACATGCCAGCTGTAGGAGATTCACTTGTGAGCACCAGGTACGTAACCAGAGACCACACACTGGACCCAAACACTGTGAGCGAACCCTGGGAGAGGGGACTCCTTGCCACTCACTGTCTATTAACTGGTTACTAAATCTGTGCAATGGCTAACAGAGGCCCTAGGTCAGTTTGCACAAGGCCACACGGCTAGCCAGAGGGCTGACAAAAGACACATCTCAGCCATAGCTATTATATTATTTGAGCTAACACACTGGGAACAAACTCTGACAGGGACTACCAGGAACATCAGGAGGTAAGAGATGGCTGCAGAGTCTGCCCTGAACATGTCTTGGGCCACAGATACTGTGGCAAGGGGCTGACTTGGGAGGGCATACCCATGCCTGCCAGGTAGCCAGGAACCACAGGCTGGCTATTCAAGGCTGCCATTACTATGTGAATGTGGAAGTCATGGCGCCACTGTAGAGACTCTAAAGTCACACCAGAGCTATTTCACTTCAGCAGTCTCCTCCACAGCAGCCCAGTGGTTTGCTGAGCCCATACCCTCATCTAGAAGTTCAGACCGGGCACGTTTCAGGACTGAAAATGAACGGAAGCTAGATTAGTCTGAGGCTACCCATACCGTACTTACATTGTTTTAGTAAGATAGGATCTCACTGCATTGCCCTGGCTAACGTGGAACTCATAGACAAGCATGGCCTAGAACTCAAATCTGTCAGCCTCTGCCTGCTGGGTGCTGGATTAAAGGGCATATGCCATCACACCCAGGCCTCAAAGAAAAAACTTAGGATATTTGAGAGGGCGTGTCCCCTGTTCAGTCACCATTCCTTTGAGGCAGGCTCTCCCTAAACTTGGGGCTCACATTTTTCTGGACGATGCTAGAAATCAGCAAGCGCTCTTTCTGCCCCTACCTTCAGTGCTGGGTTCATACAGTTATGTACATAAATATATTGAAAGGCAGTGTCTCTAAAGAAAGGGGAAGGGAGGGATGGAGGGAGGAAGAAGAGCTAGATATGTCGGCATACCTGCAACCCTGTAACTACAGGTCTTAGGGGGCAGAGGCAAGAGTGTCAGGGTCCAAAGCTGGCCTGGACTACATAGTACATCTCAGCTACATCAAGGTAATTTGTCTCCAAAGAAATAAGATATCGGGCTGGAAAGATGGCTCGCTCAGTGGTTAAGAGCACTGACTGCTCTTCTGAAGGTCCTGAGTTCAAATCCCAGCAACCACATGGTGGCTCACAACCATCTGTAATGAGATCTGATGCCCTCTTCTGGTGTGTCTGAAGACAACTACAGTGTACTTACATAGAATAATAAATAAATCTTTAAAAAAAAAAAAAAAGAAGATATCAGCTCTTGCTCTGTCAAAAAGAATATGGCCTCAGTAAAATGTGCAGTAAGGCTGGAGATAACTCAGCAGGTTAAGTGCCAGCCCTGCTCTGTCAGAGGACCCAAGTTTGGTTCCCAACATGTAGGGAGAACCCAGACATAGAACCAGCCACCATAAACATCTAGCATGTCTACTATGTTGCACTCTAAGCCCAGGAAGACAGTGGCTAGTGGCTAAGTATGTTTCCATCGTAACTCCCCTGCATAAGAGCCCAGGCCAGCAGAGCCCTCAGCAGTTTCCTTACTTTTTTAAAGACATGGATCACTGTTGAGCATAAGCTGGGCTGGAACTCAGAGAACATCTGCCTCTGTTTCTGCAGTGCTGGGATTTAAAGGCATGCAGCTTAGCCAGGCACAATGGCACACGTGAAGTAGGCTGGCCAAATGCTGCTTGTGTTATGACATTGATTTTGGGCCCCAAGACTGCTTACATGAGTGACTACACATAAGACACAGAGGGGCCCTCCCCCATTTGGGTCCATTGGTGTATAAAGATGCCAGCAGCCAATGGCTGAACAGGACAGAGGTGGGACTTTAACGTTCCCAGGCTTAGCTGGGTGGTGGTGGCGCCCGCCTGTAATCCCAGCACTCTGGCAGAGGCAGGCGGATTTCTGAGTTCAAGGCCAGCCTGGTCTACAGAGTGAGTTCCAGGACAGCCTCAGCTATGCAGAGAAACCCTGTCTGGGGTGGGGTGGGGAGATTCCCAGGCTTGGGAGAGGTAGGAAAAAAAGGAAGAGTCAGAATCACCATGTATGAAAGGGGCGTAGGACGACCAACCATGTAAGAATGTGGGTAAGTGGTCCTAATGGCCACTTCCCAGTGGGGGAGCAGAGATGAAATATAGCTTTTAGAGGATGTTAACTCTGGGAATACGGGAGGGGAATATTTGCTAGCCATGGGAAGGATTAGAAGATTCCACTCTCTGAGCTAGTCAAGGCGCATCAAAATTAACTGCATGTGCCTTTCATTTGAGAATCCAGAGGGCTCTGGTGGCGCTAAAAAAGCACCCTGCTGGGAGCCAAAGAAGTCTAATTCACTGCTTACATTTGGCGCCCAATGTGGGGCAAGAGCTCACTAATGGCATAGGTCTAGGAGGGGAGAAGGCGTTCGTGGTTCCCACACAAGCTGCGTATTTACCCTGGGCCCTTCTGAAAGGCTTCTAGCAGCCTCAGAGAGCCTTAGGTAGGAGGAGCCAGGGGCCCTGCTGTGCAAACACAGGCTGGCTGCTCTGAGACAGAGTCAGATGGTAGACACAGCCAACTTCCTATAAGCAAATAAGCAAAGGACAGGGTATAATGGTAATTGCTTTAATGTTCTTAAGTATACATGAAAACTTAAAAAAAAAAAATTAAGAGTTTTGCCAGGGCAAATACTCAGGATCTTTGAACATGGGTCTAGGTGGGATTTCTGGGACTGCCATGCCTGGTATAACAAACCCAGAGCTGAGAAATAGGCTTATTCAATAAGTAGAAAGTAATGTATTCTATAGATAAATACTTTAAGGCTTTTGATCTTAAATTACAGGAGATAGTCAGCCTAACCTATCTCAGACAGTGGAAACTTAGGCCTTGATAATTATATAAAAAGAAAGGAGACATAAGTACCTACAGAGATATTAATCTCCATAGAAGGGAGGATTTACATATGCATAAAGAATTGAGGCTTTTGATCTGTAAAATTAGGTCAATAAGCAGGGGATAGGGAACCTAACCTATCTCAGTAGTGCTACACACACACACACACACACACACACACACACACACACACACACACACACACTCCCTCGCCTTTAATTCCAGCACCCAGGAGGCAGAGTCATGTGAGTTCAGGGTCAGCTTGGTCTACACACAGTGTGCGTTCCTGGACAGTCAGGGCTATATAGACTGACCCTGTCTTTTAAAACAAAAACAAACAAAAACGGACCAAAAATACAGTAAGATAAAAGGTATATATATGCCCCGTGCCCCCGTGCTTTATTACTTGAAAAAAATTTAAATTCCATTTTATTTATTCTATGTGAGTTCATGTGTCAAGGGTAACTTGAGAGTTAGTTGGTTCTCTCTCTCTCTACCACATATGGCCCAGGAATCAAACTGTGTCATCAGGCCTGACATAGCTTATCACCTGAGCTAAGAGGATGCAGGGCCTTAGGCACACTCCCAGCCCTGCCCCCACTGGCAGGTTCTATGAAAGCACTCTATCATGAACCACATACTGTGACCGTCTCATAAACCCACAGACAGGTGGGAAACGGTCGCCATGGGACTGGGATCACATGCGCTCTAAACTGTGAGCTGGAGACCCAAACCTTGATCTGTCTTGTCTCCCAAGCCCATGTTCTATTCAGAGCACCAGTACACAACTGTGTCCTGCAGAGGTGGACTCACAAATAGCATCTTAACAAGGGCACGGGATATAGCGCTATGGTAAAGCACTGGCTGGGCAAGACTGTTTCCATTCCCAGCATTAGCAAAATAAACAAACACATGGAAACATAGAATGAAGGGCCAAGCTTTGGTAATAATCATTCATAAGGCAAAAGATGGCTCAATAGGAAAAGACAGTTAAGCCTCACAAACTCAATTTGATCCCCAGTACCCACATGATTATAGGAGAAATGACTACTGACAACTGTCCTCTGAACACCACACAAGGACCATTGTGAAGGCCCGTACGCATACACACACAGAAGCACAAAGATAAATGGACAAGTTATTTTCAGGACTCTTTAACACTTAGCCTATGTAGAGTACTGTGATGTATCGTTAATCCCAGCACTTGAGGCACAGGCAGGCGGCCTCTGAGTTCCAGGCTAGCCATGATTATACAAGGAGCCCCTGACTAGAAAAGAGGCGGGAGAGTAAGGGGCAGGCAAAGGGACTTGCCCACAACACCACGGAGGGAGGGTTGAAATCCACCCACGCCCAACTGTCTGTCATCTGATTCTGGCCAGATTCTGGCCTCTTCCATGCCCCACTTTGCCACAGATGTGCAAGACACTGATGGAACTGGAGCTGGGGCAGAGCAGGGAGAGCTATATTGTCTAGAATGCAGGAAGCCCTAGGGAATTCCAACCCCCACACCACAGAAACTTAGCGTGGTGAAGCATGATCCAGTCCTTGAGAGGTGGAGCCCATAGGACCTAGACTTCAGGGCTCACCCTCAGCTACATACCAAGGTCAGGGTCAGTATAGCATGGGCTATCTCAAAAACCAACAAACATGAGTCAGGCAGTGCCTACTATGAGGGTTAGGCAAGAAGATGGTGTTTCTAGGCTAGCCTAGGCTACATGGCCTAAGTAATGAGAGTGATAAGGGTGTGAGCAGGACTCCCATCCTACCTACAACAGATGAGCCAAGGAAGATTTGCACTCTGACCTTTGAACCATTTCCACATCTAGGCTCTTAACCACCATATCCCAGAGCCTCTCCCAAGAGCCCCATTCAAAGTTCTAAGACAGCTGCTTCAAAGGACCCAAGACCTACCTGACAGAAGGTAGGGGTATGGACCGCTGACAGAGCCCGGCGCAGGGCATCCACGTCGCTGAAGCCAGGTGGCAGGTGGTCCACACAGAGGCACCGAGAATGTAACAGCGCAGGGGTCAGCTGCCCAGCATCTGTCCAGTGCACGTACAGTGTGCGTGGGCCCAGTGGCTTGCCCAGCAAGTCAGACTTGGCCCTGGCTGCCGAGTCTTTCTTCATGTACTCTGCAAAGCCATAGCCTTTAGAGTGGCCAGTGCGCTCACTGTACACTAAGAAGCAGCGCTCCAGGCTGCCAAAGGGCCGCACCAGCTCTTCAAATTGCGCCTGGGTCAGACTAGGGGGCAGGTTGGCCACGCACAGCAGAGCATCAGTAGGCTGCAACTGAACCGACAGCTCCCGCTCTCGAAGGCGGCTCTGGTGGAAGGTGTTGATGGCAGCTTCAGCCTGCTCCCCATTCAGCAGGGTCACAAAAGCTGTAGGGTAGGAGAGAACCTGGGTCAGAGTGACCTTCTCTCTCTCTACCCTGGCCCCTCTAGAACAGAACACCAACTACTACCGGCAAGCGCAATCCAGTCAGCTAGGTTCCCCCCCTGACATCTCTCCACAACACTTATGTGCCTTGTGCCTTTGGAGACCAGAAGATGGTTTTAAACCTCTTGGAACTGGAGTTATAGACAGTTGTTAACCACGGTGTGTGTGCTGGGCATCGAACCTGGGTCCTCTGGAATATCAGCCAGTGTTCTGAATTACTGAACTATCACATGAGTTCCAACCCCAAACTCTTTTCTTTTTTAAAAGATTTATTTATGTATTTTATGTATGTGAATACTTGGTCTGCATGTATATCTGCACACTACCAGCAACAGCAACAGATAGGCATGAGTTGCCAAGTGGGCACTGGGAATTGGAACTCAGGACTGTTGGAAGAAAAGTGTGCTGGAACTCACTCTGTAGACCAGGCTGGCCTGGAACTCAGAAATCCTCCTGCCTCTGCCTCCCAAGTGCTGGGATTAAAGGCGTGCGCCACCACCGCCTGGCTCAGAGTAGAACTTTCAAAACAGCTTTACCCACTGGGCCATCTCACTTGCTCCTAGGATATTTGCTTGCTTGCTTTTCTCTTTCTCTCTCTCTCTCTCTCTCTCTCTCTCTCTCTCTCTCTCTCTCTCTCTCTCTCTCTCTCTCTCTCTCTCTCTCTCTCTCTCTCTCCTTCTCCTCCTCTTCTGTTTGTTTCCTGACTGACCTGGACTAGATTTATAGACCAGACTGGCCTTGATGTAAGAAATACAGCTCTCTTTGTCTTTCAAGTGCTGGGATTAAAGTTGTGTGCCGCCACACTCTGCCATGTTATTTTCTAGAAGGGACTTAAAACATCCTTGGATTGTGCTCACTCCACGCCCTGCGGAGGAGGACTGCACTGGGTGCTCAGTTGCATTGGTCTGCCTTGTTGATACCTAGGACTCTTCTTGCACGCGTATGGGTGTGTTAAACAGTGTATGTTTACATGTGAGTGAGCACAGGGACGGGTAGAAGTTGTCCCTTATTTAATGCCAGGGCTTGTTAATTTGGCTAATCTTGTTCAGGAGACTGTCCCCCACTTCCCACACACTTCTATGACAAGTGGGCCATCAGGCCGGACCACCCAGCACTCACGAGCTGCTGGGGCTCCAACTGCAATGCTCATGCTCACCTGGCAAGTGCCGAGCCGCAGTCTGTGCCGGGCACTCTCAGGCTGCATCCACAACTGTTACTCGTATACAATCGCATAGAGGAAGCACAGACTAAGATTCCAACCTGTGACCGCGTGCCTCCAGTGGCCAGGATCTTAACCACCGACAGGCCTGTCAGGTAGGTGTTAAAAGGGGCGCACTCCTTGCCACATTAAGTTGTCGGAGGTTCTACAGAGACTAACACCTGGCACGAGGCAAAGTCTTACCTCAAGGGCAGAGGGCTGACCATACCATAGAGGGGCAGATGTGCCAGCCTCAGCCTATGACAGGGTAGGATGCCCAGTGGGCCTGGGTTAGGAAGAAACAGGTCAGAGCAGCAGGAACTGAGCACACTGATTATATGTATTATAAGCCTCATACTTTGGAAGAAGCTGCAGGATGTCTTGATGTTCAAGGCCATCTTCACTTATACAATAAACTTAACTTTATGTCTGGGTTATATGAGATCTGACATAAATAAAACCTAAAGTCCAAAACCAAAAATGGGCCTGGAAAGAAGGCTCAGCACTTTAAGAGTACTTGCTGCTTTTGCTTTTTTCAAGACAGGGTTTCTCTGTGTAGCCCTGGCTGTCCTGGAACTCACTCTGTAGACCAGACTGGCCTCGAACTAAGAAATCTGCCTGCCTCTGCCTCCCAAGTGCTGGGATTAAAGGCGTGAGCCACCACCCACAGCACTTGCTGCTTTTGCAAGGATGAGTTTTGGTTCCCAGCACCCGCCTACAACCCTCTTTAGGTTCCATGAAACCCAGTGCCCTGTGCCAGCCTCCGTGGGTACCAAACATGCAAATGGTGCTCAGGCAAAACACCCATACACACCACATAAAGATAACCACAAGTTTTAGGATAGCTGGGCACATAATGAACTCCAGGACAATCTGGGCTACAGCTGAAATCCATGCCTCAAAGAAACAAAAAAGAAGGCTGGAAAATGGAGTCTGCTGCTATGCCTAATGCCCTGAGGTCCAGCCCCAGACTCACATGAGTGAGGATACGCATGCTCTCCTAACCATTTGTCATCACAGCCCCCATAGTCTAAGATGGGAGAACTGGCCGGGCAGTGGTGGCGCACACCTGTAATCCCAGCACTTGGGAGGCAGAGGCAGGTGTTTTACTGAGTAGTTCGAAGCCAGCCTGGTCTCCAGAGTGAATTCCAGGACAGCCTGGGCTACAGAGAGAAACCCTGTCTCAAAACAAACAAACAAACAAACAAACAATAGGAGAACTGCCCAGAATACACAGCAAGACAGAAACAGAGACCCTGCCTCAGCAAGGGGGACACTGACTGCAGAACACTGTCCTCTAACCTCACACTTGTTGCCTATGCTCACACTCACACACAACAGACAAACTCACAAGGGTGGGTGGTGCCCACCTTTAATCCGGGCACTTAAGAAACAAAGGCAGGAAGGTGAATCCTAGGAATCCAAGGCCAACCGGAGCTTCATGTGGGTCCCTGCCTCAAAAGCGTTAATATGCAGACAGATATGAAAGGATCTGTTTTCTCTCACACAATTCAGAAGAGATGCTGAGCCGGGTCCTGTCAAAACTGCCCTGTCCACCCATGGCCCACAAACCTGTCCCTTTGTATTTGTCCACGAAACAGTACTTGAGTTCGTAGTCGCTCAGGAGGTCATGTACTTCCTGCAGAGACACAATCAGAAGCCAGGGAGTCACTGGGCAAGCCTGCCTACAGGTGGGCCTTCCATACAAGTGGATAAATGAGTAGCTGTTTGTCTGTACAGCTACCTTCTACAACCTATCTTATGCAGTGCAAGACTGCAGACTGCATGCTGGGATCACCAACAGCTCAAACTGCATGTCTTCAGAGAGGTTGCCTAACTTGACTGACTTCCCCCATGCAAGGTTAAAACACCTTCACAGATAATTACTAAGCCATTTTCTCCAAAGGGAAACAAACTGAGGCTGTGAACCACACACGGGTCAGTGGTGGCGCACGCCTTTAATCCCAGCACTTGGGAGGCAGAGGCAGGTGGATTTCTTGAGTTCCAGGCCAACCCAGAGAAACCCTGTCTCGAAAAACCGAAGGGGAGGGGAAAAAAAAGTGAAGCACACAAACTGTCATGGCAACAGGAGGAGGCATGCTACCCAGGAGTACCTGTTGCCCAGAAACTCCACTCACTTATTTGGTCCTACACTGTGGGGTCGCAGGAGCCACCCCAACTCCCTCGTGGTGACAGGGCTGCTGCTTTGGATGCTGGCTTCCCAGCACCAAATGACCTGTGTATGAGCCCAAGGAGATAGGGCGGGCAATTCCAGATATGCACGAGACCCCTGTCTACTCCGGGTCTGTTCCCCTTATACTCCCCACACCCCTGGGTCTTCGCTAGCCATGTGCCTACTGAGTAGTGGGTCCGGGGATGAGCCAGGGAGCGGAGATTCTCTGGAGAACCAGAACGGGCCTATCCCACCACCACGGGGCAGGGCAACATAGATACCACTTTCTTGGGTCCAAAGAGCATTGCACACCCTGCTCTACGTAGGTTCCCAATAGAAGGGCACTCCCGGCAGACAAGATTAGCCATAGGGAAGTGCCACAGAATACACATTCCCAAACCCTGGCCATGTTCATTTCGAAGGGAGACTTCATTTTCCCAAATCAATGCTAGTAGGCATTTGAGGGATGCAGCTCCAACTTTCCGGTCTACCTCTAAAAGGTGTGGATGTATGTATGTATACGCATGATAAGAAATGTCATGCTCTTAATTCTGAGACTTCCAGATTTGTGCTCCTGTCACCAGAAGGCAGAGGAGGGAAAGCACCCTCTGAATATGCATGGGGCAGTTGGAATCTATTTCAGCCAACCTTATTCACAGTCCCCCCCGCGCATATTTCAACGGGGCCACAGCTGCCTGCCTCTTCCAACTACCCGCAACCTTCGACCACTTGGCCTCTCCCAAGTCCGATGGTCGCCCCTAGCAACGTGGGCCCGCACTTCAAAGTGGGCTTTTTCTTCTTCCTGACCATGCCCTTTCCACTTCGTTCTTAATGTCTCACGACCCTGGGAAAGGAGACGACACTGAGGCGAGCCCCCACGCACAGCAGCGTTGGTACCGCCCGGTTTCCAACCCCGCGCACGCGCACCGTGGTATTTCCCGCCACGCTCTCACCCCCACCCCCCATACCTGGTTGGTCACGTCCCCCGGGAGGCCTCGGATCAGTATCTTGCGGCGGTTACGGAACTGGCGCTCAGTGTGTTCCAGGCGTTTCCGGATCTCTTCCGGATCGAGCGGCGGCAACTCTTGTTCGGGCGCCCGGCGATCGACGGTCTCGGAAGTTTCCGCTTCGGCCTCCGCCTCCGGGCTGAGCGGCGGCCGGTGAGTAACGGACACGTCGGCCGCCATCTTGGGAAACCCGGCGCCTTCTGGGACCAGCGAGCTCAGGGCGGAGCGACATAGAGCGGCAAGGAGGGCGCGCGTAGTGATTGGTTGGTGGAAGCCCCGCCTCTCTCCCGGCCCCATCCAGCCTATTGGCTGGAACCAGCGTCGCGAGCTTTGCTCCCTTCTCCTGACCCTGGGCCATTGAGTAAAAGGGCGGAGCTGCAGCAGGGAACCGCCTTGCCAGGTAGGAATGAGAATAGACAGGAATGAAAATAGGCGTTCTATCCCTAACACCGCCTAAAGAGCTGGTCAGGTGCACATACCTGTAATATAAGCCCTTGAGAGGTGAAGGCAGATCTTATGACGTCATCCTCAGTTACAACGTAAATCAAATTCATAGGGATCCTGTCTCAACAGGGAAAATAAAACGACAGACAAAAATTAGGTGTGCTGACGTATGCATGCATGCAGTTCCAGCACTTGAGAAATGGAAACTGTAGGATCAGAAGTTCAAAGTCATTCCCTACTGTACAACTCAAGTTTGAGATAAACCTGATTCAAAAAGGAAAAACAAAAAACGAACAACCAAACCAAAACCAAACAGACAAACAAACAAAAAACCCTGGCGCTATTTCCTAGGCAGCCTGGTCTACATAGTAAGACACAGTTTCAAAAAAAAAAAAGGACCCGGCTACTAAGAATGGTAACGCCCGAGTTTTATTCCCGGCAGACTTGGTAGGGGTACTAGAGCTAGACAGCCCAGGAAGCTAAAGATTAAACAGGAACCGGAGAAGGGACCAGCAAAAGACACAATCAAGAAGGAAGACAGCAGTTTATAATGACAGACATGGGTCTCTCTAACATCACAAAGCTTCTTTCAGGAGTATGTGGGCAAGTGCTAATCAACATATATATATATGGTTTTGTTTTTTGTGACAGGGTTTCTCGGTGACTATCCTATGTGGGCAAGTGCTAATCAACATATATATATATGGTTTTGTTTTTTGTTTTTTGTGACAGGGTTTCTTGGTGACTGTCCTGGAACTTACTCAGTAGACTAAACTGTCCTTGAACTCACAGAGATCTACCTGCCACCTGCCTCAGCCTCCAGAGTGCTGGGATTAAAGGTGTGCACTATCACACCCAGTGAAATTTGAAGGTTTTATTGATCCGGAACTTGATACAGCCCAATCCTTTTCGCAATCTGGACCTTGATCTTCCCCTATCTCAGGCTATCCCTGAGCTATCCTTGGACTACAATGGCCTGAGAGACTTAGAAGTACTTCCATAGCTCAGGTGGTAGCTGTCATTCTGGCTCTACGTCCCGGGGATGTTCATGGAAGCCACTGCAGTGGTCACCATCCCTAGGGTCACCATAGCCCGACGATGATGAAGATGATAATGATGATGGCCGACCTGGCCAGGATCCTTGGCTCCTAGTGTAACCTTGTCCTGATAACCAATATAGTCATTTGACAACTGTCATTTTCACATATGTGCATATGTGTGCCCTGGGTTCCTGAGGAACTTGCCCCTGTAGACCTTACAGGTTCCTCTGATACCTTGAATGTCAGTCGCTGTGAGCAAGGTGTTCTAATGTCTTGCCTTGGGCTGGTTTCCTGGCAGTGATAGGTGCCATTGTGGTTTAGGTTGACAAGTAGTGAGGTACCTCAGGCCTGGTGTCCTCATGCTGGAGCTTCAGAGCTCATTGCCCTGGGCCTGACACTGCCAGATGTGCTTTAAAACCCTCGAGGTGCAAGTGGCCAGGCCCTTTCCGTAGACAACCAAACCCTGGCCTACAGAAAGAGAGAAAAAAAAGCCCAAGATCAGGCTGTAGAATCCCACCAGCCCCTGAGCTTGTCCTAAGATCTGGCCACAGAATCCCACCAACTCCCAGGGCGTCCTGAAAACCCCTTTATATAAAGCCTGTCTCCTGCTCAGCCCTCTGCTGCTTGTCTCCAGAACGAAGGCATCCACTCTCTTGTGTTTTTCCAGTAAATCTCTTGTGTGAGGTTTGTTGTATGGTGTGACTTTGTGGTATTCCTTGGCTTCTGACTGCCAAGATGTCTTTCTCCTCAGAGCTGTGACACTTAGAGCGGGAGTTCTGTCTGTGCAACACAGAGTGCTGGGAGCATTTGGCATGATCAGGCTTGGAGCAATCTATAAAACCATCATGTGATCAGACACTCCAGATCTCCCTAGAAGGATATTGAGGCAAGGGAAAAAGTCAAGACTTTCCAACCAGGACAGAGGGATGAGATCTTAAAAGGTCTGAATCACCAGTTCAACAGGACTTGCAAGTGGACAGGGGTGCTCTTGTGAGAAGTCAGCTGCCCACCTCTGGAGTGGCACTGCAGAAGGCATGCCCATTGTCTCTTGGTGTTCTGGAACCAAAGCTGGGCCCGCTTCCAAGAGAAGGGGCAGGATCACTTTCCAGCCTGACCAATGTGCAAGTCACGGGAACCATGGACAGCTCTGTGATGTTGGTCCTGCTCAGTCTTAGACTTGGCCCTGGAGCCAGGCAGTGGTGGCACATGCCTTTAATCCCAGCGCTTGGGAGGCAGAGGCAGGCGGATTTCTGAGTTCGAGGCCAGCCTGGTCTACAGAGCGAGTTCCAGGACAGCCAGGGCTACACAGAGAAACCCTGTCTCCAAAAAACAAAAAACAAAAAAATGTCTTAAGGAGAAGACATAACTTGGGAACTAACCCCATGACCCCTGGCAAGCCTCACCTCTGGCCCACCTACCCTTAGTGAAGCCCCGTGTCTGCCCCCGTGAGCCCCTCCTGTATGACTTCTGAAGCCCTGTGCCTTCTTAATGTCAAGTGCTCCCAGGCTCCCAGTCTGAGGCTCAGGTTATACACCATCTGTTTGACATCTTCCTGGTTCTGACTGACTGTGGCAATGGCTGTGGCCTGAACGTCTCCAGGGCTGTAGGCCAGAAGTGTTGAGTCTTGTCCCAGCATCACTTGGAGTTGCTTCGGAAGCCAAGAGCAGACCATCCAGGAGGCAGTCTCACAGGCCTCCCTGTCCTTGCCCCCAAGACAGTGGGGGGCTTGGGAGACGTGGAGGACTCACCGGCAAGACTAAGGATAAGAATTCACAGAAACAGAGGAGCCCTACCCAGGTCCTCCTAACCAGGTCCTCCTACCCAAGTCCTCCTACCCAAGGTCCTCCTACCCAGGTCTTCCTACCCAGGGTTCTCCTATCCAGGTACTCCTACCCAGGGTCCTCCTACCCAGGGTCCTCCTATCCAGGTCCTCCTACACAGGGTCCTCCTACCCAGGTCCTTCTACCCAAGTCCTCCTACCCAAGTCCTCCTACCCAAGTTCCTCCTACCCAAGTCCTCCTACCCAGGGTCCTCCTTCTCAGGGTCCTCCTACCCAGGTCCTCCTACACAGGGTCCTCTTACCCAGGTCTTCCTACACAGGGTCCTCCTACCCAGGTCCTCCTACCCAGGGTCCTCCTACCCAGGTCCTCCTACACAGGGTCCTCCTACACAGGGTCCTCCTACCCAAGGTCCTCCTACCCGAGTCCTCCTACCCAAGGTCCTCCTATCCAGGTCCTCCTGCCTAACCAGGTCCTCCTACCCAAGGTCCTCCTACCCAAGTCCTCCTACCCAGGGTCCTCCTACTCAGGGTCCTCCTACCCAGGTCCTCCTACACAGGGTCCTCTTACCCAGGTCTTCCTACACAGGGTCCTCCTACCCAGGTCCTCCTACCCAGGGTCCTCCTACCCAGGTCCTCCTACACAGGGTCCTCCTACACAGGGTCTTCCTACACAGGGTCCTCCTACCCAAGGTCCTCCTACCCAAGGTCCTCCTACCCAGGTCCTCCTCCCCAAGCCCTCCTACCCAGGTCCTCCTACACAGGGTCCTCCTACCCAGGTCTTCCTACACAGGGTCCTCCTACCCAGGTCCTTCTACCTAACCAGGTCCTCCTACCCAGGCTCCTCCTACCCAGGTCTTCCTACACAGGGTCCTCCTACCCAGGGTCCTCCTACCCAGGTCCTCCTACACAGGGCCCTCCTACCCAGGTCTTCCTACACAGGATCCTCCTACCCAGGGTCCTCCTACCCAGGTCCTCCTACCCAGGTCCTCCTACCCAAGTCCTCCTATTCAGGCTCCTCCTACACAGGGTCCTCCTACCCAGGTCCTCCTGCACAGGGTCCTCCTACTCAGGTCCTCCTACCTAACCAGGTCCTTCTACCCAGGTCCTCCTACCGAGGGTCCTCCTACCCAAGGTCCTCCTACCTAACCTGGTCCTCCTACCCAGGTCCTCCTACCCAGGCTCTTCCTACCCAGGCCCTCCTACCCAGGCCCTCCTAGCCAGGTCCTCCTAGCCAGGCTCCTCCTCTGGACAGGTTCTTTGGTCCTGCGTCCTGCACAGCCATATCATGCCTGCAAGGCCTTCTCACAAGTCCGCCCCAATTCCACTTCCATACTCCTTCTGCTTTGCTTCTAGAGCCACCCTGCCCCAGACAAGTATCTATTTCCCAAAAGCCCTTGAGATCCTGGATAGCCTCTGTCCTGGCTTGCTGAAACCCACCGCCCACAAGCAAGCCCCTTCTGTTACCAACATGTCCAGGATGGCTGGGGATGGGGTATTTGGTCAGCCCCACCCGTGTGGCTGGAGGCTCAGTTCTGCACGGCAAGAGAAATGGTTATTTCTCTTCACAAACACTGTGGCTGTGACTTCTGTAAAGTCCCTGGAGTCATCTTCTATGAGCTGTCAGGGAAGGACCATGGCCAGGTAGTCCTAAGGCTCCCACAACCTGGTAGTGCAGTGTAAGGTTCCTGCCCATGGGCTGCCAGAAGAATGGAGCAGGGCGGCTCAGCACCCTCCAGGAACCCTGTACAAAAGGGCAAACACGAAGTCTGGAGACCCCTGCCTCAAGAACTGGGAGGAAACGGCGGGCGTGTCAGCTGCAAAACTATGAATCGGGCCTTTCCTTTTTTAACATGCTGTCTCAGGCATACCCCAAGCTGTGGCCTTGCCTCTCACTGGGAGAGACTAGGCAGGGCCTGAGCCTCGCCCCCTCCTCTCTCATGGGGATTGCAGGCAGGGATCCTGCCGGCAGCTCAGCTGTGTCCTCGGCCCCTTCCCAGTGACGCCAGGAAACACTCAGAGGACAAGGGAGGCATTTCCTTTTGTTCCTGCAACAGGCACTAAGATAAAAGATACTCAGTTTTCAAGGACATCACCGTGGAGGAAAGATGACCATTTATAGAATTAACATCCATTACTATAAGAAACAAAAGAGAGACCAGAAGCAGTGCATGCCTTTAATCCCAGTAGTCAGCAGGTAGAAGCAGGTGGGTATCGAAGAACTCAATGCCAGCCTGATCTACAGAGAGTTCTACAGAGCTGAGCCAGGGCTCTGCAGAGAAACATTGTTTAAAAATAACAAGAAACAAAAAAGGGGGGGGCAGGGAGGGAGGGGAAACAGAGAGAGAGAGAGAGAGAGAGAGAGAGAGAGAGAGAGAGAGAAACATTTATCACTATAGTAGAGTACATTTGCCCTGCACCTCTCCATACACTGTTCAGGTGTCAACCAACCTCAAGCAGCTAATGAAACCTCATTATTTTTCCTTTTATAGATGGGGAAACAGATGAGTGAAGTGAGGTGATTTGCCTGAAGACCCCCCCAGCCAGAACTCACAGAGCCTGAGTTAGAGTGTGTGACGCTGAGGCAGGAGGATCACCGGCTCTAGGCTAGTCTGAGTTACAGAGCAAGACCTTGCCTCAAACAACTGAAAAGAGAGACCCAGAGTATGGCTCCGTTGGTAGAGAGCTTAAGAAGAGGGGCTGGAGAGATGGCTCAGCGGTTAAGAGCACTGACTGCTCTTCCAGAGGTCCTGAGTTCAAATCCCAGCAACCACATGGTGGCTCACAACCATCTGTACCGAGATCTGACGCCCTCTTCCAGTGTACTCACATATAATAAATAAATAAATCTTAAAAAAAAAAAAGACTCACAAAGAGCTGGATTTTATCCCAGTAACTATTAAACCAGGCATGGTGACGTATATTGTCATCCCAGCACTCAGGAAGCAGAGGCGGGCAAGGCTACAGACATGGCTAAGTGCTAAGAGCATGGAGTCCTCTTCCAGACGGCATGGATGTGATTCCCAGCACTCACTGGAGTCTGTGACTCCAGTTCTGGAGGAGCCAATGCCCACCTATGGCCTGCATGCAGGCAAAACACACCGTACACATAAGATGAAACTGAAAAGGAAAAGTGGACCAGGCACCTACAACATACTTGATAGGTAGAGATGCTTGCTGCCGAGCCTGAGGCCGTGAGGAGAATGCTTAGAACTTAGGACCAGGCTACCTCTCCTGGTCCACACCAAGCAGCCAAGGAGACAACCGATTCCCACTGTGTCCTCTGGCCATCTCACCGTGTCACACACAAGTCAATGTCATCTAAAGTGGGAGGGAGGGAGTTGGGGATGTAGGAGGATAGTAATCCAAGGTCATCCTTCCCACTGCACAGTGAATTCAGTGGCAGCCTGGGCCACCTAAGACCTTGTCTCAAAAAACGGGGTTGGGAGTACAGAATAGAAACAGAGGGACAACTCACAGACATGAATGTCCTGACAGGAGCACTCATGAACACTGTGATACATAAACACACATGCACTGGAACACAGACATTCATAGAGACTCCACATAGTCGTCTGCATGGCCACACAAAGAGATGCACATAGACATGAGACACGCACACGTAGAAGGCACGCAGTTACACTTGTACCGTATTATATACAAAAGCGTCTCAGACTGGTCGCCATGTGCAGAGCAGTGCGCCTTGCTGGTTGCTGTTCTTTCCTCTTCTAATTTCTCAGGATAAAGTCTTGCTATGCTGCTTGGCTTTGAATAGCTGGGCTCAAACAATCCTCCTGTCTCAGCTTCCCCAATAGAAGCATCTACAGGCAATGCCACCACAACTAACTTTTTATTCCTGCCTTTTTGTTGTGAGCCTAATCTTTAATGGCTGAGCCATTTCTCCAGCCCCTATTCTCTTACCTGTTTATATGATTAATATCAGGGGTCAAGGTTGAGACAGGGTTTCTCCGTGTAGCCCTGACTGTCCTGGAACTTACTCTGCAGACTAGTCAGGCCTCAAACTCAGAGATCTGCCTGCCTCTGCCTCCTAAGTGTTGAGTTCAAGACATGTACCACCATGCCTGGGTTTATTATTTTGTTTTGTTTTATTTTATTTTATTTTATTTTATTTTATTTTATTTTATTTTGAGACAGGGTTTCTCTGTGTAGCTCTGGCTGTCCTGGAACTCACTCTGTAGACCAGGCTGGCCTCGAACTCAGAAATCCACCTGCCTCTGCCTCCCAAGTGCTGGGAACTAAAGGTGTGTGCCACCACTGCCCGGCTATTATTTTATTTTTGAGACAAGGTCTCATTGTGTATCTCTGACTTGCCTGGAAGCCACTATAATCATGAGACTGGCCTTGAACTTACAAAGATCTACTTGTCTTTGCCTCCTGAGTGCTAAGATTAAGGAGATGCAGCACTACACACAGCTTTAATTTCTATAACTCCATTTACCTAATTGTTGTGGGGGCGGGGAGTGAGCCATCACATCAGTGTGAGCATCAGAGGCAAGTTTGCAGACATTGGTTCTCTCCTTCCACCATGCGGATCCATCCTGGGGATCAAACTTCGCTTGCCAGGCTTGGCTGCAAGCACCTTTACCTGCCGGGTCATCCCGGTGGCCCACAAACTGTAGAGGTTTCTGCCAACAGCAGGGCTGACAGAGTAATGAGCCACTATCTGCACGAGGCAAGAATATCCAGTTCAACATGACTCAGTAGCTGGTCTTGGTTCAAACTTCCAGAGTCTGACAGCAGGCCGTTTATTTTAGGCATTTTTAAGTACAGTACAATATGCAATATGGAAATGGTTTCTGGTGTAACAAAATCCTATGGGGACAAGGAGACATAATGACATTGAAACTCTTCTCAAAGTGCTTGTCACTTCTTCCCTGAAGATGGGTTCTAAAGCTAGGCTACATGTGTTATGGCAGGGCCTGGGGGACGGTCTGGTGTGATCTCGGTCATACAGATCATTTGGAGGGAGGGATAATTACTGCGCTATTAGTAACCTCCGGTCCTGGTTGTGTGAACTTAGGAGAACTGTGTGTGGCTTGGCCCCACAAACAGCGCAAGGACCACCTCCACTCCCAGGACTCTGGGCAGAAAACAGGTTATGCATCTTTTTCTTTGGCAATACAAAGCTGTGTGTTTAACATTCCTGGCCTCCCTAATGCTAGTGCAGAGACCTCTGGGCCCCCAATGACAACCAAAAATGCTAAGGCACTCAAGGCTGAGCCCTGACACCAGCATGAGGGGCAGAGGAAGACTTCAGCTGTTAAACCAGAGATCTGGGGACTCACTCGGCAGGGAGCTCGGCAGTAGGAGGGAGCTCCATTCCCAGTCCTGAAAACATGAATGTTCCTTAGGCTGGGATGGCTCAGTCTGTAAAGCACTTGCTGTACAAGTGTGAGGACTTGAACTTAGTTCCCAGAATCCATGTAGAGTTCACACATGCCTGTGTGGCTCCTGTGAAGTCCGAGGATATGAGAGCTTCTAAGAAAGTGTTTCAAGGGCTGAGGAAGGTGTTTCGAGGTTGGTAAATGCAAGTTATGGAGGACTTATCCTTTTGGTTTTTGTTTGTTTGTTTGTTTGGTTGGTTTTTTTGTTTTTTGTTTTTGTTTTTTTGGTTTTTTGGATTTGTTTTTTTCGAGACAGGGTTTCTCTGTGTAGCCCTGGCTGTTCTGGAACTCACTCTGTACACCAGGCCGGACTCAAACTCAGAAATCTGCCTGCCTCTGCCTCCCAGAATGCTGGGATTACAGGCGTGCGCCACCACTCCAGGCTCCCACCTGCCTATTCTTGAGGGAGGGATCTATTTCCATTTATCTGGTCCTGAGACCTGCCCACCCCTCCTCTAACAAGACCATGGGCCTAAAAGTTTCAAATGTACTCATAAGGAAAAGTTTTTCTCCAGAAACTCCTTAATTTTATCTTCTATCCCTAACAGATGTCCCTTCAGAACCTGCATCCAAAATGGCAAAACAGTTACCCACGGGCACTCCACCCAGTTACCCACTCCACCCAGTTACCCACCAGCGCTACACCTGGTCTCACAGGCTGCTGCAAAACAGTTATCCACAGGGGCTCCACCCGGCCTCACAGAGCTTCAACAGTCTGCAAACTGGGCCTGCACACTCCTGCCCAGAGATGGTCCCACATCCTGGTCAATGGTGAAACAGGCAGCTCTCCCTGGACTTGGCCAACATCCCAGCCTTTTGCCCACCCCCATAACGATGCCCCAGTGTCCGCAGGAAGTAGTCATAGATAGTTAAGTGACCTCTTGCTCTTTTATTATCAACAAAAGGCTGGGATGTTTGGTTTCAGGCAAGGGACTGAGGTGTGTATTTTACAAACCAAAGCAGACCTGGCCTCCAGGTTCTCCCAGCATCCCTCAGTGCCTACCTGGCAGGCCCTGCCCCAACCTTGAACTTCCCTTGTCTAGGATTGGGCTGCCCTTCCCCCAGGCTCCTCCCTATACCATCCAGACATTTGGCCTCCCAGCTCTCTCCTCTCTTCCTTTCACCATCTTTGTCTCTCTGCATAAACTTGCTTTCTCTGTCCCACCTACCTCCCTTCCGAGGGTGACTTCCCTGCCTCCTTCCTTGGGGCCACGAACTTACCTGCCCGAGAGCAGCTTCCCAATAAACCTGCATTTAATATATTTAATCTGCCTTGAAATGGCTCATTTCACCAGTGGAGAGATAACTTATTGTCCCCAGGAAAACTAACATTGCAACTGCTGCCCTAGAATTCTGTTGTGATGCAGTCTGTCTGTCTGTCTGTCTGTCTGTCTGTCTGTCTCACACAGACCAGGTTTGAGCTCTGGGTCAGTGCTCTAGCCCATCCATCCCTATAAATTCAGGATTTCTCTACCCTGTAACCCTTGGCCTCATCCTGGCAGCACAGGCTAGACTCTCGTGCAGTGTTGAGCTGTCTCCATTCTCTATAAATGGTGATGCTCACGGTATTGGGCATCTGGGAGGCACCGCAGCGCCAGAGCACAGGATTGACTAGCTGGTCACAGTGTGCTGCGATGCCCACCCAGGGCCTAGCTGCTGGGCTCCTTTGATAGAGATGTGTCCAAGGTGGTAAGCTGAGTGTCTGTTCGTGCCTGCTGCTGTTTACGGAGAGTGACCCTCCCACAGGAACTATGGGGTGCTGATGCTCCGACCAGAGCAGGGCTTCTCCCTCAGAGAAAAAAAAGTTCTGTGGTGTTCTGGTGCCCAGGACCCAACCACAGGAGGCCTCACCAAGTAATGGGATTTTTTTTTAAAGATTTGTTTGTTTGTTTTACGTGATATACTGTCCCTCAGATCCCATTATAGATGGTTGTGGGTGCTGGGAATTGAACTCAGGACCTCTGAAAGAGCAGTCAGTCTCTTAACTGTTCAGCCATCTCTTTAGCCCTTAGTAATAGGGTTTGAGGGTCCCTGCTCTGTATGGCAGATTCAGCCCAGTGGGAAAGAGCTGTAAAGGGCTGGGGACACCTCAGGAGGCTGAGATACTGATGCAGCCTCTGAGAGAAGGTAGGTCAGCTGGCTCGGTGTCCTGCACTTTCAGTCTTAGCCCGTGGGAGGCAAAGACAAGTTCTCTGTGTGTCTGAGGCCAGTGTGGTCTACACAGAGCCAGGGCTGTGGAGTCAGGCCATGTTTCAAAAATAAAAAGAGAGAAAGAGGGAGGTGGGGAAGACTTGAGGGGGTGGGTTTCTGGAAGAGGAGGAGAGGCACGGAGGGCAGGAGTTTGCCGAGTGAACCAGAAGCATGATTCTGGCCAAGCAAACTGCGCAGGTAGACATTGGGAGTGCAGAGACAATTAGGAAGAAGCTGGGTGAATAGATGCTCAAGGGGCGGGGCCAAGGAACTCAAACTTTCTCCTGCAGAGCCTCTGTCGGGTCTGAATTACTGAAAGACTTCTGCAGTGGCCAGAGCTGCAGGATGTGGGAGGGTCTGCTATCTCCAATCCTGGAGCTTCAGTCCTGCACAAGGAGACCAATCTCACCTGACAACAGACACCAGAAACTGGGCAGATGTCATGGTGGTTAAGATGTGGGAGGAAGGGTCGGCAGCAGGGATAGCAAGGAGGCTGGAGACAGAAGCGTGTGGTCGATATTTCACAGGTTCAGGGTTGATAGGCAGCCTTAGGATTAGGACCAGGACACCAAGATCAGATGAGGACCAGAAGCTGGGGAGGGGTCTGGCTCTACAGCTATATCTCCAGTGTGCCCACAGGAAATGCTGACAGAATAACAGAATAGGCAGATACCTTGGTTGTTCATATGAGATAGCAGGGGAGTGGGGAGGAGTCTGCACGTGGGGGTGTGTGTGTGTGAGAGAGAGGTGGGGGGGCTTCCAGCTCAGCTTAGCTACTAATGACCCAGACAGGAAGATAACAGGAAGACTCCAGCAGTGGCCTTGGGTGCATGGGGGCCATTCCTTTTTCTTTTAGCTTTGAACCTACAAAATAGAAAAGGCCTGTCTCAAACCTAAAGCCATCTTTCTGTCTCTGTTTGCTGGGTGCTGGATTCTAGGCTCTTCCACTATGCCTGGGTTCTTTCTTGTTTTGTTTTGTTTTAAATTCAGAGTATCATGTAACCCATGCTGACCTCAAAGTCATTATGTAATCAGAAAAAGATTTTGACTGTCTGGCCCTCCTGCCTCGGCCCCCAATGCTGGGGCCATGAGTGCAGGCACCGTGTATGGTTCACGAATGCTGGAGGACCAAAGGCAACTAACTGTCAGCCTGGGACCTGAGCTCAGGCACTAGCACCACAAGTGCTGGGGCTGAAGATGTGCGCACCCATGCCTGTCATGGTGCCTCTTAGTCACAGCTGTGCCGCTGCCTCAGACGCAGGAGCTCCGTGTGAAGCAGACATAGTAAGCACTACACTACAAAACCAGGGCAATTTGTTGTTGTTGTTGCTGTTGCTGCTGTTTTGAAACAGGGTTTCCCTGTGTAGCCCTCGCTGTCCTAGAACTTACTCTGTAAACCAGGCTGACTACTAACACATAAAGATGCCTCTGCCTCTGCCCCTCAAGTGCTGGGATTAAAGATATGTGCCACCAATGCCTGGCTCCCAGTGCATTTTTTTCATTAATTATTTTATTTATTAACATCCCAAAACTTGGGCTGGAGAGATGGCTCATTGGTTAAGAGCACTGACTGCTCTTCCAAAGATCCTGAGTTCAAATCCCAGCAACCACATGGTGGCTCACAACTATCTGTAATGAGATCTGATGCCCTCTTCTGGTGTGTCTGAACACAGCTACAGTGTACTTACATATAATAATAAATAAATCTAAAAGAAAAAAAACCCAAATGATCCCTAGTGCAATCTTTGTTTTGTTTTGTTTTGTTTCAAGACAGGGTTTCTCTGTGTAGCCCTGGCTGTCCTGGAACTCACTCTGTAGACCAGGCTGGCCTCGAACTCAGAAATCCTCCTGCCTCTGTCTCCCAAGTGCTGGGATTAAAGGCATGTGCCACCACCGCCTGGCTAGTGGGACCTTATCTTAAAAAAGAAAAGAAACCCTGTCCCCTACCTCCAACAAGGGGAAGAGTTAGAATTACCCAGCATTGTCACAGCATACACACACACACACACACACACACACACACACACAGAGTGAGGGCGGGAATGCTGGCTCTGCAATCAGTACCACAGGCTCCGTCATGGTGGGCGGACAGAAGAATGAAGCTTAACTCTGACACATAGCTGACCTGTAGTGAAGTCGGCCACACACCCTGGTTTCAACAACAGATATGTTGCAATGGAAAAAAAACTAAGTGGAACCAAGAATGGAAAAGTGTTCAGGTGCAGGAGCATGTCCCAGGCCTGCGGCAGGCCCCACTCAACACAGCACACCAGCGAGTGAGTCTAAGTAAATTGCCTCGCATTGATAAGACAATGATTGGTTTGTGGTTTTGTTAGGTCTCTCTGTGCAGTGCTGGCTAGCTTGGACTCACAGAGATCTGCCTGCCTCTGCCTTCGCAGTGCTGAGATTGAATGTGTGTCTCACCATGCACTGCAATGACGGATCTTATTTAAATTTTTAAATTGTGTGTGGGTGATGCCAGCCAAGACTACTTAATGAGATCTTGTCTCAAAAAAAAAAAAAAAAAAAGCTTTTTTTTTCTTTCTTCAAGACAGGGTTTCTCGCCGGGTGGTGGTGGCGCATGCCTGTAATCCTAGCACTCTGGGAGGCAGAGGCAGGCGGATTTCTGAGTTCGAGGCCAGCCTGGTCTACAAAGTTGAGTTCCAGGATAGCCAGGGCTACATAGAGAAACCCTGTCTTAAAAAAAACAAACAAAAAAATACTCCTGATATTTTAATTCATTTGTAATCCTTGGGAGAGGGCCTTGTGCATGATGGGCACAAGCTCTATCTCTAAGCCACGCCCAGCCCAGCCCTGCCTGATAGGATTAAGAACATGCCAGCCAAGGATGTGGAGAAAAAGGAACACTCCTCCACTGCTGGTGGGGTTGCAAGCTGGTATTACCTCTGTGGAAATCAGTCTGGCAGTTCCTAAGAAAACTGGACATGACACTTCCGGAGGACCCCGCTATACCACTCCTGGGCATATACCCAGAGGATTCCCCAGCATGCAATAAGGATACATGCTCCACTATGTTCATAGCAGCCCTATTTATAATAGCCAGAAGCTGGAAAGAACCCAGATGTCCCTCAATGGAGGAATGGATACAGAAAATGTGGTATATATACATAATGGAGTACTATTCAGTCATTAGAAACAATGAATTCATGAAATTCTTAGACAAATGGATGGAACTGGAAACATCATCCTAAGTGAGATAACCCAGTCTCAAAAGAACACTCATGGTATGCACTCACTGATAAGCGGACATTAGCTTAGAAACTTGGAATAACCAAGACACGATTCATACATCAAATGATACCCAAGAAGAAGGAAGGAGAGGCCTCTGGTTCTGGAAAGGCTCAGTGCAGCAGTGTAGGGAATACCAGAACATGGAAGTGGGAAGGGGTGGATGCGGGAACAGGGGGAGGGAAGAGGACTTATGGGACTTTCAGGGAGGGAGGATCCACGAAAGGGAAAATCTCTTGAAATGTAAATAAAGAATATATCAAATAAAGAAAACAAACAAACAAACAAAACATGCCACCCACCATGGTCAGCCTATGTGAAGTCTTTAGAAATTCTCGGAGGGGCGATTATTTTCTCACCTCTCACAAATGCCTGTGTTCCTAGAACCCATCTGAATGTCACCCCTTCACCCAAAATGCAAGAAAACACCGGAATAGCAATAAACATAAACTTTATTAAACACTCATTGTGGCTCTCCTAAGCAATTGAAATGCAGCTCATCATCAATCAGCCCTGTGAGGTAGAAAGCCTGACTGTCCCCATAGCTGAGATATGAGGCCCAGAGAGGTCAAGACATTTTCCTGAGGTTACATGGGAAGGAAAGGGTAAAATGGGCAGAGTCCTACATATGTGACAAATGGCCTTCCTGTGTGTATGCAAATGTATGTGCAGGTGTGTGTGTTCACAATCATGCAGAGGGCAACTTCCTGAGGTACTGCTCCACCATTTTGTTTTGAAGCAGGGACTCTTGATGGCCTGAGTGTCACTGAATGGACTGGGCTTCTTGCCAGGGAGCCCCACAAGGCTGCCTGCCTCCACCTCCCCAGTCCTGGGACGACAAGCATGTCCTACCTCGCAGAGCTAGCGTGGGTCCTGCGAACTGAACTCAGTTGAAGGCATGCACTGTTGTTCGCCCTTCACTGACTAAGCCTTCTCCCCGGCCTCTGACAAGCAGCCCGAGTGCCTCTGTATACCAGGGACTGATCTCCTTGGCGGCTTAACCAACTCGGGACCCCATGCTACACACAGGCTCTCCCAGTCACACTCCAGCTTGGCTGGTGGTTTAGGGGTAACCAGAAGCGTTATAGCTTCTTTTGAAGTCTCGTTCTATCTGCACATCTTGCTACCTTGATGAAGATGGAAACCCCCCGCCCCCAAGTCCTCAGGCCTCCAGCAAAGCAAACAGTTTCTTCCCAGATAATGAAGACAGTGGGTCTCAACTGTGAAGAGATGATGGCCCAAAATGGAAAGACTCAGGAATCCCATCAGCCCCTTTGCACATCCAAGAGCTGTTCAGGTCATGGGCAGGCTCAGAGCCAAGGAAGGAAACTGAGGTCCAGGCAGGGTTTCCAGGCCCCAGTAAGGTCCAGGTAGTGTGACCCCTCTCTGTGGGGCCATCCCCAGGCCTCTGACTGTCAGCACACGCTGAACACCGAAGGCACCTGGCCTTGGTGCTTCTCCTGCGCGGACTTGAGAATGGGCACAAGATTCTGGAATGTGGGCCGGAAGGAGGCCTCTGTCTCCCAGCAGTTCTTCATGAGGTGATAGATCTGCGGGAGAAATGGGGCTGTGGGGCCTTTCACCCTGTGTCACAAGGGTGAGACTGGGGAACATCTTTGGGGGACTCACCTCACAGGGACATCTGTCAGGCCGAGGCAGCCTCTCTCCTCGTTCCAGAAACTCTGTGAGCCTCAGCACGGTCATCTGGCCCTGGGTTAGGCCGATGAACTCGATGAATTTCTAAAGCACAATCAACAGCTACTGTTGGCACAAGCTGTGAACCAGTGACCTAGTGTGTTATCTGTGCACGCGCACACACATGCAGTATGCACATGCACGGAAAGGCCAGAGGATGACAAAGATGTCCCAGTCCATGGCTGTCTGTCTTAGTCCTTTGAGAGAGGGTCTAGATTCTGTCTTCCTCCCACAGTTTTGGGGTTATACATTACATACTCATACAGCCATGCCGGGATCACGTGCATGCTGCGTGTGGGGAGGGCATGTGCTCTAGCACACACATTGATATGAATTTCTGACATTAATGTGGAGATATGAGGTTGAGCTGAGGAATCATGCTAGCACTCATCTTCCACCTCATCCCCTGAGGCAGGGTCTCTCAGTCAAACCCAGAGCTAGCTCCCCGATTTAACTAGACTGGCTTGGCAGCTGGCTCTAGGAATCCTATCTCTGTCTTCTCAGGCAGGATTTAAAGCAGGCCATCCGGCCCATCTGACTGAATTCAAGTGAGTTCTGGGGACCCAAACGTATGTCCCCATGCTCACAAAGCAAGTGCTTAACTGCTGAGCCAGCCCTGACACTCGGGGACGGGGTCTTAGGTATCCATCGCAGGCTGACCGTTAGCCCCTGACCCCCTGCCTTCACCTCCAGTGCTGGGAAGACAGGCATGCCCATTTTGTGCTGGGCTGGGGATGAGCCCAGGGCTTCATCCATGCTGGCCAGTGCTCTACCAACTGACTCTTTGCTCCAGCCCCCTATAAAATCTACTTTTTAAAAAGATTAATGTATTATTATATATAAGTACACTGTAGTAGTAGCTGTCTTCAGACACACTGGTAGAGAGCATCAGATCTTTCTTTTGGTTTTTTGAGACAGGGTTTCTCTGTGTGGTCCTGGCTGTCCTGGAACTCGCTCTGTAGACCAGGCTGGCCTCAAGCTCAGAAATTTGCCTGCCTTTGCCTCCCAGATTGCTGGGATTACAGGCGTGGGCCACCACACCCGGCACATCAGATCTCTTTATGGATGGTTGTGAGCTACTATGTGGTTGTGGTTGCTGGGATTTGAACTCAGGACCTTTGGAAGAGCAGTCAGTGCTCTTAACCGCTGAGCCATGTCTCCAGCCCTAAAATCTACTTCTTGAGATAACGTTCTTTGCTGCAGGCTGGTCTTCACCTCTTAGGCTCAAGGTTCTCCAGTCTTGACCCGAGTAGCCGAGGAGAAATGCCGTCTTTGGGGCTAATGTTCTCCTGGCTTCTCACCAAGCTCTCGGCTAACCAACCACTGTGGCGCAAAGCCTTTCAGCGATTCACTGTGAGATGGACACACGAACTAGTTGGGCCCATCAGAGAAAGTCACATGAATGTAGAGCAGAGAGGATCCTTGGTGTCTGTGGTGAGGGGATATCAAGCGACAGCAGGACAGGGTCACTGTGTACAGCGCAGGGGTCACTGTGTACAGTGCAGCCTTCTGCAGACACCAGCGCAGTGAATGTGGGATGGAACAGGAGATCCTGGCTCCTGGCAACACCAGAGGTCCCACTCACATGGGGTCTGTACACAAAACAGTAAGTACTGGGATTTTTGCCTGTGTGCATTTTGAGTATTTCAGTTACCCCCCCCCCCCAGGCTTGGTGATTGGAGAGTATTTGCTGCTTTTGCAGAGAAGAGGGGTTCAATTCCCATCACCCCATAGCAGCTCACAACTGGCTGTTTCTGAAGTGGTCATGTCTTCACTTTATATATCTGGTGCCGACCCTCCACCCCCCTCCCCATGTGTGATGCGGCACATGCATGCACACACCAGAACACAATAAATGGGTGGGGAAGAACCAGTCAAATAAACTCCACAGAAACAAAATAGCTCCCTGCACTGCCAAGCAATGGTTTGACAGGTCAGGCAGGGCTGGGCAAACAGGCCAGGGAAGAGCCTGCCAGCTAACGATGGTGGCACACGCCTTTAATCCCAGTATTTTGGAGGCAGAGACAGGCAGATCTCTGAGTTGGAGGCCAGCCTGGTCTACGGAGTGAGTTCTAGGACAGCCAGGACAAAATCCTGTCTTGAACTGCACCCCCCTCCCCAAGAGCCCGCCAGGGTTGCCTGGCTGACTTTAAATGCCTGCATTTGTAGAAAAGCTCCCTAGCAAACACAAGGGTAAAGTGGGGTGTCTGTTACTCACTGTGGGAGGACTCTGGCTAGAGTCACAGTATGTCAACAGCTCATACAGGGTCACCCCAAAGGACCAGACATCAGATGCATAGTAAAATTTGCACTCCTTCAGGCATTCTGGAGCATACCTGGAAACAGAGGAGGCTTAGGACTGGCTGACTGGACTTGGGAGTTCATGGGCAGGTGAAAGGACCCCTGAGTTCCAGTTGGGACCTCACCCTTCAGGGCAGAGCCTAGGGGTTACAGACCTACTACACCAAGTAAAATTGGCTTAGTGGGCTTTAGTCAAGTCCCTTTGGTCATTAAGCTCCGCCCACCAGGCTTTAACCACACCCACATGGTCTCTAAGCCCCGCCCAGCCGTCTTCTGCATCTCCGTTTCTCCTCCCCCCTCCCCCCTCAGACAATGCCAGCTCCTGATCACCAGAACACTGGGCTGTCCCCGTCCTCGCGCACTCGGTAGTACTCGTGGCCTTCAGGCACAGCCTTGGCTAGGCCAAAGTCTCCAATCTTGACCAGCCTGTCGTTGTCCAGCAGTACGTTGCGTGCAGCGAGGTCTCGGTGAATGTAGTGCTGAGCGTGCAGGTAGGCCATGCCCTGGGGTGGGGCAGAGCGAGTCAGGCTCAACCCTGGCCTGAACAAGCAAAAGGAAGAGCCAGAGCAGGGCTTGGAGCTAAGCCAGCAAAGCTAGAGAGGAGGAGGAGCTGTGAGGGGCGGGGCTTTGTGGGAGGAGAAATGTGCAAATGTCTACACCAACATGACCCCTGAGGTCCAATGAATGACCCTTTCACGAGAGATCTTGTATCAGATATCCTGCCTATCAGATACTCCTGGGGCCCAATGACTCTTTCACAAGGGATCGAGTATCAGATATCCTGACTATCAGATATTTGCATTGCGATTCGTAACAGTAGCAAAATTAAAGTTATGAAGTAGCAATGAAAATAATTTTATGGTTGGTGGTTACCTAAAGGGTCACAGCATTAGGAAGGTTGAGAACCAGTGCTCTACAAGGTAAGGAGCAAGGCTTTCAGAGCCCGGCTCGGCTGGACAGAGACTGACAGAGAGGTGGGACTTGGTGGGTGGAACCAAGCAGAGATGGCTGGTTCTAGGAATAGGTAAACCTCTACAGGATTTCAGGCAGGGCTTGCAGTTACTAGGCAGGCGTGCTAGGCTCAACAGAGGATGGGGGTGTGTGCGGGGGGAAATGGGAGGGGGCTAAAAAAGATGAGTGGGTCCAGTCCTCAGGAAGTGGTAGGGGTTAAGGGTGAAGCCTGTGGGGGCTGCCCAGGTGACCAGGATACAAAAAGGAGTGACAGCAATCTCGTCCAAGCTACAAGAACAGGGACAGGTACAGAGCCCATCAGACCCGCAGCAGAAGTGTTCCGCCCTAGGAGGAGGGGCACAGCCACCCTACCTCGCAGATCTGCTGGGCGAACAGCAGGAGCTGCGCCAGCCCTACGCTGTGCCTCGGCAGGTAGTCTCGGAGGCTGCCCAGGGGGACATATTCCATGACCAGCTGTACAGACTTCTCTCCTGTGAGACAGGGACCGAAGGGGGTGCTGCAGCAGGGGTTGCAGCCTCTGCATCCTGCAGCCCTGAGCCCTGCACAGCTCCCTCCCACGTAGGGAGGAAAAACCAAGACCTGTGCATGCTGGCACAGGTCCACGGCTTATGGGCCCACGTGGAACCCTGTGGCTGTGCGAGGGGCTTCTGTTCATCCTCCAACTGAGAAAGCTGCCCAGCCACACCCCGCCTCCACCCTGATAGAGATCTTCAGGGGTTCCGGAGGGCCGCCCTGCCCCGCACACCTTGGTCCTCGCAGCAGCCTCTGTACTTGACGATGTGTTCGTGGTACAGCGTCCGCAGGATCTCGATCTCCCGCTGCCAGCCTGAGCGGAGCTGGGGGCCACACCCCTCCTTCAGAGCTTTAACAGCCACCATCTCACCAGTGCCGTCGTTGGTTGGGTCGTAGCAGTACAGGCTGACCTTGCCAAAATGACCCTTGCACAAGTGGGTAGGAGAGTCATTCCAGGCTGTGGGACTTGCGAAGCCCTACTGACTCCATGTTGAACAAAATTCCTAAATTCTCAGGACTTAGGTCTTTTTCTGATTCCCTAGGCCTTCTTTCAAACCTGCGGAATCTTTACCTCTCACGTGGCTGAAAACTATGCCTTTTTTTTTTAATGTAGCACAAGCTAACTTGGAACTTGATATGCAGACAAAGTGGCCTCGAACTCAGAGATGCCTTGCCTTGCCACCTGAGTGCTAGTATAGAGTATCATGCCTGACCCTCAGAACGATTCTTGTTTGTTTTTCTTTTCTTTTTCTTTTGAGACAGGGTTTCTCTGTGTAGCCCTGGCTGTCCTGGAGCTCACTCTGTAGACCAGGCTGGCCTCAAACTCACAAATCCACCTGCCTCTGCCTCCCAAGTGCTGGGATTACAGGTGTGCACCACCACCGCCCTGTTCCTCAGAACTATTCTTAAGTAAGACTTCCCTAAGCCCCAAATTCCTCTTAAGTAAGATTTCCCTAAGCCCCAAATTCCTCTCCAGGCGGCCCTGCCCTAGGTCCCCAGGCCTGCAGGCTCCATTCCATAGCATCTAAGCCCCAAGTCCAGCTCTCCTTCCAAATCTTCAAGCCCTTCCTTACATCTCTACCTTACACCCGCGCTGTCCAGCCAACATCTCACCTCGCCCAAATCCCGGATCTTTTTCAAATAACGTTTGTGGAAGACAGTGGGGTCTGATGCTGGGGAGTCTGAGTTCACAGCCGAAGTGCCCACTAGATCTGGGAGAGCCAAAGCCTGCAGTTAGACCCTGGCTGTTCCCCCAAACAGTTCCATATGCTGCCTGGTGCTTGGTCCTCAGCCTCCCTCTCACCGGGAGACCCGTGGGTGAATACGGCATTGCCATGCACCGTGCCCCAGTCAGAGGCCAGATGGACAGTGCCTGCACTGGCAGGGACACCCCTCCCCCCGGCTGCACCCTCAATTCCCAGGGCCCTGGCTCACTCTGTGGCTGCAGTCTTGTGAGATCCCGCAAAATGGTGCGGAATGACGGCCGCTGTGCTGGTTCATAGGTCAGGCACTGGCGGGTGAGTGTGGCCAGCTCTGGGCATGAGGGCTCAGGGAGTTGATGTTTCTTTGTGTAAAACCGTTCTTTCTGTGGGGGTGATAACAACAGACCATGAGCGCCCCACACCACCCCACATCTTCCCCCCAAAGGCACAGAAAACCACAGGGTTAGCTCAGACCAGTATCTGGTCTTTTTATGCCCATTTTACAGAGAAAGCAGCTTAGGCTTATCGAAGACTATAGAGTCGGGAACTGGCTCTGCCGAGCTGGGGCCGGGAACTACCGAGCTACGGCCGGCACCCTGGCTTCCTCCCTGTCCTCCGCACAGCTGCTTTAAAGCCCCCAGGCCAGCAAAAACTGTGTCTGAAGCCAAGGTGGCTCTTCCCGGCCTGGCTCGTGAGCCAGTGTTCGCATTTGATGATCCCTTCTTTAGGAACCCTTTCCAGCCACTTAGATAGACCTGAGAACCCTCCAAACCCACAGACATCCTCAGAACATACCTCGGAGGGACCGCGACCCTGCAGGGGCGCCTCCCCGTCAAAGCAGATCTCCAGAAGGGTGGCCCCGAAGCCCCACATGTCCGTGGCAGTGCCCAAGCTGTTGGCCCCTCCAGACAGGCACTCGGGAGCTGTCCAGGGGATGCGCTCCACCCGCTCTGGGGGGCAAGGATCACGGATCAGCAAGGGCGGGAAGGACAGAGAAAGGCCACCGGTGCCCAGCCCTACTCCAGAACTCACCTTCCCTGGAGAGGGCGCCTTGGCCCACACCAGGATCGCTTAGCTTGATGAAGGGGTTGGTGCCCTCCTCCAGCCCCAGGCGGGCCAGCAGGATGTTCCGGCCACACACGTTCCCATGAACCAGATTCTTGTCCTCCTGGGGTGGCAGAGGAGAGAAAAGTTCATCAGCTTCCAGGACTGGGCCCAGACCCCACCCACCAGCTCTACCCTATACGGAAGGCTAGCCATGTGAAAACAACAGTTGTCAAATGACAGTATTGGTTATCAGGACAAGGTCACACTAGGAGCCAAGGTTCTTGGCCAGGAACAAAAAGTCAGAAGACTTCACCGTAGACCCCACACACATGCCAGGCACACTGCCTTACACAGGCTGCTCCCGCGCACACACACTGGAAAAAACCTTCCTCTCCTGTCAGGTGAGGCCAGCCCCACCCATCTGTTTCAAATTCTACCTCATTCCCAAGCTGTCACCATGCCTTAGCTCCACGCCAGCAAGCCTGACCCTCGGTTCTTTCTGGGATATGCGTGTGCTACTTGGCTTTGTAGGCATGCGTGTGGGGTTAGGGAGGGGTGCTAGGGCCTTCCCCGATGGCTCCTCAGCTTATTCTGTGAGACAGCATCTCACACTGAGTCTGGAGCTCACTGATTGGGAGAGGGAGCCAGGCAGTCCTGTCTTTGCTAGGGGCGCAGGATTTTTTTTTTTAATTATTTATTTATTATATGTAAGTACACTGTAGATGTCTTCAGACACCCCAGAAGAGGGCATCAGATCTCATTAAGGATGGTTGTGAGCCACCATGTGGTTGCTGGGATTTGAACTCAGGACCTTTGGAAGAGCAGTCCGTACTCTTAACCACTGAGCCATCTCTCCAGCCCCGGGGCACAGGCTTTTACTGTGGGCCGCGAGGGGCATGATTTGCACTGTGCAGCAAGCATTTACCCCTCTCCAGACCCACCCATACTTCTCACACCCTCCTCCTTTAGTGTGCCTTATGTACACTTAGCCCGTGCTAAACACAGGCCGCCTTCAGACTGAGCCGCGATCAAGCATGGAGCTGCATGTCAGCGCTGAGGGTGCTCCTGTTAGCTCCAGAGGCAGAGGCAAGTAGGTCAAGGCCAGCCTGATCTACACAGCAAGTCCCAGGCCGGTCAAAACCATACAGAGAGACCCTGCCTCAAAAAATGAAAGTTTACATGATTTTCATGACTTTGATACTGTGAAAGATGTACTGTGACAGGAACCTCACATGGAGATACCTGCAGTAACAGGAGAGTCCGTGTTGGTTTAAACACACTATATACTTTTGCTGTTTTGAAAAATGGTCCCAAGCTGGGTGGTGGTGGTGCACACCTGTAATCCCAGCAGTCTGGGAGGCAGAAGCAGGCGATTTCTGAGTTCGAGGCCAGCCTGGTCTACAGAGTGAGTTCCAGGACAGCCAGGGCTACACAGAGAAACCCTGTCTCAAAAAAAAACAAATCCAAAAAAAAAAAAAAAAAAGAAAGAAAAGAAAAAGAAAAAGAAAAGAAAAGAAAAGAAAAGAAAAGAAAAGAAAAGAAAAGAAAGAAAATGGTCCCAGGTGGCCCAGGTGGCCCAGGCTGGCCTCAAACTTGCTATATAGGGGCTGAGGATATGGCGCAGTAGGTAAAGTGATTGCTAGCCAGTGTGAAGACCCGAGTTCGAGCCTCGGCACCTAATGTGGTAGGGCATACGTGGCAACACATGCTTGTGATCCCAGAGCTGAGGCTGCTCACAGGCCAGTCGGCCTAGATGTGGAGGGGTAAGACAGCACCAGAGGAAGACGTCCAGCCTGTGACCTGCACGCACGCGCGCACACACACACACACACACACACACACACACGCGCGCGCGCGCGCGCACCAAAAATCTTACTACTTAGTAGAGGATGGCCCTGATGGAGCCCCTGCTGCCCCCCCCCCCCCAGTGCTAAGGCTGCAGGTGTCCATCACACCCTGACACAGAGCTGGGGACGGACCCCAGGCTTGTCCTTGTAAGGCGGGTGCTCTACTTAGCTACGTAACTACAGTCCCAGGCTCATTGCAATGCTTGCTACAGGGTCTTATCCTGGCTATCCTCAAACTCACTGTATAACTGAGAATAACTAAATTCCAAACCTTCCTGCCTCAACTCCTGAGTGCTGTGATGGCAGGTGTGCGTCACCGTGTCACCATTCCTGGTTTCACCTGTACCCCATTTTCTGCAGGAGACTCACTTGAGCACCCACAGGCAGGGGATGATCTACACTGTCTCTTCCAACTCAAATGCCACGCCCCAGAGTCCACGGTGTGATAATCGTTTAGGGCCTAGCACAGGGCCTGGCGCACGGCACTTGGGGCCACTGAACGTGAGTATACAAATGCGAGCAGACCTTCAGGAGACATTGCGCCGGCACAGCAACGGCTGGGGCGTGTCAGAGGCCAAGCCTGTGGAGAACGCTCCTGGGAGTCACGGTTCAGAACGCTGGCCTAGTGTGGCCTCCCACTCTGAAGCCCAGGCTACCTACTCCCATCTCACTGACAAGAACCCCCACAGGTGCATGTACCAGGTAGCTGAGGGCGCTGGCCAGCTGCTGAGCCACGGCCATCTTCCAGGTCATGGGCACTCGGCCCCTCTGTCGCCGTAACCACACATCCAGGGGACCGTGCTCTACAAATTCTGTCACAATGATATCTGCAAAGATAGAGCTGCTAGAGGGGCAGCCACCTGGCTCTGTCTCCAGGACCAGGACAGATGGTGGAGGTGAGCTCAGTTTGGAAGGGGGTGGTACCCTGAGAACAGAGGAGAGAGTCGAGGCAGGGGAATGGGGAATCTGGACACGGAGCAAGCACAAGACAGAGAGCAGGAAGTGGAAAGGGTGTGTGTGTGTGTGAGTGTGTGTGTGCGCATGCATGTGTGTGTGCGTGCTGTATGTGTGTGTATGGTATGTGTGGTGTGTGTGTGTGTGTGTGGTGTGTGGTGTGTGTGTGTGGTGAGATGGGGAGCAGGAGGCAGAGGTGACATCAAGACAGAGGAGTGGGCCAGGCACAGGCTGGAAAGCAGGATCAGGAGGCACACATGGGGGCACTGCAGTCACAACTGGGGTCGGCCTGCCCAGGAAGCTTGGAGGACAGGCAGAGAAGGAACAGAGGTCTAAGCAGGGTGGACACACAGGGTGACTGAGGATGCAACAGGCTGGGCCCTGCCTGGGGCCACTGTGCTGAAGGGATTGGAGTATGTATGCAAGAAGTTCTGGGAAGAATGGAGACTCAGATAGAGCCACAGGGCACAGAGTAGGTGGAACATGGAGTCAGGTGTGTGTGGGGGGTCAGAATATGCTTCTGTGTTAAGCTGTGAGCCGTGGGCTGGTTTTCGGGGAGGAGCCGGCACGTGCTGTGGGTCAAGGTCTGGTCTCAGGGTTACAGGAGAGAGACTGATGGTCAACTGGCTGGGGCGTGGCTCTGGGGATGTATCTCGACAACAGAGCCCCTGCGTGGAACACCATAGTGAGGGGCTGGGGTGTCATTCATTCGTGGGTTTAGTGTTTACCCTACATGCCGAAGACCTGGGTTCCATCTCCAGGGCCATTAAAAAGAAAGCAGCGATGAGCCGGGGAGGGGCGGGGGACCATGCAGACGCAGCTGTGGAAGGGTGTACTCACTCTCTGAGCCACGCACGCAAACGCCATGCAGGAAAGCCAGGTGCATGTGTGACACCTGGCTCATGAGGCTAGCGGTTTCATAGAAGGCCTGTGGAGACAGGGCAGGTCAGGTCTGCTAGCCCGCCCCATCCTTCCCAGTCGTCCTCTCCAGACACCCCAGGTCAGCCTTGCACACTCACCAAGGCGATATCATGGTGACTGGGGTCGAGAACCTTGAGCACCACGCGAAGCTGCTGCCCGCTGGCCCCGCCAGGCTCAGGGGCACATCCGCTGTCCACTTTGCTCTCAGCGGGGCCTCCCACTCTCAGCAGGCCCTCGTATACATTGGTCCTCGTGCCTTGGCCCAAGTGGGACAGCTGTAAGAAGTGGTACCGAGTGCAGTGTGGGTGGCGCAGGATAGCAGCGGGCCCCTGCCCCCCAGGTCTACACGCCCTGCCGCCGGGCACCCACCTGGGTGATTTCATCCTGGTGGACCCTGTGGAAGCTCAGCTGACTGAGGTTGAGCGGCCGGGGGTGGGCCCTAGAGCCCCGCATGACGACGAGGTTGGAGATTTCTAGGCATGGGAGTGGGCACTGCGCTCGTGGGTGGACTCCGGGGCGGAGTCATCCCCACCCTGTGCCGGTCTCTCTCCTACTCACCTCTTGGCCGGGGCAGGACGCAGTGTTGCAAGGGAAAACAGTCATCACCTGCCCGCAACGAGCAGCCCTGCAAGGCGAGCCGAAGGGCCCCCAAGCTGTCGAAGGTGCGGCCCCAGCCATCCAGCACGAAGGCTCCGGGCTGCTGGAGGATGGGGAACTTGCGCAGGCGCAGGCCCTTAGGGCCATTACTGGAAGCCTGGGGAGGCGGGAAAGCTGCTGTGAGTGTGTGTGTGCGTGTGTGTGTGTGTGTGTGTGTGTGAGGCGGGGCTTAGATCCAGCCTGTGACCACTGTACCTCCCTCCCCCTCCCCCTTGGCTCCAGGCCCACCGGGTTTCGATGGGCCACCGTAAGGATCAGGCGGTGCAGGTGGCTGGTACTCCACTGAATCAGGTAGAGGCCATCCTCTGGCCACAGTTTGGCCTGAACAAATGGATCCCTGGGAGAGGAGGACAGGGGAGGGGGGCACCATCAAACCTCTGGCAGTCACTGTAGGACTCATGCCAGACAATGTCCCAGGAGACCTGCCCAGAGAGACACACACCGCCTGGGACACAAGTCAGACAAAGGAGGTGTGGTAGTACACACCTGCGAATCCAGCTCACTGACAGTTCAAGTCCAGCCTGGACTACATGATAAGACTATGTTTCCAATACAAACAAACAAACAAACAAACAAAAGTAGAGTGAATGGGTGGGCACCTTAGAAGATCTGGGTTCAGATACCTAGTGCCCACGCGTGACTGGGGAGAGGAAGCACGCACCTTCAATCCCAGCCCTGAAGCTACAGCTCAGCTGTCTGGCCAATGAGAGCCTGTCTCAAACAATAAGGCAGAGAGGGTGTAGAGACTGCTCAGTGATAAACAGCACTTCCTGTTCTTGTAGAGGACCAGAGTTGAGTCTTAGCACCCATATCCAGGTACCTCACAACCACCCGTGACACTATTTCCAGGGAGTGCCACACTTCTTCTGGGTTCCTTGCTCACCAGTATTCATGAGGCACACACACACACACATACACACACACACAGACACACACAGACACGAATAAAAAGGAACCAATGGAGAATGACTGAGGAAGACATCAAGGCCAGCCTCTGGCTGCCTTATGAGCACACACATGCACACAAAACCTTCAGAGAGCCCGTAAGCTGCTCAGGGGACAGGCACTTGTTAGGAGCCTGGTGATGGCTGTGCATCCAGGACACGTGTGGGAGGAGAGCCCCGCCTCCTGCAGGTTGCCAGCTGCTGACTTCCCCACACACACCGTGGCGCACCCTCCCCTCAAGTCAATGGATGTGTAAGCAGCTCAGAACCACTGACAGTAAGTCCACACGTACCTGCAGACACACATGTGACCACCGCCATAGAGCGTGAGATGCGGGAAACTAACAACAAACACAGCCACGGGCAACGTGACAGATGCTGAGGCAGGAAAACAGAAGAAGCGTGTCTGATATCACATGGGTCACCCCCAGGTACAGCCACAAAGGGACAGATATAGTAGAGACAGTCACATGTCCCCAAACTACACACATCATGGTTGTGGCTCAGCACCCCAGGTCACAGGGCCACGTGGGGACACCATTTCTGTGAGACTCATCCCCTCTGAGGCTCGTGATATCCTACACTCATGACGAGGGGTCAGACACGAGGGGCCGCGGAGATGGCTCAGAGGTTTAGAGCATTTGCCGCTCTTCCAGGACACACAGGTTTGACTCCCAGCGCCCAGAGCGTTCACAACTGTTCCGTGACTCCTAGCGTTTGTGGGTAACAGAGATGTATGCGGTACAGACACACACACAAGCAACAAAACAAACAAACAAAATGATACACATAAAATTACAACAGCAACAAAACTTAAAAAATAAAAGGTAGTCACGTGTCTCTAGCCCGCATGGGGAGGTAGAGGCAGAAGAGAGGGAGCTTAAGGTCACCTCCGCTACACTGGAGTCTAAGCTGGGCCAAAAGAGACAGTCTCCAAAACAAAACCAGAGGCCAGCAAGACGACTTAGCTACAGGTGCTAGCTGTCAAGTCTGATGACCCCAGCCTGGTGCGAGTTTTGCCCCCAGCACCAGATGGTGGGAGAGAACTGACCCCTGTAAACTGTGCTGTGCCCACTGCCCATGCGGGGAGCACCTGCGTACACCACCGTGCCCAGTCCATGCAGTACGGGGACGGAACCAAGGGCTTCGCACGGGAAGGCACTAGAGCTTGCTCCAGCGAGCCTCGGACCCTGACTCTTGTTACTGCGCCTGTGCCTGTGTGAGGATGGATGTGCGCAGACACTGCGTTCCTGTCAGAGGACAACCTCAGCTATTGGCCCTCACTTGCGCTCTGTTGGAGGCCTGGGTCTATTGCCGGCCGCCATGTTTTCTGAACAGCATTAGTCTCCAGGGTCCATCTCCACCTACTGTGGCACCGTGGGAATGCCGGGACTGCAAACACAGTCGGCCACAGAGCTGAGTGTCTTTTAGGGGTCAACTGCAGATCCTCACAGTAGAAGGCAAGCACTTCATCCAGAGTTCTCTCTCCTAGACGACATGTTTTTAAATTCTCATTTGGAAAGCTGGAGAGATGGCACAGTCATTAAAGGGCTCACCACTCTTCAGGGGGACCCAAGTTCAGTTCCCAGCACTGATGCCTGGTGGCTCACAAGCACCTGTAATACCAGCTCCAGGAGGATCCGATGCCCCTGGCCTCTGTGGGCATCTTTACTCAAGTACGCAGACATACACATATGCCCATCATTTTAGGTGTTAAAAAAATCCTCACAATTTAATTTTGATGGGCTCTCGCTGTGCAGTCCAAGCTAACCTGCTTGGATTAAGTTGTGCGGCACCACAGCTAACCTCTCTTCTCCATAAGCATCCAGGTTCAGGTATTTTATTATAGTAACGAAAATGACCTGGTAGGAGGGCCCTGACATCCTACAGGGGCAACAGCAATGACAAAAGATGACTAACGGTGTCACACACAGAGGCCAGACAACTAAACACACAGCAAGCGACACACTGATGTGGCCCACAGCTAACTGGCCTGGGGACAGTACCTAGGTGTGATGGCAGTGTGTGTGCACGTGCACGTGCGCGTGCACGAGCACATATACTAGGTAGGCCACATGAAGCCCCTGTGTGCATGCACCCTGTGCACGTGTACATGTCTCCTAGAATTCCAGCTTTGGCTTCCTGCAGTGCCAACCCCTGGCATCCTCGGGCCACCACCACTCACATCAGGGGCCCGTGGACACCGTTCTGGATGCTCATCACCAGCCTCGGGGGTGCCACCTCATGGCACAGGTAGTGGCTGGAGTCAGCAGTCAAGCGGAAGTAGCCATCGACCAGCGCCACAAAGGACAGGGCCTCAGCCTGGGAACAGAGGCACAGCAGCTGTGGGGCCAGGGGGGACAAGGTCAGGGAGTACGGTCAGGAAGCACGGTGGGACATGTCCCAGCCCTCCTCCACCGCCCGCCTGCCTGGGGCGCCCACCAAGCACTTGTTGTCTTGCAGGTGGATGTGTACACGCTGCTCCTTTAGCACCACGTGGGAAATGTCCTGGAAGTCACAGAAGCAGGTCCACAGCGCTTCCGGAGGACTCCCCGCCAGGCGCTCCCCGGCCTCAGGGGCCTTGGCTTTCTTCTTCTCAGACTGGCTGCCACTGCTGTGGGGAGTCCCTCTGCTGTTTGTCCCCTCCGGTTCCTAAACACCACAGCGGGACGGGCAGGAAGACAACAGTCAAGGGTAGTTTGGTTTCCCTTCAGAGAACAGAAGGAACCGGCTCAGGCCTCTATCTCCAAAGCAGGGGAGGCGCCAGGTCAGTCCAGCCCGGGCTCCAGAGCGGCTGAGTTCCGGGTCGACTTGTACAGTGTGGAGTAAGACCCTAACTCAAAAGGTGAAAAAAAGAAGCCCCTCAGCTGGGCAGCGGTGGCACACGCCTTTGATCTCAGCATGGAGAGGCAGAGGCAGTGGATCTCTGTGGGTCTGAGGCCAGGAGTTCCAGGACAGCCAGGGCTACAGAGAGAAACCCTGTTTCAAGAAAACAAATGAATAAATAAATAAATAGCCCTCAAGGGCCAGTGGGATGGCTCAGCAGGTAAAGGTGCTTGCCTCCAAAGCCTGAGGACCGGGGTTTGATCCCCAGAGTGCACATGGTTGAAGGAGAGGAACCAGCTTCCCCAGGTGGCATCTCATTTCCACACGGACACGCTGGGATGACAGGGTCCACCTCCCACAAATAAAGGGAAGAAAAAAAATGAAAAGAAGCATAGAAACAGGACAGACTGACAGGCCTCTACAGCCAGGTGAAAGGCCAGGGCAGCTCAGTCACCCTGAGGGGCAGGGCTACAGCCACGTAACTGCTAACCTGGGTCTGTAGTGGGCGCCACTGGATACCGCCGGTGCCTGTCACCAGTACCTCGTGGGTGGGAGGCCCGGGAGTCAGCTCTGGGCCTGGGTCCCCAGGGCTCTGCCCACTGTTCTGGGTGAGGCAGGGGTCCCTCTCGGGCTGAGCCAGGACCTCCAGGTGACACACAGGTATGCGCTCCGAGCCAAAGCGAGGGGCCAGCCGCTCCAGGGTGGCCAAGTACTTCACCATCACCACCTGCCGGGAGAGGTGGCTGGGCCGGAAGGCCTGCAGGAAGCGGCGGAAGACTCGGCGGAGCCGCAGGCGCGTGAGCACGTTGTGCTGGCGGATGTGCTGACGGAAGGAACGAGGGATGCAGTTCTTGAAGCTGTACCGGTGACAAGGGGGACAGGTCAGGAGCCGGTGTGTCCAGACAGGCTGGGTGACATGAGGAGCAGCTAACCTCCCTGTGCCTGAGGTCCACGTCATGAGAAACTCTCTGTGTAGTGAAACATTGTCCGAAGGTTTTTTGTTTCATTTTCTTTTCTCTGTCTGTGTGCACTGCATGCGTGCACATGAGCCTGCACACATGCGTGTGTCCATGTGAGGAGAAGAGAGCATCGGACCCCTTGGAACTGGAGTTACACATGGTTGTGAGCTGACCCGTGCGTGCTGGAGCTGAACTCAGGTCCCCTGCAGGAGCAGCCAGTGCTCAGAAGCAACCAGCCCGCTCTCCAGATCCTTGTCTTGGTTTTTTTTATATTATATAATTTAGCTCAGGCTAGCTTAAAATTGTGTAGGCCAGGCTGACCTCAAACTTGAAGAAATTTTCCTAGTTCTATGTGCTATGTGTAAGAATTACAGGTGCACACCACCACATCTGGCCCCAATTTACTGTCCTGTGTTGGGGCGAGGACTCACGTAGCCCAGGCCGCTCTCGACCTTGCCGTGTAGCTGATGCTGACCTTGAACTCCTGATTCTCTACCTCCCATGTGTTACCATCACAGGTCTGCTCTACCTCCCATGTGTTATCATCACAGGTCTGGCCAACCCCTCTAAGCTAATTTTGAGGTTGGGAGGACTAGGTCATATACACTGTAGCCCAGGCTAGCCTACAACTTGTAATTCTCCTGTCTCCGCATACTACTGGTTGCTGTGACTACAGTCTGAGCCACATGTCTGGCCAGAGACAGTCCCATACTGAGTTTCCAGAAATTGCCTAGGATTTGAAGATCTGAGCACCACAGTGCCTTCGAGAAGTCTGCACCAATAGGGAACCCCACTTCTGTAGGACTGGCTTTTATAGGATTAATTCTTTTTTTTCTTTCTTTTAATTTTTTTTGGGGGATTTTTTTTTCCCAAGACAGGGTTTCTCTGTGTAGCCCTGGCTGTCCTAGAACTCACTCTGTAGACCAGGCTGGCCTCAAAATCTGCCTCCCTCTGCTCCCCAGACTGCTGGGATTACAGGCGTGTGCCACCACTGCCCGGCCTTTTCTTTTTGAGACAGGGTCTCCATGTAACCCTGGCTGTCCTAAAACTCACTATTTAGATAGAACAGAACAGGATGGTCTTGACTTCACAGAGATCTACCTGCCTCCACCTCCTGGGTGCTGGGATTCAATATATGTATGAGGGGCTGGAGAGATGGCGCGGTGGTTAAGACGTCTGTTAAATGATCTGTTTTTCCAGAGGACCTCAGTTCAATTCCCAACAACCAAATAGTGTCTCACAAGCATCTATACTGGGATCGCATGCCTTCTTCTGACATGTAAATGTGCATGCAGATAGAGCCACTCATACATGAAATGAATAAATAAAATCTAAATTAAAAAAAAATATGTGTACCACTACATTCAGCCTGAAATAATGTCTTAAAATACAATAAGGAGGCTGGAGAGATGGCTGCTTTTCCAAAGGTCCTGAGTTCAATTCCCTGCACCCATAAGGCTCATAGCCATCTATAATGTGATCCGATTCCGTCTTCTGGTGTGCAATGTACACACAGAGAGAGCACTCATACATAAAATAAGTAAGTCTTTAATCAAAAACAAAACAAAATAGAGTGGGCTGGAGAGATGGCTCATCGGTTAAGAACATTCACTGCTCTTCCAAAGGTCCTCAGTTCAAATCCCAGCAACCACATGGTAGCTCACAACCATCTGTAATGAGATTTGATGCTCTCTTCTGGTGTGTCTGAAGACAGCTACAGTGTACTCACATATAATAAATAGATAAATAAATAAATCATAAAAAAAAATAAAGTACAGCCCAGCAGTGGTGGTGCGCACCTTTACTCCCAACACTTGGAAGATCTCTGAGAGTCTGAGGCCAGCCTGGGCTACACAGAGAGACAAACAAGAATCCCTCTTCCCTACTTGGTCTTTATTTGTAAATCTTGTAAGACTCTACATGATTGTTTTTGCTTGTGTGTGTGTGTGTGGGTGTCTGTGTGTGTGTGTGTGTGAAAGTCAAGAGGGTTTTGGCGCCCCTGGCGCTGCAGCTATAGACAGGTGTGAGTCACCCACGGAAGCACTGGCAGCTGAGCTCAGGTCCTGTGTAGACGTCAGGTCCGCTGCACCACCTCCGCCCCAGGGTGTGCATTTCCGCTATGACCCAATCTGCTTCACAGCACAGGAATTCGCAGAGCTGATATTACATCCTAACACTTAGAGCTAGTACACAGTAGGCGCTCAACACATGTTTACGGGATGCATGAAGGCACCATGAGGGGTCCACTCTGGGGCCCCAGGGCACAGGGACTTTCATCCACTCACTCCTGGCCACACCCGTTTGGTCACCTGATCTCTCTGGCCATCTCCTCCAGGGGGACTCCTCTGCTGAGAGCCAGGTGGCAGAGGTGCAGGAAGGCCATGCCCAAGCTCTCGTTCTTAAAGTGGTGGATCTCCTCCTCGCTGGACAGGTCCCGCAGAGACACCACATCGTTCATGAACTCATGCTTTCCCTGAGGTGTAGAGGGATGGAGAGAAAAAGAGTGTGGGAGGTTTTTGCTCTATTGCCAATGAAAGAACGCTAATTTCCTACTTCTGGGCACCTTGTGGGCAAGGAAGAGGTAAGCATTTTCCTACAAGACCAGATACACAAACCACCTCCGCAGGAGGTCGGTTAAGACCGTGCCAGACATTACTAATCAATCCGAGCACTCATTCCCCCCAAGTTCTTTTGGTAAAGAGAGCTAAAGATCCCAGCTGGTGTGAGCTGAGACAGCAGCTACAGTGGAACTGGAAATGGGAGGAGTCCTTAACGGTCCCTGTGTCCCCCCCGAAAGTCCCCATCCCTGCTCACACCTGCTCAAACAGGTATTCAAAGGAGGCAGAGTCCAACAGCTGGACACCCTGCTCGGCCCGGTCTGAGGAAGTCTCCGCCCCTGGGAAGCCACATCGGTATACAGCTGGCTCCTGGGGATTCAGGCCGTGCCAGTTCCTGAAGTAAAACCTGCAAGAAGGGAGGGGAGTCAGTGGGGAAAGGTGACAGTCAGGATCAACCTGCGTTTGATCTGAGAGACACAGTGGATACACGGTGCACATGTGCACGCACGCATACACACAGTACACACACCACACCCGAGCACACAGGCACACTTACACTCTCTCCTACACAGTCCTCACTCACCTCATTCGAAAATAGAGGCTCGGGCTCGGGCTCCCGTCTTGGGATGTGTCCAGAATGTGGTTTGGGGGCAGCCAGACCTTGGCCTGAGCATCGTAGAGGGCGAAGAGATTCAAGCAGGGGGGAGTGATGCCTGGGACACGGAGGGAGGAGGTCAGATCCTGAGGACCCTGCACCCCTCCGACTCCTCGAATGCACCCTTCCAGCTCCCCTCCCATCCGTGAGCTGTCACATGCTGACACAGGCACAAGGCAGGCCAGCATGTCTGCCATGCCAAGGCTTCCCAGAACTACATTTCCCAGCTTCCCTGCGATGTGGGTCGGGGACAGTGGACTAAAGGGCATGTGACCCCAGAACTCTGGAGGCCATCCGGAACTAAGTGAAACTCTAGCTCCAAAAACAAAACAAAGCAGGTTGAGCATGGTAGCCGGTCCCAGCACTCAGAAGGCAGAGGCAGGTGGATGTCTGTGAGTTCCAGGCCAGCCAGGACTCCATAGAGAGACCCTGTTTCAACACACAAATAACAAAAACAAATGGTTTCAACCTGTCAAGTAAACACGAATTGTTCTCCAAATTTACAAGTTAACCTCGCTAAGGGCTGGCTGTGGATTTCTCTGAGCTTCCCGCCTACACTTCCCAGAGCACAGGGTGACAGGTGTGCACCCTCAGGCCTGGCTCTTGTGGTGCTGGGGTAGAAGCTGGGCTTCTCTGAGCACTGGGCAAGTGCTCTCCCGGCTGAGCGACAGTCTCATCCCTGAGTTTCAACTTTTAGTTCCTTTTCCCAGTTCTTAGAACTGGTGTCCTGTCAGCATGAAGGTCTTCTAGTTCCTCAAACAGAGCACACACTCTGGACCTGTGTGGAGACTATTTCCTCTGTGGTGTAGAGAAAAATCTCTTGTGCACTGTGTGGAAGCATCGCCTGTCAATAAAAAGCTGATGGCCTCTTAGCAACGGGCAGGGGGTATTGGGCGGGAGTTCCGGTGGAGAGAGGGGAACTCTGAAGGAGTCTGACACATGGAGCTGAGAAGAGGTAGCCAGCCACCTGGCACTCAAAGAGCAGAATAAACAGGTTAATAAGTTACAAGCTAGTCAGGGAACAAAGCCAACTTATGGCCTAGGCATTTGGTCATAAATAATCAAGTCTCAGAATTGTTATTTGGGGAACTGGGGCATGGCTGGGAAAGCCCGTAGCTACAAGAGAGTGCAGGCCCTGTTGCTCATGTCCACACAGCAGGAAGGTGGTGGGGGATGCCACAGTCCGGCTGCTGGCACTGAGCCATCGGTCCCTTCACTGGGGACCTCCAGGCAGGAACTCTACCATTGAGCCTAAGATTCGTTTTTTTGAAGCAGGGTCTTCTTGTATCATTAGGTTTGGCCTGGAACTTGGGAGGATCCTCCTGCCTCGGCTTCCCATGTTCTGGGATCATAGGCCTGGCTCAGCAGTGCTCTCCGCCCCAGCCCCAGCCCCAGCCCTCTACTGGCCCCGGCACAGGCTGGAGCTTGCACTCACTCCTTTTGGTCCCTCCCTGGGGCCGGGACTCACCGACTCTGTGGGCTACTTGGATGCAGGCCTCCTCTGCGGTCAGAGCTGCCTGGCTGAAGGTGACCCAGGGCTCTCCGCCCTCAGGCCCGGGCCAGTGCAGCAGCACCAGCAAGCGTCTGGTGGGCTCCAGGGGTTGAGCTTCTGCGCCATCTGCTTGGCTGTCTTCCGAGGTGGCTCTCCGCCCACACAGAGGCATGTTTGTCACCATTCACTGTGCTGGCCGACGACAGGCAGGAATACTTACCTGCCCGCCGCCCTTACTTTGCTTTTTTCCTTTTAAAGATTTATTTATTTATTATATGTGAGCACGCTGTAGCTGTCTCCAGATACTCCAGAAGAGGGCGTCAAAGCTCATTACGGATGGTTGTGAGCCACCATGTGCTTGCTGGGAATTGAACTCAGGTCCTCTGGAAGAGCAGTCTGTGCTCTTAACCTCTGAGCCATCTCTCCAGCCCCCACCCTTACTTTTAGTGATAGCAAAGACATATTTTTGGCTTCATTTTTGTTTTTTAGACAGTCTCATGTAGCCCAGGCTTGCCTCCAACTCACTACTATACTCTGTTTCTTAAAAGTGTATATGTGTGTGTGTGTGTGTGTGTGTGTGTGTGTGTGTGTGCATGTGCACACACACATGCATATGAAGGGGAGAGAGAGAGAGAGAAGTGCCACCTACCCACCCACCACCTGGGAAATATTTATTTAATGTAAACAAACACTTGAACAAGATCTTACTATACTTTTTCCAGGCTGTTCTTCAACACCTACATTCAAGCGATCCACCTGCCTCAGTGTTCCAAGCAACTGGAACTTCAGATGTACAATAGTGCCAGCAGACTGAGCCGCCTGCTTGTTTCTGGGAGGTCAGTGAGGCTCCCGTGGTCCATCTGGCTACTTGAACTGGCCTTAGAGGCCTCCTGGCTGCGGGAGGAGGCACAGACTTTCTCCTTCAATAATCTTCCAACAGTCTGAAAGGCTACACTGAGCTGAGGCACAGTTAGGGGAGCACTCCCCTGCTGTCCCAGCACTTCAGGAAATCAAGGTTATCCTCAGATGTGTAAGGGATTGAAGACCGGCTAGGGCTACGGAAGACCCTGCTTCAGGGGACCCTCAGGGGTCGAAGGCACTCGTACCAAGCCTGGCAACCGGAGCTCTATCTGTGGCAGCCACTTGACGGGAGGAGAGAACTGACCAAAAAACCTCTCCTCTGACCTACACGAGTGCTACACATGTGCCTATTAAAAACACACCTTAACAATACTAAATAAAAACAGAATAAGATCAAGCCAGGCACAGTGGTGCATGTCTTTCACTGATAACTCTGTGAGTTCAAGGCCAGCTTGGAGCACACAGTGAGATGCTGTCTTAATCAGTTAATCAATCAGCCAATCAATCAATCAGTATCTGCTCTGAACCAAGCTCACAGACCTTGATGTAACAGACCTGGCAGTGCGTCCTGGGAACTTGCTGTGTGACCTCAGGCAATGCACTTAACCTCTCTGGTCCTCCATTTCGCCAGGTGAATAAAAAGATGCTGTGGCGTTGGTACCGGAAGATCTTCTAACCTGGTTCCACATGGTACTGGGTCAGCAGGACCTGAATTAAACAGGAGTAACAACAGCCAGATAGGACACAAAGGGAACCCATTGCATGGGGAGGAGCTGAGAGCGGGGAGGCATATGTCCTGCATGCACGATGTCCCAGGTTCCATCCCCTGACCACCACCAGGCAGTGCTACGGCTGGGGCCGGTGACAGGGCTCAGCAGGTAAAGGCACTAGTGGCCAAACTTGACCACCCGGGTTTAATCCCTTTAACTCCCACAGCAGAAGGAGAGACCTGCTCTGAGCTGTCCTCCATGTATACTGCATAAGCACACATCTGCATATATACACAAAGATAAATATGTATAACGTAATTACCTCATAAACTTCACCATTTCTACTTTCCTTTCAGTGCCCCAGATCCACCCCTGTACGAGACCAGGGCTGCTATGACTCCCTTAGGGGGGGTGCTCACATGGGTCCCCACATTTAAGGGACAAGGTTCCACATACACGCCTTTAATCCCAGCACCTGGGAGGCAGAGGCAGGTGGATCTCAGAGTTCAAGGCCAGCCTGGTCTACAGAATGACTTCCAAAACACTTGGGATTACACAAAGAAACCCTGTTTCATAAAAACAAAAGAAGTGTGAACACAGTACATGTGTGTGCGTGGTGTATGTGCATGTACATGGTGTGCACATGTGTGCATAGTATAGGTATATATATTCATGCTGTATGCATGTGTATGCAGGCATATGTGTGCATGACATGTATGTATGTACATAAATTATATGTGTGCTTGGATAGTATGAGTAGATACAACTGCATATGTAAAGGCATATATGTGCATTTCATATGCGTGTGTGCATGCATGGATGTGTGCATAGAGTATGAGTGTGTGTAGGCACCCATGTACCTGCACATGCACGTGTGTACATGCACAGTGTATACATGTGTGTGCACCTGAGTATGAAAGTCTGTTTCCCATATGGACATAGGAGGCCAGAAGCGAGCATTAGGTCCTTCCTCTATTATTTTATGCTTTTTCAAACATAGTTTCTCTGTGTAGCCCTGGCTGTCCTGGAGCTCAGTCTGTAGACCAGGCTGGCCTCAACCTCAGAGATCCACCTGTCTCTGCCCCCCAAGTGCTGGGATTAAAGGCGTGCGCCACCATTGCCCGGCTCCCAGGCCCCCCCCTTATTGTTTATAATATGTGTGAACATTGTGCCTCCAGGTTTGTCTGTGCTGTGCCTCGTATGTCCCTGGAACTGGAACTATATATGGTTGAGAGCTGCCATGTGGGGGCTGGGAACCAAATCTAGACCCTCTGGGTTAAAGACGACTTTAACCCTGAGTCATCTCTCCTACTCCTTCACTTTTTTTTGAGGCAGGACATTACTAACCAAGGTCACTGTTTTGGCTGGGCTGCCTTGGAAGTCCCTGGGAGCTTCCCATGTCCATCTCCTAGTTCTGGAGTGACAGGCCTGCTGCCACATTCCAGTCTATGTGAGTGCCGGGATTCGAACTTGGGCCCTTATGTTTGCAGGCACTTTTCCAACTGAGGGAATAGCCATTCATCCTTTATTTTATGTTTTTGATATTGGCTTAACAGTGTAGCCCAGGCTATCCTGGAACTCACATTGGCCTCCAACTCGTGATACTTCTGTCTCAGTGTTCTAAATGCAGGAATAATGCACTATACTCAACATCTCTCTCTCACACACACACAATTTGTATTTTGAGGCAGCATTTTACTATAGAGCCTAGGCTGGTCTGGAGCTCACAGCATCCCCTGCCTCTACCTCCCCAGTGTTGGACTCGTCGGTATACAGGTCAGCAAGCCCAACCTTGAGACCACCAGCCTTAACAATTTATATGACTGTAGGCGCACCTACAGTCACATCCGCCGGAACTTGTCTCCTCTCCGGGCCAGGTTTGTCCCGAGGAAAGAAGGTGGTGGCCAGTGGCTATCTCAAAGGCTCAACGGGAAAGTGTGTGGCACACAGTAAGCGGTTAATAGTGGCGGACCACATCTATTCATGTTCAAGACGCCATCCTGGGGACGTGGGCTTTTAGGAGAACTCCCTTCCTCCTCCCTGGATCGTCTCAGAGACCCAGGCTCAGCTTTGAAGACAAAATCCAGGCAGTCTGTGCTTGCAGAAGCTGCCTCTCCCTCACCGCCCGCCCGAAACCTTGCCAACCCATCTGGCCCAGGCAATAACTGCACCGCGCACTCTCCGGGGAACCCCAGTCCCACCCTGGGGCAGTGTTAATGCTGGCACGGCCCCAGCCTCCTTCCTGCCAGCTTCCCCACCGCGACCCTCCGCACTCACCGTTTCCGGAGTCCTCGGGCTTCGGACCCCGGACCCCGCCCCACCGCCGCAGGGAGCCGTGGGCGGTCCTCCGCCTACGCGCCGCTTGCCATTGGCTGCCTGCAATGCGCATGCCCTCTGGGTGCAGCCCGTCCCGCCCAGCTCACGGTCCTACATTCCTATTGGTCATTGTGCAAGAACGGCGGCGTTCTGAATGTGGATGGCGAGGGATTATTTTAGTCGTGATTTGTTGGCGCTGCAAGCGGAGCCGAGGAGGCCTCTACGATTGGACGTCCGAGCTGAGGGCGGAAACGCAGAGGAGGGCTGCAGGGCCGGGCGGAAAAGTGAGGTCTGTAGGTAAAGGGCCTGGAACCCGCATTGCCTCGGTTCCTGGCGGCCGACCTGCACCCGGGCGTCGCAGCTGCAGAGTCACCCACGCGCGAGGCTCTCGTGCTACCCCAACGCATCCAACCTCTCCCACCACCCTTTTAAACACCCTGGCCCAAGCCCACCACACAAGCCTTCCTGGAACAGTCGTCGGTGAATAGGCTGTAGCGCAGTGCTTGAAGTTAGGTGTGATGACGCATGCCCGTAGTCTCAGTGCTTGAGTGGTAAGGAGCTCAGAAGTTCAAGGTCGAGGCCGGAGAGAGATGGCTCAGCGGTTAAGAGCACTGACTGCGTCTGATGCCATCCAGCGTACTCATAGGAGGAAGAAGAGGAACTTCAAAGTCACCCTCTCTACACTAGGTTGGGGCAAGATTTGCGAACATAGACCCAGTTTTTGTTATTGTTTTGGTTTGTGGAGACAGTGTAACCCTGGCTATCCTGGATTTTACTCCGGAGACCAGGCTGGCCTCAACTCAGAGATCCCTGCCTTTCAGGTGATAGGATTAAAGACACATGCCACCACCATGTCGCTGGTTTTAGGACAAAGCAGTGACAAAAAAATTAGTTCTTAGCGCTCTTCTCCATGAGAACCCAAGCATGGAGCTGGCCTTGTCCTCGTTCTGTCCAGACCCACATTAGGCAAGAATCCTACAAAATCACACCCAGTCCTTCATCTCTGACCAAGACTCACTTCTGATGGGCCCTTTGTCTTTCCCTTTAGCAAGGTCTGGAAGGATGGCTCAGAGGCAGAGACCACTTAGGGCTCTTCGAGGTGATCCAGGTTCAGTACTCAGCTTCCAGGGGATTCGACCCCCTCCTCTGAGCACACACATGGCACAGACAAAATACTCACACGCTTAACACTTATTACAAACAACTAGCATGGTGGTAATTCCAGAAAGTGGGAGGCAGAGGTACGTATATCTCTTTGAGTTCAAGGCCAGCTTGGGCTACCTAGTAAGTTCAAGCCAGCGTGAACTACACAATGAGACCCTGTCTCAGAAAGGTAGATAGATAGATAGATAGATGTGAGTTCAAGGCTAGCCTGGTCTACAAACAGAACAGGACAAACAGAACTACATAGAGAAAGCCCAACTCAGAGAGAGAGAGAGAGAAAGAGAGAGAGAGAGAAAGGAGGAAAGAAAATCTGCAATATGGGCTACAGAGATGGCTCAGCAGGAAAGGCATTTGCTGCCCAGCCTGAAGACCTCAGAGCTCCAGGTCCCACAGGGTGAAGGAGAGAATGGACTCCCTTTTGGGAGTTGTCATCTGATACCACATTCTGCCTTCCCACACAGACAATGTTTGTAAACAAATTCCTGGGGTGTGGGTGTGGAGGAGGGAGGGGGAGGCGGGAGGGGGAGGAGGGAGGGGGATATATCCAAGCAGCAACATGAGCATGAGACCATTACCACTTCCGTCTCCTCCCCCTCCTCCTCCCCTCCTCAGATTCCCCTGGTTTATGACTGTTTTTATCTGCCTGTATGTAAATGCACTGTGTGACTTCAGAGGCTAGAACAGCGCCCCTGAGCCCCTGGAACTGGGGTACCAGGTGGTTGTGAACTACTACGTGGGTGCTGGGAATCGAACCCGGGGGATTCTGAGGGCAGCTAGTGCAGATGACCAGAGATGTATTTTTCTCTCTCACTTTTTTTTTTTTTTTGGTTTTGTTTTGCTTTTTTGTTGTCTTTGTTGTTGTTTTTTGTTTTTTTGAGACAGGATTGCTCAAGACTGGTTTTCTCTGTACAGCCCTGGCTGTCCTGGAACTCACTCAGTAGACTAGGCTGGCCTTGAATTCAGCCACCTGCCTCTGCCTCCCAAGTGCTAAGATTAAAGGCATGCGCCACCACAGCCAGCTGAGATGTCTGTCTTTCTTTCTTTCTTTCTTTCTTTCTTTCTTTCTTTCTTTCTCTCTCTCTCTCTCTCTCTCTCTCTCTTTCTTTCTATCTAGATTTATTTGTTTATTATATGTAAATACACTGTAGCTGTCTTCAGACACTCCAGAAGAGGAAGTCAGATCTTGTTGGATGGTTGTGAGCCACCATGTGTTTGCTGGGATTTGAACTCAGGACCTTTGGAAGAGCAGTCACTGCTCTTAACCTCTGAGCCATCTCTTCAGCCCCTGAGATATATTTCTTAAAATAAAATTTAATAGAAAAATAAGATCCGGCCGGGCGGTGGTGGCACACGCCTTTAATCCCAGCACTTGGGAGGCAGAGGCAGAGGCAGGTGGATTTCTGAGTTAAGGCCAGCCTAGACTACAGAGTGAGTTCCAGGACAGCCAGGGCTACACAGAGAAACCCTGTCTCGAAAACAACAACAACAACAACAACAACAACAAAACCAAAAAAAAAAAAAAAAAAAAGAAAGAAAGAAAAGTAAGATCCAGTAATTGTGACACATGCTTGGAACCTCAGCATTCAGAAGGCAGGTAAAGGAAGGGATTAGTAATTCAGGGATTGTCTCAGCTACATGCATCTCATAAAAGAAAACCAGAAAAAGAAACTTTAAAAAGATTTTTTTAAGATTTATTATATGTAAGTTCACTGTGGCTGTCTTCAGACACCAGAACAGGGCTTCAGGTCTTGTTACAGATGGTTGTCAGCCACCATATGATTGCTGGGAACTGAACTCAGGACCTTCGGAAGAGCAGTCAATTTTTTTTTTTTTTTAAAGATTTATTTATTTAGCCGGGCAGTGGTTGTGTATGCCTTTAATCCCAGCACTTGGGAGGCAGAGGCAGGCAGATTTCTGAGTTCTAGGCCAGCCTGGTCTACAGAGTGAGTTCCAGGACAGCCAGGGCTACACAGAGAAACCCTGCCTTGAAAAACAAAAACAAAAGATCCATTTATTTATGTATATGCCTGCATGTATATTTGCACGTCAGAAGAGGCCATTGGATCTCATGGGACTACAGTCATAGGTGGCTGTGAGTCACCATGTGGGTACTGGGAATTGAATTCGGGATCTTTGGAAGAACAGCCACTGTTCTTAACCACCGAGCCATCTCTCCAGCCCCCAAAAAGACGTTTTGATGAACCAGCATCCTTTCATTTTAAATGATGAAGACCCTTAAAATATAAGTCATTTACAAGAACGAGCTTTATCTAGCTTCCTCTGTTTTCAAGGTTAAACCTAAAACCAGTAACAAAATCAAGTAAAGTTTATTTAAAATCAGGTATAATTAATAGATGTCCCTCAAAACGTTTCAGAGGTCTGCTGAATATCATATTTAAAATGTTTAGTGGAAAAAGATGCCTGTGGTGGGCAGGGCTGCCAGCATCTCCTGGCCCTAGAAGCATCCCTGAGGTCTCCAAAGAAGACAGATTGGGCCCGTTTGACTCCACCTGGATTGTGGTAAAGCTAACCACTAGGAAAACCTGTCCATTGACACCAGTGCCCCGAGGACATATTTGGTTGATTGTCCTATTCTGCCTAAGTCAAAGTGTGGCCAATGGTTCCTCCTCCACAGGAAAACCTCTCTAATCTGGGTCTGGCAGCCCAAAGCCTATGCTGTTCTGTGCAGCAACTGAAGATATAATGCTGCCCTTCCTATGTGACAGCTGAAGACCTGTGCCTACTGTCCCCAACAAGGCCATTAAGAGCACGGGACCCTAGGACAACCATGTAGGTAGTGGATAAGTCTCTGGCAGTTTAATTGATACATAAGCCATTTGGGTTATAGCCTCTTACTACAGATCTCAGACGATGTTGACAGCTAACTGCAGTGTCAGGTTAGCAGCTGTTTACACTGCTGGCTTAACAGCCCCATCAATGCATTCCACACATAAAAATCAGGCCTTGTTGAGCGGTGGTGGTGCACGCCTGTAATCCCAGCATTTGGGAGGCAGAGACAGGCAGATTTCTGAGTTTGATGCCAGCCCAGTCTATAAAGTGAGTTCCAGGATAGCCAGGGCTATACAGAGAAACCGTGTCTCAAAAAAACAAAAACAAAAACAAAACCCCAAAACAACAACAACAAAAAAATCAGGCAGGCCTTACTTTTCCTGAGCGACTAGGTCCCCAGATGAAAAAGTCAAACAGACAGGTTAACCTGACTTACACAGTTCATATTAAAGGAAAAACACATTTCAGATGTAACCCTTAAGAACAATTTAAAGGAACTCGCTTTGCAAAGACTGGACTCAGTATTCAACCACTTATATACATCTAATAATAATTGGATAAGAAGTTTAAAGTTTATATGAATTATAAAAACTTAGAACTAGTTCAAATTATAAACATCTGAGGATATAAAAGTTGAAATAAGTAATGAGGATTTAAAAAGATGATTTACAAGGTATAAATACAGCCAGGCAGTGCTGTCACACAACCTTAGTCTCAACCCTCAGCTCATGTGGGCTGACGTCTGAATTCAAGGCCAGCATGGTCTACAGAGTGAGTTCAGGACAGCTAGAGCTATGCAGAGAAACTGTCTCAAAAACAAAAAACCCCAACAAACAAAAGCCAAACAAAAATAGATAATTAAAAGTTATTTTATGGCTGAGTGGTGGTGGCACACGCCTGTAATCTCAGCACTCTGGGAGGCAGAGGCAGGTGGATTTCTGAGTTCGAGGCCAGCCTGGTCTACAGAGTGAGTTCCAGGATAGCCAGGGCTACACAGAGAAACCCTGTCTCAAAAATCAAAAACAAATCAAAAAAAATTTACAAAAAAGTTATTTTATGTTGTTTTGTGTTTTAGATTTATTTATTGTTATAAGTACACCATAGCTATCTTCAGACACACCAGAAGAGGGCATCAGATTTCATTATGGATGGTTGTGAGCCATCATGCGGTTGCTGGGATTTCAACTCAGGACCTTCGGAAGAGCAGTAAGTAATTTTAGCCGCTGAGCCATCTCTCCAGCCCTTATGTTGTTGTTATACTAAGATTTCACAAGTTTAGAGTTTCAATCAATAGAGTTCTGGTAAAGCTACTAAAGCACTGATTACTATTATCTGTCGAGATCCTCATCACGCAAAAAACATCTCGGTCCACCTATATGTTCAGGTGGAAAACCTAAAGCTATAGCTTTTGCTATGGCTCAAAGGCGTAAGTCTACTCCAGCCGCTTACTAATGCCTTGGGCTGTTTTCTTTACTAAAATGGATTTCAATGCAGACTATAAGCAGTGATAATATATGCTGGAGTGTGTCAAGGAAGCCATGAGACTTGAGCCCACCTCCTACAGGCTAACCGGAGCCAGATAAGTATTCCTGTCTATCCCACACTTCCCTGCCTGTTGCCCATTCCTGAGGCATTCCAAATATGTTTCCTTTAACTCCATTAACTTTTGTCCCTGGTCTGTATCTGTGGCACGGTTCCACTAGGCCGGTGCACTCCATCCCTAAATCAGAAGCAGATTGCAAAGTGCTCCAGAGATGTTCTTCACCACACCAGACCTAAGCAGTCCTACAAAACCAGAGAGCCCTGGACCTGCTGAAAACTGCCTGCCGCGGCTCTTCAGCTGGGCTGGCAGACCGTATGCTTCTGGTGAACGCCTCATTGCTCTAAGTTCCTCACCTACTCTGGCTAATAGTCCAGCCTTCCTGGGCTGTGACAGCGAGTCCTAATTTCATCAAAAAGTAGTTACAGAGTAAAGAGTGTAGCCCCTCTCCTCAACAAAGTGCTGGAGTATTAGATCCCAAGGAAACTCTCTGGTAAGGGAAACAAACGGCAACTTTTTTTTTAAAAAGATTTATTTATTTATTGTATGTAAGTAAACTGTAGCTGTCTTCAGACACACCAGAAGAGGGCAACCGATCCCATTACAGACGGTTCTGAGTCACCATGTGGCTGCTGGGAATTGAACTCAGGACCTCTGCAAGAGCAGTCAGAGCTCTGAACCACTGAGCCATCTCTCCAGCCCAAATACTTTTCATTTTTTTCCATGACAGGGCTTCTCTGTGTAGCCCTGGCTGTCCTGAAATTCACCATGTAGAACAGGATGGCCTCAAACTCAGAGATCCACCTGTTTTTGCTTCCTGAATTCTGGGACCAAAGGTGTGTACCACCACCACCACTACCACCACCATCCAGCTTCTTCCTTTTCTTTCCTGAGACAGACTCTTATGTAGCTCAGTTTGTGTGTCTATACAGCTGAGGATGACCTTGTGCTCAATACTCCTGTGTGTGTGTGTGTGTGTGTACTGGGCAAGGGATGACACCAGGTTCCTGAGGGCTATGGGTGTGTATGCACTCCATGAGCACATCATCAAGCTCTGGCCTACAAGATTCTGAGGACCTGTCCTAATCTTTCCTGGTCTAGAGTGTCGGTGCCACCAGGGAGGGCACATGCCCAGTGGAGGGGATACCGAGTGGCCTGAGGCCCGGGCGCTGTCTTCTCCCTGCTGGCACTCTGTGGTGGTTTGAATGAGTGGCCCCCACAGACTCATATTTGAATCTTGCTGTCCAGTTGGTGGACTCCGTTTGGAAGGGTTAGATGTGGCCTTGTTGGAGGAGGTGCTGTCACTGAGGGTGGGTGGGTTTCAGATTTCAAAAGGCCACCATATCCCGTTAGTGCTCTCTTGTACACCTCCTCCCGTGGTTCAGGACGGAAGCTCTCTCCAGCGGCATGCCTGCCTGCTGCCACACTCCCCACCGTGATAAAGGACTCCAACTCTCTGGAATTCTGATCCCCAGTAAGTGTGTTCTTTTGTAAATTGCCTTGGTCATGGAGGCTTTTCACAGCAATAACAGCAACTCAGACAATCTCTTCCTCTGCCACTGCCCAGGCCACAAAAGCATTCAATGGCCGGAAGAGGACTGTGCCAAATTCAAGGGCCTGCTCAGATGGCAGAGTCCCTCCGGAGGTCTGAAGCTGAAATAGAGGGCCTGGATCCTAGACCCAGCACTTCAAACTGAGTGACTCATAACAATAATGCTCATAATAATCACAGTAATAATAAACAATAGCTCACTCATCACCGGGGCGTGGGGAATGCCGAGTCAGGAGCAGGGTTTGACATTCTCCAGAGGTCCGGAGGTTGGTTTTTTTCTTTTATCGCTTTTTCAAGACAGGGTTTCTCTCTGGAGCTCTGGCTGTCCTGGAACTCATTTTGTAGACCTCAAACAGAAATCTACCTGCCTCTGCTTTGTTCTGTTTTATTTGTGTGTAGTGTTGATGCACACACGTGTTGTGGAGGCCAGGGGAAACCCTCACCTGTGTTTCCTAACTGCCATCTGCCTTGGGTTTGTTTTGTTTTGAGACTAGCTCTCATTGGCCGCGGTAACATCCCGTTTGGCTAGGCAGGCTGGGGGGGGGGGGCAGCCTCTCAGCCTGTCTGTCTGCTCCCCCCCCCCCCCCCAGTGAGCAGGAAGCACCCTTCTTCTGGCTCTGGTGTGCTGAGGCTCACACCTCACTTCCTTCACAGCTCACTTTGTAGGCCTGGCCCCTCTGGGCTGCTTGGCGGGCTTTTGCCCTCCTTCCTCCCTCCTGTTTCTGTTTGGTTTTGTATTTTTTTTAATATTTATTTATTATTATATGTAAGTACACTGTAGCTGTCTTCAGACACACCAGAAGAGGGTTTCAGGTCTCATTACGGATGGTTGTGAGCCACCATGTGGTTGCTGGGATTTGAACTCAGGACCTTTGGAAGAGCAGTCAGTGCTCTTAGCCGCTGAGCCATCTCTCCAGCCCCGGTTTTGTATTTTTTGAGAGAGGGGCAGGGCCTGTAGAGTTCACTTTAGCGGGAGCTGATCTCAGACTCAAAGCCCTCCTGTGGTCTCAGTTTTCCAGATGTTGGAATTACAGATATGAGTGCCAGCCCAAGTCTGCAGTTCATTCAAAGCAGGACCAACACCTCACACTCAACAGTGGCTAAAAGCAGTTACCTGAGGCTACTGGAAAGGCCTGTGTGTTCCTCTGACCCAGAGGTCTTGTAGAACTTCTGCACCCTAAACCTAGCCAGAGCTCAGCAGGGACACCCAAGGGGTTTCCCCAACAGGGACTTTCCACACTCAGAGGGACAAACCTAGGACAGTTAAAACAGGCTTCAGAAATGAGGGGATTCCCCTCATCAAGGCAGGTTTTCGGGGAGGGGCTTCCCTAAAGTCCCCACCAGATCTGGGCGACGCCAAGATAAAGAATTTACAACAAAGCCTGCTGTCCTCTGAACGGGAGGTCAGGGAACATTCAGGCCTCTCTCCTGAGGGCTGCACGGTAACTTGCTGGGAGGCTTTCAAAGGTTTCATGTTCTGCTGGACATGTGTGAAGCAGTATTCTCCAGAAATTGTGTCAACCATGGCAGAGAAAGGAAAAACTACAGTAGCAGGGTGGCAAGGTGGCCCAAGCTCAGGAAGCCACTCTGCTTCTGTGACCCCCCTCCCCCACAGCTTAACTACGTTTTTACTTCTCTGAATGGAGGGTTACCAAATGAGTCAGTAAAAATGAAAACGAAGTGTTTGTGTTTCCCTGCAATCGAGAGGATGCAGTTCAATGCCCAGCGCTGTGCTGGGAGTCTAGGCAGGTGGGGACAGGAAGCCACCAGAGGCTTCCTCACCAGCTGAAGTGGCCGACCGACCGCGTCGCTCTATGAGCTGCTGAGATCGCTCTGTGGGTAAAGGCACTCGCCACCAGCACTGACGTCAATCCTGAGCTCCACGTGGCAGAAACAGAAACTCAAGCTGTTTCCAATGTCCACACAATAAACAAGTCAATAAGAATTTAGACCTGTTTGTGGGGCTATTTTGTTATGAGAAAAAAAATAAAGCACACTGGAACAAGCTGGCCCAGGCTGGCCTTGAACTCTGTCCACACTTGTGCCTCAGCTGCCCAAGTGCTGGGGTTGTAGGCACGCACTCCTTATCCAGTTATGAGACAACCCAATCTCCCAGGGCAATGAAAAAATATAACCCAAACCAGTCTTTCAAAGTAACTCACAACCTATGTTCACCACAGCACCTGGGAGACTGAGGTAGGATGACTATCACCAGTTCAAGAGCAGCCTGTGCTACAGGGAGACTTAATCTCAAAAATTCAGGAGAGCTGGAGGAATTGCTGTGGTCAAGAGCTCTGACTGCTACTCCAAGGGACACGGCTCAATTCCCGGCAACCACATCAAGACTTATAATCCTTTTTGTTTTCCTTTTTTTTTAAATTTACTAAACTTAAGAACACTGTAATTGTCTTTAGACATTCCAGAAGAGGGCATTAGGTCTCATTAACACACACACACACACACACACACACACACACACACACACACACACACACCACCTGGAAGCGAGTTACAGACATTTCAACTGGAGAATACTGGGGTTGTAAAGATTTGTGGCACGGGTGCTGGAGAGATGGCTCAGCAGTTAAGAACACTGACTGCTCTTCCAGAGGTCCTGAGTTCAATTCCCAGCAACCACATGGTGGCTCACAACCATCTACAATGGGATCTGATGCCCTTTTCTGGTGTGTCTGAGAAACAGCTATAGTGTATACTGACATACATAAAATAAATAAAATAAATAAAAAGATAAATAATAAATAAAATAAATACATCTAAAAAAAAGATTTGTGGCACGCGCGCACACACACACACACACACACACACACACACATTCTTTCTCTCTCACACTTGGATCACCTGGAAGTGAGTTACAGACCTTTCAACTAGAAATTACTGGGGTTGTAGATTTGTGGCTCACTCCTGCCCTCTGGTGGAGAGACACTTGGACACAAGAGCACTGTGGCCATTCTGCCACAATGTTTTCTGTGGGCCTAATGAGTATGCTCCAGTTCCCCTTCCCAGTGCTGTGGGAGTCTCAGGGGAGAAGAGAAGGAAAGGCTCAGAGTGGCTGAAGCTGCCCACTGTCCACAGGCTAATGCCACCCCAGTGAGGCAGTCTGGGCAGTTAGGAGAGAGGCTCAGAGAAGTCCCAGGAACAAGTCTGGAAGGCGGTGCACTGAGCTGGAGTCGGTTAAAATGTTCTTTCATTCTGTTGAGTCAGGGTCTCACTGTGCAGCCCTGGCTGGCCTGCAAGTCACCATGTAGACTAGGCTTGCCTCAAACTCAGAGATGAGCTGGTTGCTGCCTCCCAAAGGCTGAAGCAGTTCCCAGAGGGCAGAGCCCTAAAAGGAGGGTGAGGGGTTGCACAGTCGCCAACTCACACCTTGGGCTGATGTCGGCTGAAGCTGTACCATCTTTTCATGTTTATTCATGTGCTTATTAGCTTTATTTGGTAGGTTCCACTCTTCTGTCGTATGCACACCTGGGTGGAGCTCACAGGACACGTGCCGAGCTGGTTCTCTCCTGACACCAAGCAGCGTGTCGTGGGACCTGGAACTGTGCCAGGCTTTCATGGCCGAGCCATCTCACCAGATCATACATTTACCTTCTCTCGTGTTCGTGTAGCCTCGACTGGCCTGGACAGCCATGTACCCTGTGTGTGCCCTGGCCGGGTGCAGAGGATGCTGAGGGCCTGCTCTATCTATCATACATCATGTTAGTCCTACTCATGCTCCCAACCTGCGGCAAGGCATGCAGCCACCAAGCCCCAGGGACAGTCTTAATCTCCACCAGCACTGAGGTCACAGGAAGTGCACGTGGCCATGTCCAGCATTTTCCGTGGCTGGTATCTGAACTGAGGCCTTCTCAGGCCTCTGCATCAGGGGCTTTTACCCAGAGCTATCTTCTCAGTCCACCAACCCTAACTCCGGAATCTACCTTGGGGCTGGGATTTAAGGGTGTGTGCCACCACACCCATCTTATACAGGGCAGGGCTAGAAGCCAGAGCTTCCGGAATGCAGGGCACTCTGTAACCTAGGCTCAAGTCACTCAGCTTGTTTTCACAGAGACAGGGGCTCACAGGTCAGCCCAGCCTGGACTTGAACACACAGCCCTTCTGTTTCATTCTCCTAAGTGCAGAATGACAGTGTGCTGGGTTTCTTTTTGAAACACTGCTGGAACAGAAACCACAGGTTAAGGCAACGTCTGCCATGGAACTGTAGCCAGAGCCCCAGGCTGTACTCTTTCCAACGTAGAAATCTTCAGTAGCTCACAGGACTGGAGAAAAGGCTCAGTGCTGCAGAGGACACTGAGTTTACTCCAGGTAGCAACATGGTGGACTTAGAGCCATCCGTAACTACAGTCCTAAGAGACTCTAGCCTCTGTGGGCACTACATGCACACATACAGAACACTCATACACATACATTAAATATTAAGCCTGGAATGGCTCATGCTTTTGATCCCAGTAGGCAGGAGGTAGTGGCAGGTTGCTATCTGAGTTTGAGGCCAGCCTGATCTATACAGTGTGTTCCCAGACAGTCAAAGATACATAGAAAACCTATCTCAAAAAGATACACATGCACACACACACACACACACACACACACACACACACACGCACACACGCACACACGCGATATAGTGTGTTCCCAGACAGTCAAAGATACATAGAAAACCTATCTCAAAAAGATATGCACACAAGCGGTACACACACACACACACACACACACCACACACACACACAGATTTAGAATTCGATGTTCCCCTAGCAGAGGCAAAGCCCAGTGTTTCTCCACACGTTTCTCCTGCCCAGGCTGCCCTCAAGCTCCTGTTCTCTTGTCTCCATGGAATGCAGAGGGAGAGGGAGGCGGAGGGAGGAAAGAGTCAGGAGAGGCTGAGACAGACAAGAGTTGGAGAGACACAGAAGGCCTAGGACTTCTGAACAGTGACCGGCAGGGCAAAGGCACAGATGGCTGTTAGCACTCTGGTTCTCCCCATAAAAGTTCACCCTCTGCCTCAAACAGCACTGAGCCAGCGGCCTCCAGCACCTGGAACTGTTTATTAGACATTGTTGCCAGTTGCAGGACAGAAGAAAAACAGTGACCATAGACCCATAGGGACAGACCCTGCCCAGATGGGGACATCTGTATCCCCAACCCGGTGGACCAACCTGGCAACTGCTGCCCCTCCCCAGACCCCCAGGACTTTGGCATGACGCTGATGGGGGCAGGGGGGCTGCAGACAGCAGAGCCCCTCAACCCGAAGCAAGAGAATCTGATGAGTGCTGGGGACAGGCCGGAGGGGAGGGGACACGGGGCAGGCCGTGGGCCAGGACGTGAGGAGCAGCACAAGTGAAGAAGTCAGGAGCTAGGGACATGGTGGCTAGGTTTCCTTTTCTGGAGAAGGGTCACGCACTGATGTCTTTCTCGTTGCCCGCTTTGGGGCCGGCTTCCAGCAATGGGTCCCCGGGGCCCGCCTCCTCCCCCTCCTTGGCCTCACCAGACTTGGAGTTGGGGACCCAGAGGCCAGAATCGATGCAGCGCTGCATGTGATACTTGGCATCCTGTGGAGAGAGACAGACAGCAGGTGAGGCTGGGCCAGCACCATGGTGCCCCACTGTCCCCTGTACGGCCTTCAAGGCTGCTGAGCGCCCACTCTACCCAGAACTGTTTAAAGAACTGCACGAGCTGGCCTGACCCAGTGAGGGTGGGGGAACACTCCCTACTGTTCGGAGACTCCTGCTCCAGCACCAGACAACCAGATGCGGTGGTGCACACCTGTGATCCCCGCTTAGGAAGTGGAGGCAGGAGGATTAGGAGTTTAAGGTCATCAGTTATGCAGCACATTCGGGTTAGCATGACCTCATGACATGAGACCCTGTCTCAGAAAACAAACACACACACAAAAGGGGGTGGTGACAGCTATGGCTCAGCAGTTAGGAGTCCTTTCCTCCAAATCATGAGGACCAGAGATTACATTCCAGCACCAAAGTAACAAGTGAGGTACCCTGAGCGCTCAGGGAAGAGGCAGGTCTACCTGTGAGTCCAAACTTAGCCTGGTCTACACAGTAAGATCCTATCTCAGGGAAAAAATCTATCTCTAGCCCGGCTAGAGTAAATATTTTCAATTCTGCCATATAGTGTCTAGTCACAGAGACTTGAGTTTGTAGCAGAAAATCAATCATTAGTGATATAAAAAGATAGGGCAGCCGGGTGGTGGTGGCACACGCCTGTAATCCCAGCACTAGGGAGGCAGAGGCAGGCGGATTTCTGAGTTCGAGGCCAGCCTGGTCTACAGAGTGAGTTCCAGGACAGCCAGGGCTACACAAAGAAACCCTGTCTGAAAAAACCAAATCCAAAAAAAAGAAAGAGTATAGGGACAGCTTTTCCCTACATCCGATCCATAGCAGTGCGTGCCGAGCTTTCCGCCGCCCTGCAACCTACCTGCTAGATGGGTATTCCCACGGGAGACTGCAGAATCCCTCAGACTGTGGCTAAATTAGAAGCCAGTCGACAGAAATGGCAACAGATTGACTTTGTTACAAATCAAGCCTGAGTTGGATGGACAGCAGTGAGGAAGAGCCCCTGCCTAGAATCCCCCAGTGAAGCACTGGGTTATCCCAGTCACCCAAGAGGAAGAATGAAGGAAGGAGAGATGGAGGGAGGGAAGGCAGGCAGGCAGGCAAAGCTCAGTCCCCACTCCGCAATGAGTGCCTATCTGGCACTTCCCAACAGTGCTGCTGGGCAGGGCTGGCCTCCCTTAGAGGCTCAGGCGGACACTACCTTTTGCTTTTAGACCGCAGCTCCACACACAGCTTCCACTGGAGACACCCTGTCCTTGTCATTCTCAGACAGGGTGTCACTGAGATGCTCTGACTCATTTTAACTAAGCCTGACCTTGGACTTACGATCTTGCTCTCAGCCTCAGAATATGACAGGGCTGCACCCCTGGCCAGAACAAGAGGGCCACGCTTTGCCCTCTGCCACAGAGATGGGGGACTCACAGTGGGATCCATCTTGCTGATGGCGTCTTGCAGCATCTGAACATCCTTCACATCGAAGCACTTCTGCAGCTCCTGGGTACAGAGGGGCCAGGGTGAGGGCCAGGGCTTGGGGAGGGGTGGGAGCAGGGGGCGCCCTCATCCTGCCTGGGCCCAGGCCGCACCTCGGGCAGGGATTCGTAGACCTCCACGGGGTCCAGGCCGCCTGGGCCCAGCCTCTTCCTGCGCTCCTCCTCCTCATACTCCTTCACGGCCTTCTCGATCCGCAGCTTGGCGCGGCCCCGCACGCGCTCCTTGAAGGCCTCCAGCTCATACTTGAAGCCCTCCATGTACTGGTGGTCGGCGGTCTGCGGAAGGGGGTGGGGTGGTGCTGCTTACTGCATAGTCGCTATCCGGTTGTTTGGGGGTGAGGCCCCTGCAGCAACTCTTGGGGGCCCCCTAAAGCTTCTGAACTCCGCCATGGACACCGCGAGGCCTGGCCTTCGTCCTGTATCCATTGCCCATCCTGCTACCTGTGGGCCACCTGTTTAGGGCCGGCCTCCTGCTGCAGCTCTTCAGGTGTCCTCGAGCGAGGCCTAAAGACACCCAGCTCGGGCCTGTTCTAGGCTGCCCTGCTCTCAGGATCTCACCCACACCCACACCCACACGACGGCTTGCAAACACTGGTAATCCCAGAAGGGGCCGCGCACCGTCTTCTAGCCTCTGAGGACACTCACATGCACATGATGCACATAAGCTCACTCAGCCACACAGCAACAAAGCAATTTAAGTATTTAATTATATAATGTTTACATTATAATTTATAAATATTAAGTATTTAAAGTAAATATACAGAAGTCTTCAAATAGGGTCACCTAGGTGGGTCAGTGGGTGACAGTGCTTTGCCATGTAAGCCTAGCTTATCTGAACAGGAGTCCACATAGAGGGGATCAGCTACACAAAGACGTCTCCTAATCATACGGGTCATCATACAGACATATCATCATACAGACATATCATCATACAGACATACATATACGTCATATATACGGACAATTTCTATAGATTAGAAAAGAAATGAATATGGTCATATTTGGCCACTGCCATCCCTGGACCACCTCAAGCCCTCCTATACAGACCTGACCACGGGTCCCTAGTCAACACGCACACTGCGGACTTCCTGGTGGTACAGGAGCGCATTACCTTGATCTTGGTGAAAAACTGCCGGAAGCAGGCACGGGGGTCGACCTTCAGACTCTTGGCCAGCTCCAGAATAAACTGCATCACCATGGTCTGGTGAGCCACCTGCTCCATCAGTGCGCATTTCTGCCCGGACAGAGAAGCAGGTGTCAGCAGGCGCCTGCCTGGGAGTCTCTGAGCCCAGCAAAGGGAAGGGGGCGGGGCGCTCACCTCCTCCACTTCCAGGTCAATGCACCAGATAACCAGGTAGTTGGCGGTCTCCTCACACACCAGGTGCACATTGTCTGACAGGTATTTCTGGCTGTCATCCCAGCGGTGGAGCATGCCTGCAGGGAAGATGTTGTGGAGGCCATGGGAAGCCTTTCCCTGGCCTAGAATCCTAACGGAGCTTTGTGCAGAACTTACCAAAATGCTTGATCTGTTTCTCATATTTTTCAACAAAGGTCTTGTGTTTCTGCTCCCTTGCCTCCTCTGAGTCTTCCTCTGCCTTCTCAGGCTTGGTATTGACCATGCTCTGTGACAGGGCGAGAGGGCAAGTGGGCTGGGGCAAGGCAGGGGTGCGCCTGGGGTTTGGGGGCCGTGGCCGCCGCGCCCATCCTGTCCACATCGGAGGCGGTGGTGTCGCTAAGTGCATCAAGGTGGCGGAGGCGTGGCCGCGGGCCTTCGGGCAGATCAGAGGGGACGGATGGGCTTTGTTGGCCTCCGCTAGCCAATTCCAAGCTCAAACTGCCTGCCTGCCTGCCTGTCTGTCTGTCTGCCCCCCCCCCCCCGCACCCCACCCTGTGGCTTTGCCTGGCTCTCACTGTCAGAATTCTTTTTCTAGTTTACTGGCATGGGGAGACGGGGTGGACCTGGGGTCTTCACGGGCATGCCTAGCCTCCACCACTGAACCGCCCCAGGCCAGTCTGACCGCACTCCACAGCGCCCTTGCCGGTGTCCCACCTTGCTGAAGCCATCTTTGCTGAGCGTGTCCACGTTCCAGGGCATGTTCTTCTCCTTTTTGCGCATGTCCTCCAGCTTCTGCTCCCAGCTCCGCTCCTCCTTGCGCAGCTGCTGCGCCTCAGCTCGGAGGCGCTCGAGCTCCACCTGGCCGTCGCCCTCGGCCACCTCCAGCTCCCGCAACTTGCGCTGGCACTCGGCCACCTTGCGCTTGCACTCCCTGCAGCCCCGGTCCAGCTCCTCCTTCTCCTTCTGAAACTGCTCCATGCGCTCCACCCGGGCCTGCGGACAGGGACAGTCGGAGGCTGGTCACTCAGAAAGAACGTCAACCCTGCGGCCACAGGGGAGACACACCTGGGCCCTTACTACAGTGTGCACGGCCAGGAGTACCTGCTGGTGGCCTGCCGCCACATTTTTATGTCTTTTTTTAAGGCTAGGTTTAACTACTGAAAACGTCTCTATGTGACAGAATGAACCTGAAGTGCAAGGAGCTGATCATGGGGGGAGGGGGGTGCGGAGGGGGCAGGGAGCGGCCAAGCAACAGAGGCCTTGCTGGTTTTAATTTTGGAAACAAACAACCAAACAAACAGCAACAAAAACCCAGCAACACGTGAAGGTCAGAGGACACCTGGCAAGGGTGCCACTGTGTGTGCTAGAGACTGACTGAGACTAGGGTTGGCAGGCTCAGTAGCAAGTGCCTTTGTCCACTGAACCATCCTGCCAGCCCTGGCTCACCATCGCAAGCACCACAAATAAAACCAAAGAAAATCCAAGTGGAGCACTACTGTAACCAAGCACTCAGGGAGGCTGAGGCAGGAAGACCGAGTGTGTAGCAGGCCAGCCTAGGCAACTCAGCAAAACCTGTCTTGAAATCAGATGTAAGGCCAGGCGTTGTAGCAAATGGCTTTAATGCCAACAGTGGGCAGATGGAGGCAGCAGGATCTCTGAGTGCAAGGCCATTCTCGTCTGCACAACATAAAGTAAATAAGTAAATGAAATAAAGTAAATCTCAGGGCCAGTGAGACGGTTCAGAAAGGAAAGACACTGGCTGCCAAGTGTGATGACCTGCGTGCAGAGAAACTCAGCAAAGTTGTCTTCTGACCTCCACGTGTGTGCTGTCACACACACACTCACACACACAGAATAAAACCCCAAAGCTAGAGAGCCATTTATTTACTTATTTATCTATCTATTTAGGTTTTTAGAGACAGGGTTTCTCTGTGCAGCTCAGGCTGTCCTAGAACTTACTTTGTAGACTAGGCTGGCCTCGAACTCAGAGATCTGCCTGCCTCGGCCTCCTGCTAAGATTAAAGGCATATGTGTAACCAAGCTCAGTAGGAAAAACTCACGCATTACAAAGCTGTTATACATATATGTGGATAGCACATGTATACATGTATGTGGACAGCACATGTGTAAGCATGTGTATTTATTTGGCAGTATCAGGGGCTGAACTTAGGGTCAAGTACTACATCCCCAGCCGTTTTATTAATGTTTTAATATGCTCACACACATACACCACAGCACAGGCAGGTGGAGATCAGGACACTGCCCAGTTCCAGGGGTTGCACTCAGACCCTCAGGGTTGGGAATGGGTGCCTTTATCTGCTGGGCCCTGTAGCCAGTCCTATGGTGTGTTGTTTTGAAATAGAGCCTTGCTATGCAGTCCAGAATCTACCACATGACTGAAGTTGGCTTAAAAGCTCCTGGTTCCTTCTCCCTGGGCCTCCAGTAACAAGCAGCTTCTCAGTTTAAGACAGTCCCTCGAAGCTGCCCAGGCGAGATCAGAGCCACTCTGTAGTCTAGGAGTCCCTGCTGTCCCAATCCTCCTGCCTCAGCTCAAGGACAACAGGATAGCAGGTCTATACTACCAGACAGGTACGTTACTAAGCACTGGGTAGCGCATGTCATGACATGCTGTGTCACTCTTGCATGTGGCCCAGGCTGGCCTTAAGCTCCTACACACAGATGATCCTCCTTAGCCTCCCCAGTCTGAGATTTCAGGGGTGTAACTTCATCGGCCTCTAGTGTAATTCACTGACCAGTGTACTGAGTGTGAAAAGTGGAACCAACGTGCACGACTGCTGCACACTGGGTGAAAAATCAAAGCACAGGGCAAGAGGGTTCGGCGGAGCGTGTGGCCAAGCCTGATGACCTGGGTTCGATCCTAGGAACCACATGGTGGAAGGAACCACTCCTCATGCTGTCCTCTATACACTCTGGGTGCATGCACACACGCACATGCGTCACACAAACACAATTAACGAGAACCCATGCATGACAGTAAGGAGCACAGGGGGGACACTGCACAGGGGTGCAGTGGGTGACTACAGAGGGGCTGCTTTAGTGGCAGGGCTCCCAGGGAAGACAGGAAGAGTGCTTGTGTGAACAAGAGACCCGCGTTTATATTCCCAGCACCCAAAAATAGACTGCTGCCTGTAACCCTGGCACCGTAGGGAGCAGAGACAGGAGGATGACTGGGACTGTTGACCCCAGCCTAGCTCCAGGATCAGTGAGAAACCCTGCTCACGGGAATGAGCAGACCTGGGAAGCAGCCCCTGTCTCCCGTGTCCTCTATGGGCCCACCATGGGCACACACGACAAGTCCATACAGCAGACCTGGCCTGTATCGGACTCTAAGGTCAGCACATCACTGGCCCCAGAGAGCAGCAGGAAGTTGCCAGGCTGCTGGCTTCTGGAGGACCGCCACCATTCTCCCTAGTGTCCTCTGAGTAGATGCCAGGGAGGCTGAAGCTAAAAACAGGGCCTGTGGTGTTGGTGACAGCAGCCACCTGGCTGGTCAGGCTTATACAAGTAACAAGATGGCATGGGCGTCCCATAGAAGAGACACAGAGGTCCTCAGGATTCTGACGCCATAGAGCACATTGGGAGGAGCAAGACCACACCCCACAGAGCAGGGGTCTGGCCACAGAGCCCAGGAGGCGGGGCTGGGAACTCACTCGCCCCTTTCCCAGACCTACACATCTTTTCTTTTTTTTTCTGGCAGGCACCTACCAGGGACTGAACCCAGTGCAGCACACTCGCTCCACAAGCGACCTGCTACTGGGCTGCACTCAGCCCTTTTATGTTTCATACTCTGACCTGGTGTTGCCTTACACTGCTGAGGCTGGCCTTGAATTTGTAGTCTCCTGCCTCAGCATCCCCAGGAGCTGGGAACACAAGCCTGCAACACCAGGCCAAGCCAGATGTTTTATTTTTTTAATTTTTTGTTTTTGTTTTTCGAGACAGGGTTTCTCTGTATAATCCTGGCTGTCCTGGAACTCACTCTGTAGACCAGACTCAGAAATCCACCTGCTTCTGCCTCCCAAGTGCTGGGATTACAAGAGTGTGCCACCACAGTTTATTTTTGTTTTTTTTTGAAACAGTGTTTCTCTGCCCTAGCTGTCCTGAAATTCCCTCTCTAGACCAGGCTGGCCCCAAACTTACAGAGATCCACCACAGCTCCCCAGTGCTGGGATCAAAGGTGTACGCCACTACTGCTTGGCTAATTTCAAATTTTAATTTATTGTGTGCATGGTGGCAAGAACAGATGTCCCTTAATGTGGATGTGAAGGTCAGAGGACACCCTGCAGTTGTCATGTCTCTCTTTCTACCAGGTGACTACCAGGAATCAAACTCAGGTGACCAGTGCCTTCACCTACCGAGGTACCTTGCAGGGCCCTTACTGTTTATTTTTACACAGGTGCTCATGTAGCCCAGGCTGGCCTCCATTTGCTATGTGGCAAAGGATAGCTTTGAGTTCCTGATTCTTCCGCCTCTCTAAGTGCTGAGATGACAGCCGTACGCTGTCACATCTGGCGTCAAGTCTGTTCTGAACTCACAGGGCACCTAAGTAGTGATGACAAGAACTATTATCCCAAGGGAACAGCTGTTAAATCCTGGGAAGCCTGCAGCACCTGTACAGAGCGCCCGGGTCCTACTCCCATGCCCAGGAAGACTGGAGGCACCGAGCAGCCAGAGAGCCCTCAAGTCAGAGCACACCAGGGTAGACCTGAAATGGGAGCTGTCAAGTGTCTGTGCTCAGAACTTACGAACGCAGCCCCCTCACAGATGGACACAGAACACGGTAATGTTAGCATGCACACCCGAGCCTGCCTGTCCTCCCACGTGTGCTAGGGCAGAAGGCCCCACTTCCCTCCTCAGTATTACAGCCATGGCAGCATGACAGGAAGCAGCGTCTGCACCAGTGGCCCAGAGGCCTCCCTGCCACCTGCAGGCCCAACTGTTTTCCACCCAGTAGGAAGACAAACCTCTTCATAGAACAGAAATAGGTGTCCCTGAGAACGGCTCTTCAGTGCGTCCTAACACAATGCTGTGTGAGGGAGGCCCTGGCTGCACTGCCACACACTGCTGCCTGGCACGGGCTCTTCCCGGGAAACCGGAAGGAGCAGGTGTGTAGGTGGGACTGGGAGCCGAATGCTGGATCTGGGGAGGATGGGGAAGGGCTTCCTAGGAGCAATACGGAGGCGCTTTCCTCAGGAAAGTGGATGCAAAGTTCCTAAATGCAAAGTACCTGCCCTCAGCCTGAGAGGGTAACAGGCACAGGGCCAGTGAGAGGGCTCAGTGGGTAAAGGTCTGCTACCAAGCCTGAGGACTTGAGTTTGAACCCAAGAACTCATATGGGAGGACAAAATGGATTCTAGCAAGTTATCCTTTGACTGCCACAAGGGTACCACAGCACATTCACACATGCATAAGAATGAACACACACAAACAAGTAAGATGTAAGTTAACGAGTGTACAACACACAGGTGAGTCCAGATGCTGGAATTTGGGGAGCAGGTTAGGCCATTGTCTCCTTACTACTGCGCTCGAGATGGAACCCAGGATGTCCTGCATGCGAGACAACCACAAGTCCAGGCCACACTCACACCCTGGCATCATATGGGACGGCACAAGAGAGGAGTACTGCTGCCTCACACTTGGGGTTCGAGGGTCTAGACCTAGGCCAGCTGTCTGTCTGGACGTTCTTTTATTTGCTGGGTGATTGATGGGTCCCCTGTGGCCTGTGCCAGCCTCACACTTACTTTTTTTTTGGTCTTTTGGTTTTTTCGAGACAGCGTTTCTCTGTGTAGCCCTGGCTGTCCTGGAACTCACTCTGTAGACCAGGCTGGCCTCGAACTCAGAAATCCACCTGCCTCTGCCTTTCAAGTGCTGGGATTACAGGCGTGCGCCACCACCGCCCGGCCAGCCTCATACTTACTATGTGGCTTATGGCTTTGAACTTCTGAGTCTTCTGCTTCCATCTCCCCAGTGCTGGGATACAGGCCTGCCCCACCATGACTAAGAGACGGAGCCCAAGGCAATGCCATACAACTGAACTCCACCCCATTTGGTTTTTGAGACAGTTTCATATAGTCCAGGCTAGCTAGAATTTGCCCTTTAGCAAGGACTACCTTCCTCCTCCCAAAACCTGAGTTTACAAGTGTGCCACCATGCTCAGAAAGTAAGGTGATACCGGGCAGTGGTGGCGCACGCCTTTAATCCCAGCGCTTGGGAGGCAGAGGCAAGCAGATTTCTTGAGTTCGAGGCCAGCCTGGTCTACAAAGTGAGGTCCAGGACAGCCAGGGCTACACAGAGAAACCCTGTCTGGGGGGTGGGGGGGGAGGAAGAAAATAAGGAAATGTGGGAAGCAGACCCAGAAGGTCCAGAGTTAAATAGGATGGCCTGAACCCTGGAGAAAGGTCAGTGAAGCTGGAGGGGAATGGGCAGGCAGGGCAGGACGGGTGTGGTTTCTGGGTTGTGGTTTGGTGAGCTGTCTTTTCTCCTTTCTCCCTTTTCTCCACTTCCCCTCCCCCTTCTTTCATTGTCCTACCCCAACCCCTGGCCCCAGGGCTCCAGACAGGGTTTCTCGGTGTAGCCCTAGTTAGCTGTCCTGGACCTCTCTGTAGATCAGGCTGGCCTTGAACTCACATCACAGGCCTGCCTGCCTGCCTGCCTGCCTCTGCCTCCCGAGAGCTAGAATTGAAAATGTATCATCCATATGTCTCCTGGTTTGGTGAGTTTTCAATGATGGGTACAGTTCATACAGAAGCCAAGGTGGGCAGGAGGAGGTCTACTTACTATACTAGAAAGAGCAGAGGTTCTGACCGGAAGTTAAGTGGGTGGGGTTTCCTGGAGTAACGGGAAATAAGCCCCTAGTGGGGCTTGGGTCTGTAACCCAGGGAATGGGACCCCGGACTGGGGCAACTCAGCTGCAAGCTAAGATGGACAGTTAGATCAAGGGCGGGGCACTCATTTAGTTTGGAAGCTGGGGGTCTCTGGACCTTAATGGAAACTCGTGCCTAAGATCCTGGGAAGTAGATGACACAATCAAAAGTTTTGTGGCTCCAGACTCTAGCGGGTGAGGAAAGGCAGAAGGGAGAAGTACAATCAGAAGTGTGTGCATGGCTGGGCTATGAGATCACCTAACAGAACCTGGGGTCCAGACTCTGAGGAAGAATTCTGAGGAAGAACAAAAGGTTCCACACAGGATGATGGAGGCCCTACACATAGGGTCAGCTAGGGGAGAGAGAGTCAAGACTCTGACTAAACTATTAAGAGCTGATAAAATGGCTCAGAGCGTAAAGGTACTTGTGGCAACGTAGGGTGACCTGAGTTCCACGGACAGTTCCAACATGGTGAAAAGTGAGGCCCAACTTCTGCAAGTTATCCCGTGATGTTCACATGCATGCTGTGCAACATGCACATAAGAACACACACAATTGGTAACGTGCAAACACAAGAGGCACAAGAGGTCCGTAGCACAGAGAGAAAGCCCGGAAATATAGGTGAAGAATCCAGGAGTCCTGGGATGGAATTAAAAAGTCCAGCCCAGCAAGGTGGCACATGCCTTTAATCCCAGCACTGGGAAGGCAGAGGCAGGAGGATCTCTGTGAGTTAGAAACCACCCTGTTCTACATAGCAAGTTCCAGGCCAGGCAAGGCTACACAGTGAAATTTTGTTTCAAACGAAAAAAAAGAAAGAAAAGAAGAAAAAAGTCTAGATTGTGGAACAGGAGGCTCCAGATGTCAGTAACTGAGGTCTCCCCAGCCCCCCACGCCAGGTGGCCTGGGTAAGAGGTCAGAACTCTAGAGCGGGGGTCCCGGGAGTGGGGGGAAGGGGATGAGCGCGCACAGCCCCACCTGGTGCCGCCAGCGGAAGAGGCTGGCCGTGTCTATGTTGGGGTGCGTCTCGTCCTCATCGTCCGACACCTCGATGTGATCCCAAACGCTGTAGTCCACCATCTTCGCCTCGGAGGCCCGGACTGGCTCCCGGGTCTCCACACGGCCGGGCGCTGAACAGGGACCCACAAGGGCTAGAGAGTCCGCTCGGTGAGCCCCGCCCCTTCCGCTTCCGCCCAGAGTGCCGCGCAGGACGGCCCCGCCCCAGCGTCGGCGCGTGACGTTACGTCCTTAGCAACGGGAGTCGGCGGCATTGGCAACCGGAGGTCATCTTTAAAGGGCCAGGAGTACGTGGTGCGGCCTTCTGGAAGTTCCCGCCGAAACCAGACTGAACATCCTTTAGAGACAAAAGGTTAGTCGCGTTGGGCGTGGTGGCCCACGGTAATCCAAGAACGCTAGAGGCAAAAGCAGGTGTCTCTCTGCGAGTTCTAGTCCAGCCAGGGCTACACATTGAGACTGTCAAAAAGTCAAAATTGGCTGAGCGGTGGTGGCGCTATACCAGCACTCTCGGGAAGCAGAGGCTGACGGATCGAGGCCAGCCTGGCCTACAGAGTGATTTCTAGGGCGGTCAGGGTTGTTACACAAACACTCTAAAAAAAGTCAAAATTGAGGCTGGAGAGGTGGCTCAGTGGTTTGGAGGACTGGCTGGTTATCCAGAGCACCCGGATTCTGTTCCCAGCACCTACATGGCAGCTCACACCCATCTGTAAGTCCAGCCCAGAGTATATTACGCCCCCTTCTGGCCTTTGCCTACGCCAGGCATGCATGTGGTGCACTGATATACTTGCTGGCAAAACATTAATACACATAGGGTTTTTTTGTTTTGTTTTGTTTTGTTTTGTGGGTTTTTTTGGTGATGTTTGCTCTCAATCCCCCCCCCGCCCCCACCCGAGATAGGGTCATACTATATAGCTCCGGCTAGCCTGGAATTCACTATGTAGACCAGGCTGGCTTCAGCGAGCAGATCTTTCTACCTCTGCTTCCAATGCTGGGGTTAAAGGTGTGCCCCACTACGCCGAACTTGCCCTTACATTTTTTTTTAAAAAATTATTTGTTTGTTTGTTTCGAGACAGAATTATTCTATGTAGCCTTGGCTGTCCTGGAACTCACTCTATAGACCAGAATAGCCTCAAACTCAGAGCTCTGATAGCCTCTGCCTCCGAAGATTAAATGTTAAATGCTGGGGTTAAAGGAATACAGCAGGACTGTCTGGCTAAATAAATAAATAATAAATAAATAAATAGATACAGATTACATCTTAGTGGCTAAAGTGGTCACTCAGCAGCTAAGAGCACTGGCTGCCCATTCAAAGGACCCAGGTTCAATTTCCAGCACCCGTAGAGCGACTCACATCTGCAACCCCAGGAGATTTGACACTCTCACACAGGCATATATACAGGCACAATACATAAAATAAAAATAAGCAGGTTTTTTTTTTGTTGTTGTTGTTCATTTTTGTTTTCCAGAGAGAGGGATTCTCAGGGTAACCAGCTATCCTGGGCTCACTTTGTAGACCAGGCTGGCCTCAGACTCAAAAGATCTGCCTGCTTCTGCCTCCTGAGTGCTAGGATTAAGGGTGTGCACCACCATGTTTGGCTAAATAAGTAGTTTTTTAAATTACATTTTATTAATTTTGTATGTGTTTGTACACATGTGAACGTCAAGACAACTTGTTGGAGTCAGTTTGTTCCACCATGTGGGTCCCACTGATCATCGGGCTTGGTGGCAAGTGCCACTAAGCTGTCTCCCTGGCCCCAGTCCTTTAAAGAAAAAGTCTGAGAGTGTGTGTGTGTGTGTGTGTGTGTGTGTGTGTGTTAGGCACGCATGTGAAGGACTTAATTTACTGGAGTTAGTTCTCTTCGTTACCTGTGGGCCCTGCAGATCAGTCTGTAGTGGTCCAGCCTCAGAGCCAGCATCTTTACCCACCGAGCCGTCTCATCAGCCTCAGTTCTTACAAATTGCATTCATTAGGTGGCCGTGGTGGCACACTCGGCCTTGTCTACCTAGTGAGTACCAGGATAGCCAGAGCTGTAGAGAGACGGTATCTCAAAAGAAATAGATATTAGATTTATTTATTTATTTATTCATTTATTTATTTATTTATGGGGAAGATGGTGAGTTCTAGAGTGCACTGCTGAAGTCAGAAAACAACTTCTGGGAGTCGGTTGTCTTCTTCCATAATGGTGATCCCAGGTATTAAGCTCACGCCTTTAGTCTTGGTGGCAAGTGGAACAGAACCTAAGGCTTGAAAACATGCCCCCTGACTTAACCGTGTTCTAGGGTAGAAAGCAGTATTTCAGCCAGGGTTGGTACGTACTGGATATTACAGACCTGTTCTTGTGTGAGGATCAGAAGCAGATGGTGATTAACCCTCACCCTCATAAGCAGCTCCCACAGCCCTCTGGAGTCACCTAAAACTGTCTCCTTTCTCTGCCTCTGGGTGTCGCTGATGTTTAAGCGATGGCTGCCCTGTCCCAGGTGGACCCCGAAGGACGGGGCTTTCCTGGTCCTCACTATCTGGGGCTGCCTACAGCCTCTTCCAGCTCCCCTTAACCTCTGACTTTTGGCTGGGGCTTGAAGGAGTCCATTTTTCTGAGTTTGAGGGACTCGAGGTTGCACATCCTTTGATACAGGATTTGGAAACTCATGAGGCATCCTGGAGCCAGGATTATCTCAGATTGGATTGAGGGATGCATTTTGCGGTGGTGTCAGGCAGGAGGAGAGGAGTGCTATCCATTTGGCTGGGGAAGGGTTCCTTCCCAGCTTTTCCAGTGCTGTTGAGAGGGGGCTTTTGAACGGAATAAAGATCTGCAGATTTGGGGGTGTTCCTGGTCCATGGAGCCGGAGGGGTGGTGGGCATAAAAACTTCTACCCGCTGTGGCCCCTCCCCCTCCCCCTCATTCAACCTCACCTCACCAGTGAGTGGGAAGAGCTGGGAGCCCCTTCTCTTCCCCTCCTCAGCCAGCCTGGCAATTCACCACAGCAGGAGCGGTCTGTCCCAGCCTGGGCATGCACATGACGGACATACATCAGGAGGGTCTCCCACGCACCCACGCACAACAGCAAACAAAGGGTCTGGACATCCAACGTCTCCCACTGTCCCGACCCTAGGCCAGGGAGGGCGGGGCTCCTCTCTCCAGCCCCTTTTCCCAGCAAGGTAAGTTTTGGGGTTGCCAGCTCTGTGTGTGTGTGTGTGTGTGTGTGTGTGTTCCCAACTAGGCTCCTGACACTGAAGCTGCTGTGTAATGGCGGGGACCTGGGACCTCTGTGTTATCACTAAGCACTACCAGCTGTGTCCAACCCCTGGGGACTGGGAAAGACACTCAAACCCAAGTGGCTAAAAGCTGGTTCTCTATCTCAATCCCTGGTGGCCCACCTTCCCCCAGAGCAGAATGCTATGAGGTGTCTTGTTTCTTTGGAATGCTAGTAGGGAAAATAGGAACTGTTTGGGGGCTGGGCTAATGCTGGAGGTGGGAATCCTTGCTGCAAACACCACTGAGCTGCAGCGAGATCTCAGAGATCCCAGCCATTTGTTGTACGGTCCTGTGCTTCTATTTCTTCAGTTACTTAGAGGACGAGACTAAGGCAGGCCAGGGGCCAAGCATGCCTGTGCTCCAAAATCCATTTCCTTGTTTATTTCATTCCTGTTCCCTAACTACCTGCTGTAAACACTGGGCACCGAGGCCAGGCCAGAGTTGCAGTAAAGGAGAGACACTTCAGACCCCTGTTCCCGGCTGGCCAGGGAGAAAAATCCATATATAAACAAGTCTCTGTATATAAACTAGACCGTCACAAGAAGGCTCTGGCAGAAATGGAGGTGGTGGAGGGCTGACATCCCAGCACTTGGTCAATAGAGGCAGCAGGAAGACCAGGATCTCTGGCCTGGTGATGGTTACAAGGGTGTGAGGCCAGCTTCTGGAGTCTCAAAAACCCACAGTCTCTCCTGGGATGGTGACCCTCACCTATAGTCCTAGCATGCTAGAGGCAGAGGCAGGGGCAGGCCCGTCGTTGTGAGTTCCGGGACAACCAGGGAGGAACACAGTGAGATCCTGTCCTTAAAGAAAAAAAAAAATGCTGATTAAAGGAAAGGAAATTAAAATTCAGACTTGATTCAGATAATTAGACAACAGGGATAAAAGGTTTCTCCTCTGCTCTTTTTCTTGGGTAGGGGGTGGGAGACAGGGCCTCAAGTTGCCTAGGCTGACCTTAGACCCCTGGCCCTCCTGCCTCCATCCCAGAGTGCTAGGAAGACAGGTGCTAGCTGTCCTGCCTCGCTGCTCCCTTACATAGGAGTTGAATCATCATTCTTAGAAAAATAAGGAAGGGGCTAACAAGATGGCTCAGGGAGTGAAGGAGCTTGCTGCCAAGCCTCACATGGTGGAAGAAAGCCTATGGACCCTGGCTTTGAGCTCCACATATCACCGCGTCTTGCACACCCGCCCTTCCCCTCCCCACAGAAATAAATAAATGGAATTGTTTTCTTTTCTTTTTGTTGTTGTTTTGGGTTTTGTTTATTTCTCCAAGACAGGGTTTCTCTGTGTACAGATCCTTGGCTGTCCTGGAACTCACTTTGTAGACCAGGCTGACCTCAAACTCACAGAGATCCACCTCTTTCTACCTCCCGAGTGCTGGGATTAAAGGTGTGCACCACCATACCCAGCTAAATTTTTTTTTTCAAGTAGGGAAAAAAAGAAAGAAAAGAGTGGTGTGTGCCTAGCCCCAACCCTCAGGCAGTCCCAGCTTTCAGGCTGGAATTCCAGGCTGGTCTGAGCCCGTGTGAGACTGCCTCTTAGTCACACAAAGGAACGGTTAGGCGCAGTTAAGAGAGTGGCTCTCCCTGTGGAGATGATCCACCTGAGCTCAGAGCCTGGCCTGCTGGGTCTTTGGTTCTAGGTCAGCGAGGGCTGCATAGAGACCTGTCACGGAAACCAGAAGCAAACAGCTGACTATGTACAAAGCTGGAGCCAAGCCGGGCGGTGGTGACGCACTCCTGTAATCCCAGCACTCTGGGAGGCAGAGGCAGGCGGATTTCTGAGTTCAAGGCCAGCCTGGTCTACAGAGTGAGTTCCAGGACAGCCAGGGCTACACAGAGAAATCCTGTCTGGAAAAAAACAAATCCAAAAAACAAAAAAACAAAACAAAAAAAAAAAGCTGGAGCCGGAGATGGAGCAGTAGATGCTTCCGACTGGATTCCCAGGAAGAGCGGCGACAGGAGGCGGGTCTCTGCCAGCAAAGGCTGTCTAATGCACACAGAAGCAGCGGTGACCGCGGTCCTCGAGAGGCCCTGGGTACTGCGGGACTGAACACGGCTGTGCGCTTGGAACCCATTCTGTTTCTCTTTGCAGTGTTGGGAATGGAACCGGGGCTCTGGGGGAGCGGAGTGCTGACACTAACGCGTTCCCACCCCAGAACCTGCATTTTAGTGCACAGTTCCCTTCCCTCTCTAATAGACTAGGTGTGCATAATAATTAGCACAGTGGTTTTACTGTGCAGTAGATTTTTATCAAAGTCACCCTCCCCTGACCCCCTCCTCCCACTGACATCCCTTCATGTCTTTCATGGCTGTGTGTGTGTGTGTGTGTGTGTGTGTGTGTGTGTGTGTGATCCAGTAATTTCATTACAGTTGATTAAAGGCGCATAGGACCATACCTTATTGGCAGTAACACCTCTAAAGAAACACTTCTCCCTCCCCCTGCTTACAGATCCTCAGGAAAAGAAGGGATCCACAGGAGACCCACCCCCGACTTTTGAGCCAAGGTGTCACCATGTAGCCTAGGCTGGCCCTGAACTCATGGTCCTCTCGCCTGGCTCCTTATTGCTGGGCTCCAGGTCAGCGCCATCGCGCTGGGCTCCAAATTTACATGAGGTTATTTTGTAATATATTGTCATGGTGTGTGTGTGTGTGGCCCAGGTGCCACAGCGAATCTATTAATCTATTGAGGTCTGAGGACAGCATGAGGGAGTCCGTTCTCGCCTTCCGCCATGTGGGTTCCAGGGTCCAGCTGAAGTCATCGCCATGACACACGTTAAGCCATCTTGCCAGCTGCAAACTCGCATCTCTAACCACTGCTTCCCGCTCCATCCACACACGTGAATCCCGCACAAGCACGCGCCAGGCCACGCAGCCGTCCATCCAGCCTGTGCCCAGTCCAGGGGTACAGTGCTCTTCTGTCCGTTCTGGAGTTTGCACAGCTGTCCCAAGGCTGTGATCACATCTCAACTGGGTAACACCGAGACTCCCAGAACACCTTATGGGTGCGCTGCCCACGCTTGGCTATCCAGACATCGCACGCCAATGTAGGCCCAAGTAGGCCTGCTCCCGCTCTGGGAGGCTTCCACTGGCCTGCATCTGCTCTAGATGTGGAGCGGAGGTGAGAGCAAACGCTCTGGGCTGCAGCGTGAGTGCGGGCTCCCGATAGGGCTAGTGAGTGACTAAAGACCGGCTCTACAATGCCACGAGAAAAGTAACGCTGAGAATAGTTCTGACTGCTTGTCCAAAGGTCCTGGGTTCAAATCCCAGCAACCGCATGGTGGCTCACAACCATAAAGAGATCTGATATCCTCTTCTGGAGTGTCTGAAGACAGCTACAGTGTACTTACATATAGTAAATAATTAAAAAAAAAAAAAGCCAGGCAGTGGTGATACAGATCTTTTTTTTTTTTTTTTTTGGTGATACAGATCTTTAATCCCAGCACTTGGGAGGCAGAGGCAGGCAGATTTCTGAGTTCAAGGCCAGCCTGGTCTGCAGAGTGAGTTCCAGGACAGCCAGGGCTACACAGAGAAACCCTGTCGAGAGAGAGAGAGAGAGAGAGAGAGAGAGAGAGAATGAGAATAGTTCCTCCTAGTGGTCTACAGTGCAGTGGCTGAGGGTAAACCACTCGTAACTGCCATGGCGACCTGTGATCCTAACCACTGACTAGGCAGGAGACACACAACACAGGGCAGACAGACACTCCGAGTTCAGTGCAACCTGCTATACTATCTGGACACCCTGCCATCCAGGCCACTGTCCAGAGAAGGAAGGCTTAGAATCTCCTCTCCTCTCTCGGGTCTGGGTTTTTTCTCCAGGCCTATTCTTACACAGCTTATATTTGAATGGACAGAGCTGGATGTGGTAGTTCACACCTTTAATCCCAATATTCAGGAATCAGAGGAAGGAAGATCCGGATCAATGAGACTTGGAGGTCGGTCTGGTCCATATACTGGATTCTAGACGAGTCAGGGCTACAGAAAAGAGATCCTATCTACAAAAAGCACGGGCAGTTATTTGGGCAATGGTGGGGGGCTCATCTCCCCCGCCCCTCTCCAGTCCTTTCTTCATTTTATTCCCTAAAGGCCCGGTTGTATTTGTTTGAGACAGGGTTTGTCTGCTGGGAATATCGGCGTGTAGCACCATGCCCAGCTTTATGTGGTACTGAGGGTGGGACCCAGGGCTTTGGCATGAGAGAGGCAAGCACCCTCCCAACTGACATACATCCCAGACACACATGTTCTTAGTGTGCTCCATAGGTTGTCAGAAGCATCTGCGATGCAGACAGGACTCCAGCCTCGTATATACGCTACAGTAGATTTACATGACCTTGGGAAATGCCACTGTACACAGAGCCCGGGCTCAAGACGATCAAATATTGCAAGGGCTAGGGTGTGGCCCAATAGTAGAGCCACTGCCTAGAAACGCCTCATGAGAGACCTGGGTGTGGCTCAGTTAGGAGAGCCCCTAACTAGTATATAGGAGACCTTTGGTCTCACCTCAGTGCTGAAAGGGAGCGAGGGGAAGGCAGACAATAATTAATAGCTGGGAGAAAGTGGCATATGCCTTTAATCCCAGAACTCAGAAGGCAGAGGTAGGAGGATGTCTATGAGTGTGAGAAAGCTGGATCTATAGATTTGCAGGGCTTGAAATCCAAAAACCAGTCTTGAAAAAGAATATATAAATAAATAAATTGGTAATTAATAAGCCACATAGCTTATTGCAATAGTGTAAGTCTAAAGCAGAGCCGACTAAATGGACCAACAGGCAAAACTGCCCGTCACACTGTAGCGGTGAATTAGTTAAACTGATTTGGCTCCCGGCAGGTCAAGCACACACTGCACCCATCCAAGAGCTCTCTGGATTTGAGAATGAAAGCCAGCTAACTTTAATATGCCTTGACTAGCTCAACTGCTGGACACTTCTTTGGGGTGGGGGGTTTCGAGACAGGGTTCCTCTGTGTAGCCCTGGCTGTCCTGGAACTCACTGTGTAGACCAGGCTGTCCTCAAACTCAGAAATCCGCCTGCCTCTGCCTCCCAAGTGCTGGGATTAAAGGCATGTGCTACAAAGCCTGGCCCTAACAATTACTATTATAATAAATAGGCTGGCAGCCAGCATTTTGTGAGTACCTGGACCATGTGTTCAGAGTTTCCCTTGCCTTATCTTTTTTTTTAATCTTCACATCAGCCTCAGCATATATGAGCTAAATAGTACCTTTATGTTACAAGTAAGAAAACTGAAGCCCAGAGAGGCTGGGTGATTATCCAGGGTAACATCGCCAGGATGTGGCAGAGGTAGTATTTGACTGCAGCCATGCTGGTATGATGATAGAATCTGGATATCATACGTCAAGCTCTATTCTCTATAAGGCTGAACATATGTAGCTGTGTGCATAGAGAGAGAAGGTGCCTTTCTTCCTTTTTTCCAGAACCCAAAGAACAGAAACCTATGCTACCAGACTCTCTCGCAGCTACACTCCTTCCTTTGGAGACCAAGGTGTATTACCACACTCTCTTGCACCTACACTCATTCTCTCCTTCCCTTCTTTCTTTCATTCCACAGCCTTTAAAAGTTGAAGCTAGTTGACTAGAGAGATGGCTCGGTGGTTAAGAGCCCTTGATGCTCTTGTAGAGGACCCAGGTTCAATCACCAGCACGCACACGGCAGGTTACAGCCATCTGTAACTACCTACGACTCCAGAGCATTTACAGAGCATATACAGACAAAACACCTGTACACATAAGATATAAATAATAAGTATGATTCCTATATGCACCGACATGTGAATGCACCCCACACACAGGTTCATACACATGAACACCAAAATGAAAACAGAACATCAGAGCCAGATGTGGTTGTGCAGGCCTTTAATCCTAGCACTCAAGAAGAAAAGACAGGTGGATCTCTGTGAGTTCAAAGCCAGCCTGGTCTACACAGTGAGTTACAGGACAGCCGCAGCTACATATTTCAGATATAGCATTTCTTCCTCCCAGAGCCTACAAAACCCAAAACTGTGCTGCCAGTCCCTTGCAGGTGCACTGCATTATTCCCTTGCCCCTTCCCTATTTTAGCATCCTGTGAGTTTGTCTGTGGGAGCACAGAGGGTGTCCTTGCCTCGTACAGTCCGACGGCATCCCTGTTCAGCTCTTCCGCTTCACATTGTTATTACCGTCTCAGCCATTGCTTGGTTTTTTTTTTTTTTTTTTTTTTTAGATTTGATTTTTTCGAGACAGGGTTTCTCTGTGTAACCCTGGCTGTCCTGGAACTCACTCTGTAGACCAGGCTGGCCTCGAACTCAGAAATCCGCCTGCCTCTGCCTCCCAAGTGCTGGGATTACAGGCGTGCGCCACCACCGCCCGGCTCGTCTCAGCCATTGCAATAACACAAGAAAAAGAAGCTAGGAAGAATTACTTTTGGTGTTCTGTGACATGGAGGGGGAATGACAGTGTACACCCACGTCTAACTGGGCACAGTGACACATGACTGTGGTCTTAGATACTTGGGAAACTGAGGCAGAAGAGCTTCACTGTCCTAGGAGTTGGCAGCCAACTGGACAACACAGAATGTGGAATCTCAGGTTCAGGGAAGATTCAGGCTTGGTGGTTTACATCTATCTCAGCATTTGGCAGACTGAGGCAGGAAGAATTTGAGTCTGAGGTCATCCTGGGCTATGTATCAAGATTCATTCTCTCTTACACCCACCAAATCACATACCAAATACAAAAGCAGGAAGCAGCACATAACTTAGTAGCAGCATGCTTATCTAGCACTCAGGAGACCCTGGCATTTCCCTGACTCTCTGCCCCAAGTCTTAATCATTTGTAATAGATGGGAAATTATATGAGTCCCATCACACAGAAATAATTTAGCTGGATGTGGTGGCTCATAGCTGTAATCAAGCACATAAAAAACCAAGCACGCTGGTTGGTGGCACACGCCTTTAAATCCAGCACTTAGAAGGCAGAGGTTAATGGATTTCTGAGTTAGAAGCCAGCCTGGTCTACAGACTGAGTTCCAGCCCAGCCAGGGCTACACAGAGAAACCCTGTCTTGAAAAACAAAATATAAACAAGCAAACAAACACAACAACAAAAAAAGAAAGAAAAAGAAAAGAAAGGAAGGGAAATAATAGCTGTAGGCAGGGAAGAACATTTTGGTTTTTTGTTTTGTTTTGTTTTCGAGATAGGGTTTCTCTGTGTAGCCCTGGCTGTCCTGGAACTCACTCTGTAGACCAGTCTGGCTTCTAACTCAGAAATCTGCCTGCCTCTGTGTCCCAAGTGCTGGGACTAAAGGTGTGTGCCACCACTGCCTGGCTGGTTTTTTATTGTTGTTGTTGTTTGTTGTTTGTTTTTTTCCAAAGACAGCGTTTCCCAGCCCAGGCTGACGTCAAACTTGCTATGAAACCCTGGCTTAATCTAACCCCTGATCCTTCTGCCTCCCGATTGTTTGTTTGTTTGTTTGTTTGTTTGTTTTGGAGACAGTGTTTCTCTGTGTAGCCCTAGCTGTTTTGGAACTCTCTCTATAGACCACGCTGGCCTACCTGGTGCACTACCACATCTGGCTGTGATATTCTATTTTTCGTGTTAGCATTTGCACCTGTATGTGTGGGCGCGCACAGAAGCCAGAGGTCAACAATAGGCATTCCTATTGCTTCCTCTATTGCTGTTCGTCTTTTTATTTTACTTTTGAGACAGGGTTTCTCTGTGTAGCCCTGGCTGTGCAGGGACTTCTCTGTAGATCAGGCTGGCCTCCGACTCACAGAGATCTGTCTGCCTCAGCTTCTCGGGTACTAGGATTAAAGAAGCACACCCCACGTCCAGCCTATGTTTTGAGACAAGGTCTCACAGTGAACGTAAAGGTCACCATTTCTCTAGACTCGCCTGCCACCGAGGCCCTGATCCCCATGCCACCTCTCATCCCAGCATGGGGGATCACAGGTGCACCCTCCCCCAGCCTTTACATGGGTGCAGGGATCTGAACTCAAGTGCACACAAGCACTTTCCCCTCTGCCCGGGCTGTAGCTGATACTCCACTGTAGGCTGGTATAGGTCAGAGACACAGGCAATACAGGCAGTAGTAACAACAGCATCGCATCACTGCGACCAGCCCTGCTGCAGAAACATTAAAGCAAGCTATAGAAGAGCAGAAGTTCTAGTGGGCTTGTAATTTTGCTTTGGGGACCCCTGAAGATGAGGGGCCACTCAGTGGAGGGTGGCAGCGCAGAAACCGCCCCAGTGAATGCCTTGATTACTCAGAAGGCTCAGGCAAGTGGACCTGAGTTGAAGACCAGCCTGGTCTACATAGTGAGATCTTGAGGTTTTTGCTTGGTTGTTTGGTTGATTTTTGGGTTTAGAGGCGTGGCTTATCAGTTGATAGAGTGCTTGCATAGCGTGCTGTGCAGCCCTAAATTGGCCCTATTAAATATGGGCTTAGTATTGCAAACCTGTAATCCCAGCACCTAAGTGAAGGAAGAGAGACAAGATATTCAAGGTCATAGGGAAGAAGTCTGAGGCTAGCCTGGGCTACATGACACACTGTCTAGAAAGAAGAAAGGGAACGGAGGCATGGAGAGGTAAAGTCAAAGAGCCATGGTCACACATCTTCACTGTCAGGGTGCGAAGGCAGTCTCTCCTCCCCCACTCCCCGTCACCGCAAGCTGCGTCTGTGTCCCTGTCTGTCTGTTTCTATTTCCACCAGTCCCTGTCTGTCTCCGCGCCTCTGCCTTGTGCGTCCCCCATCTGTGCCCAGAAGCCGCCGTCTCTCTCTGCGCCGGCCCCCGCACACCGCAGCTATTTCGGGGATTTTGGGTGTAGCAGAAAGCCCGACAGCTCGAAGGAGCGCTTCCTCCGGCCCCCAGCTCGGACCACGCGCAGCACGCGGCCGGCTCCTCCGTGGGATTCCCGGACGGGGAAGTCCCAGCGTGGGGCTGCAAGGAACCAGCAGAGGGGCCACTGCGCCCCCAGAGGCCTGCCGCCGCACCTACACCCTCCCTGGCGCGCGTGCGTCACCTGTCCTCATGGTAACCGGAGGACATCATCTCATCTTTGCGTCAGCTGTTTGCAGACTCCGCTGACGTCACGTACACCCTTGAGAGAGATGAGCGATAGGCCAAGGGGCTGGGAAGGTTCCAGACCCAGCCTGCAGGGGGAGCACGCGGGTTCTAACGGAAGGTGTCTCTGGTTCTCTGCACAGGCAGGTGACCCTTGACCCGGGCTCTCCTGACACAGCACACAGCGTGGGAGGGTTGGATGAAGATGGGCCGGCAGGGTCCTGTTCACAAACTAGATCCAGGCCTAGGGCGGGGCGGGGCGGAGGCAGGACCTGGATTTGGAGGCAAGATGTTGAGACACCCCTCTAGTCAATGTAGCTGTTTTCTGAATGTGTGCACTGGTGCCTCAGTTTACCCCTTTGACTGCACTTTCTACCATTGCTTTCCATCCAGATTGACCAATTTTCAGCCCTAAGGTAGTGGTAGGGAGCCTTTCTTGTGGCTTCTCAGGGAGACAGTTTTGGCAGCAGGTAGAGGAAGAAAGCCCTGGGTGAGGTCTTGTGGGTTTCAGAGATAGGGGAGACTGAGGCACGAGGAAAAACTCATTAGAAAATACGAGTGGAGCCGGGCGGTGGTGGCACATGCCTTTAATCCTAGCACTCTGGGAGGCAGAGGCAGGCGGATTTCTGAGTTCGCGGCCAGCCTGGTCTACAGAGTGAGTTCCAGGACAGCCAGGGCTACACAGAGAAACCCTTTCTCGAAAAAAACAAATCCAAAAAAAAAAACCCCAAAAAAACAAACAAACAAAAAAAACAAAAAGAAAAAAGAGAGAGAAGAAAGAATGGAAAAGAAAAAGAAAAAAGGGGGGGGGGGGAGAATATACAAGTGGATCAGTTACAAAGAATGATACTGGATACTGAGCCAGAGGCCAGTGCTTGAGAGGAGAGGCAGGTGATCACAGGACCAGCCTGTGCTACACAGCAGAATTGTCTAAAAGAAGGAAGGAAAGAAAATAGTGTGGGCAAAGATGATAAAATAGGGGCGTGGTAGCACAGATCTGTAAGGATAGCATGCAGTAAACTGAGGCAGGACCAGGAATTCAAGGCCAGCCTGGGCTACATAAGTTCCCCTCCCACTTCAAATGACTATGGCTTGAACTCTTTCTCACCTCCAGTGTGGGAAGGCACCTCCCTGGGAGGCTCAGAAATGAGAGGGCTGAGTGTGCCCATCAGCTGCTCTCGGGGGCACATAAACAGCTGTATTCCCCCTGGCAATTAACCTGTAAGACAAAGCCCCAATTCCACCCATGTCCTCCACAGAGGCCTGAGAGACCCGAGTCCTGCCGTGCCAACATGCCTGGGCCCGACCTGCACCCCCATCTCGCATCAAGCCCTGGTCCGGGCTGGGCTTAGCCTGAGCCCTTGATCCTGGAGTCCCCACGATGCCAAGGCCCAAGTACCGGCTGATACTGCCTCGAATATTCATCACCAGAACTCGTCCCAGCAGGTAGGCAGGAGGGGGTCAGACTGGGAGGGGAGGCATGCTAGAATTACGCCACCACGAGCCCTCCAGGGCTCCGGACAGTTTGTGAATGTGGCGTACAGTCTGAAGCCAGCTGACTGACCTGTGGCAGCTCTTCTAGGAGGAGCCCAGCAGCCTCAGGAACCTTGTCTAAGCGGCCTGCGTCAGCAGGGCCTGCATGGATGAAGCGTTTGTTTGCCCTCCTCCAGAGCCTTCAGGATGCACACTAAATTCACAGAGTGCGGGGCTGGCTGGCCTTTGCTGCCTCAGTTTCCCTGCTGGCAGTATTCTCGATCCCTCAGCTTTAACCAGGATGGTAGGAGCATCGTGGTGTGCGTCCAAGGCTTGGGGGTGTTTGGAAAAATGGCTAAGCCCTATCAGCGCTTTTTTTTCTTTAACAAGTTTTATTTTGTTATTTAATATTTATTTGTTTATTTATTTACCTAGTTATTTATTGTGCGTCTGGTTCTGGTCAAAGGATAAATTTAAGATTCGGTTCTCTCCTTCTACCACGTGGGTTCTGAGGATCAGCCTCGGGTGGGCAGGCGTGGCAGCAAGCCCTTTACCCGCGGAGCCATCTCACCCGCCCACCAGTTGTGCTTTCTAGCTAATTTTCTTCAGGGTCCTCCCAGGACATCCTAGTTCTGACCCCACGACTCGGAAAGAGCTGAGTTAGCCAAAGCGCCGAGCTGGCTCTGAATGCCAGCCCACCCCGCCCACACTCAGCCCCCTGGTCCCATCTTTGTAATGGCAATCTCTCCTATCCCCAGCTCCCATCCACTCCTTTGGAGGGTTCTAGGATGTCTGCTTAAGTCATGATTCTTATTTCGAGATGAAAGGAAAAAGTCCCCGCTCCCATACTCCAGCCTCTATTTAAGTTCAAGTCCAGCCCTTCCCCATCCCCCACCTCCAGGTTCACCGCCCCGTGACACTCGCTCCAGAGCTGGGGCCAAGGTTAAGAAGTACAGCTGGGCAGCGTCGACACTTGCAAATCCTTAGATGCTTAGGGGAAGGTCCCTGAGAAAAGTAGGGGACAGATACAGTTCTGGCTTTGGGGAACACCTGGGGCTGTTGGTAGGGGGCCAGTTCTTATGCCGCGTTCCTTCGCCTACGCCCGGAGTCCCCTCCAGCTAGAGAAAAGTGGCTGAGGAAGCTGGAAATTGGGAAAGGTTTGTTGCCTGTGTGTTAATAAGAACGGGGGTGGGGGCAAGAATACAAGGCCTGTCCCCCCAGGAGAGGTGATGTACGGGGGCGAGGGCTTGGACCAGGAGACATAGCGGCGGCTGAGCAGCGATCTAGCCTGGGAGCGAAGTGGGATAGGAGGGCGCACAGCACTCCACCCCCCAGCCCAGCAGCCATCCGGGCTCAGCCAGAGCCGGGAGGAGGGATGGGGACGCGCTCGGATTCCCACTCGCTCTCTGCTCGTTCGCTCGGCACGGCGCTGAGGGAGGCGGGAGCGTGAGTCACGGCAACTCCGGATTTAGGTGCCGGAAGGGGGGTTCTGAGAGCGGGGGACGCGGGGAAGAGGCTCCGATTGTTTACTCGCCTGAAAACGACAGGCGTGGAGTTCACCCTCCAAGGCTCTCCTATCCTAGCTACCCCTTCCATCTGCCTCAGTTTACCTTTCGAAGAAGAGCTTAAAGTCTTTAAAAATTAAAAGAAGAAGAGGGGGCGGCGATTGGGCCAGCGGGATTCTGTGGGTAAGGGCGTTTGCCGCCAAGCTTGTCTATTTGAGTTCGATTCCCGAGGCCCAGCAGGGAATCCTTAGGAGAGAATTGACTTCCTCAGAATGCCCTCTGACCTCTCCTATCCACAGCATCTAATGGGTATTCGCAAGGACCGAGGGTGCACAGCTGGACCAAATCTTGCTGCAGGGGTTAAAGTGTAGCATTTGGATGACGATGTGGGGGACTCGAGTGCCCATACACATACACACAGAAATAATGTAATAAAATTTTTTTGAAAGATAAAAAAGAGGTAGCGATACCTATATATAATGCCACAGGGGGACCCAAAAGGACACACCTTCATACCTCAAGAGGCCTCCAGGCCCACCATACACCAACACGCGTCCTCAGTCACAGTCAGACAACTGAGGAAGAATCGCGTGCACAACGCGCACCAGCATCCTCCCATCATAATGACAATACAGCGCCGGAGTGCGTGGGAAGGTGTGCACAGTCCTGGGCCACCGGAACAGACCCCACGGGACGCTCCGCCCTCCCGACGGGACGCACACGTGCGCGCGCATTCTTACACCCCCGACAGCAGCAGCGGGAGCAATCACCACGTGCGCGCACACACTTCCAGGCGGCATCGAAAACATAGACAGCCCTCGGAAGGGGCCACGTGCGCCCACATCCCGCCAGGAGGTGGAGGAGCCACACGCCGTCATGGCCCTGCGTGCAATACTGCTGGCTTGCAGACAGCGCGTCTTGGTGGCACGAGGACCACTCCCCGAAAAGGGGACCTGGGCGAAAGGGTGATGGGGTTCTAGAGACGAGGATATGACAGCCCCTGACTCCGCCCCAGCCTTGATGGATGCGGCTGAGTGACACCCCGCCAACCAGTCGGATGTCTCCGTCCTGATGCCATTAACCCTTTAACTCTTCGGTCCCTGTGCGTGCTTGCTCCTCCAAAGGGCTCTTGGAGATTGGCGCGCGTTGGCGCCCCCTCCCCAGCGGGATTGGGCTGTGCGTGGGTGTGGAGGGCCGCCACCCTCCTCTCCTTGGAGGAGGAGGGGGTGGCGCTGTGACAGTCGCCGGGCGGGCGGGGGGCAGGGAGGGGCGGGCCGGGGCGGGGAGTCGCGGCTGGCGCCGGGTTCCGAGAGCGCAGCGGGCTCCAAGCGCCAGGAGGACACCGGCGCCGCCACCGTCCGCGTTCTCTGCTCTTGGGCGCCATGGCCCCTCTGAGGCCAGGAGCTCCCGTGGGTCCCCAAGCACCTCGGCCGTGGCGCCACTGAGCTCGGACAGGCCAGGGGACGCTTTGCCCCCCGGGAGCCTTACAAGACAGAGCGGGAGCCATGGAGCCTCCGGCCGCCCCCTCGGAGAGGAGCCTGTCTCTCTCTCTTCCCGGGCCCCGGGAGGGCCAGGCCACCCTGAAGCCGCCCCCCCAGCACCTGTGGCGGCAGCCGAGGACCCCGATCCGCATCCAGCAGCGCGGCTACTCGGACAGTGCCGAGCGCTCAGAGCCAGAGCGCTCGCCGCACCGGCCCATAGAGCGCGCCGACGCCGTGGACACTGGCGACCGGCCGGGCCTGCGGACTACCCGCATGTCCTGGCCCTCGTCCTTCCACGGCACCGGTACCGGCGGAGGCAGCAGTAGGCGGTGAGACTCCCCCGGCGCGCGGAGCGCACTAGCGCTCGAGGGGCGCCACGCGCAACGCCGGCCAAAGGGGGCGCTGTGGGGCGGGTGGGGGGGTCAGCGTGACCTGCGTGGGTGGAGAGAGGGGGCGCCACTGCACCAGAAGTCCTTTTACTTGTGTGAGATCCAGGGTAAAGTTGAGGGTCGGGGGAGGGGGAGTTCATGCTGTTTTAGGGCTCTCTGCAAGCTTAGCCAGTAATGGTGCAGAACAACTGCTGGAAAGGGGGTACCCCTTGGAGAGACTTACTGAGGCTGGAGTCATTGCGGGGTGTCCTAGGGAACATTCGCTATGGGGTGCCTGAAGAACCACGCTGGAGACTTCTGATGGGGTAGCACACTAGGTGCTTCTAGTGGGTGGAGAATTGGATCTGGGCACCCCTACAATAATAGCTGGTGTTAGTCCGGGCCTGTATTATGATTTGGAACAAGCCCCATCCAGGCAGTTAGGGCTCCGTGGCACCCCAAAATGCCCCATGGACCCGGGCATATGAGGTCCCATCAAGGAAGAATTCCCACCTTTGTGAAGTGACAGATGAAGGCGTGTAGAGTGGCTGGGATACCTGCTCTGGTAATCTCAGGGAGGGTTCTTCAGTTGTGTGTGACAGGCTTGGGCTGCCTGCACTCGGGGCTCTGCCTGACTCTACTGTGAAGACAGTGATTGTGACAGTGGCACTGTCCTTCTGGGCTTCTGTAACTGTCCTAGGGTGACTATGTTGTCTGTCACAGCGCTGTAACAGCATGGCTGTATCTGCACTCCCCAGAGTGTGGTTGTGACATGCTGACAGTGATGGCTGGCTCTGGCATAGTGCTATGGTGGTGACAGAGTCACGGTGTCCTTGTGGGACATGGGTAATGTGGCTTAGTGACTGTTTGCTTACAGGGTAGTTTCCATGTTCCAGGGGACACCTCCTTGGTGGCCCGATATGTTCTACAGACTCAAAGGTTTGGGGCTGTGGGGTGTGCCTACCTTCCCTGAGACCCAGGCTGGCCTTGAACTCATGACGGTCCTGGTTTGGCTTCCTGGGTGCTGAGACGACAGATGGGCACCACCTTACCCAGCTCAGTCGTGCTGTCACCTGTGTCTAGTGACAGCTCTGACAGTCGGTACTCTGGCTGGTAAAGCACGCATCATCTGCCCTGCGTACCAGTTACTAGTGTTTTCTTGACATGGGTGGTCCCAGTGATTTCAGCTGCTGTAAATGGGGCCCGGGCTCTGACTGTGCGCGCCGGCTTCTGGGTGGTTGACATGTCATTCACTCAATTGCCTGTTCCCTTGGAACATCTGTAAGATGTCACATCTGGGCCTCTCATGCCTGAGTCCCGAATCCAGGCCCCCTTAGACTATGACTGCAGTCTACCTACATCTTTCTGGGGACCCCCCTCAGTTCCTCCTCCAGTTCTCCAAGTACACCCCCTCCCTTAGTACTCCTCAACACCACCCCTGTCCCCCCCCTTGCTTGAGTCCCTACCAAGAAGCAAGTGTCAGCTCCTGAGATTTTTTTTCTAGAGGGAACTAGGAGAGAGAAGCTGTAAAAAACACAAACCTCACATCAACAGGAAATGCCAAGTCTGAGACGTGTAGCCTCTGTGAGGGTGCAGGGGGCGGAGCTCTAGAAATCAGGCCCTAGTCCCTTTTAAGGCCCCCCGGGGAGCTCCTGGCCCCCTGGTGTCTGGTGAGCAGTGGCTGAGTGGTGGTGATTAAGGGCTCACTGCTTATCCCTGCCATCCCCTTTACCTCTTTTCCTCCCTCCTTGCCAGTTGCCTGTGAGGGATCCCAGTTGGACTGGCCAGGAGACTGCAGATCAAAGAGGTCAAAATTTCCTTTTTCCTACGTCAATCTCAGACAAGTGCCTCCAAGTTTCTGGTCCAGGTCTCCCTGGCATCTTTGCAGACTTGCCCTCTGAGCCGTGGTTTCCAGTTAGGCAGGAATCAGTTTGAGAGTCCTGATGAATCAGGGGGAGAAGGATTTAACAGACATTGTTGCCCCAGGTGCCTGGACTTAGAGGAAATCAGAGGATGCCACAGTGAAATCATCTTGTCCTGTAGTGAGAAACCAAAAGCAGGAATCTCAGCCTGTCCCTGAATCAGCTCGGGTTTCGGATTCCCTTGGGGAGTTTGTGGCCTGTGGAGGCCCGGGCTGGGACAGTCGACTGGCTTGTGGACTGAGAGGTGGCATTGGTGCCAGCGTCCTGCACAGGAGGAGGAGGGGACCAAGAACATGCACAGTTCAGTTCTGCACACACAGGGGATCCCCGCCACTCTCCACTGTGCAGCCCAGGTAACCAGGGCAACGAAGGGTGCAGTCACCTCACTAGGCTGATAACACACCACCCCAGGGAAGGCGCTTTTTAAATTTGAGGTGGCTTCTGTGCTCAGCCCTCAACCCTCAGCCCTGGCCTGGGGTGGGGGGTGGCATGTCTGCGAGATAGCATTCTTGGCGCGCTCTATGGGGCTGAGTCACAGCCTCACTGTGATCTGTCAAAGACAGCTGGAAGGCGAGGAAAGGCAGAGGCGAGGGGAGGGGGGCACAGAGTTGGCCTCTTACCACTCTTTGGACCTTCCGACTTTCTCTCCATCCAGAGGAGCGCTTTCTGGCTCCCCCGAGGGACGTACATACAGCCGGGCTAGTGTGTCTTCCGTGGGTGATGTCTGATTCCACTGGGGTCCTCTGCCTTTGTGGTCTCTGCTGCGCTCCCACAGGCCTGTCCCCGTGTCAGGAACTTGGCTCTGGGAGCGCCCTCTGCTGGACTGCGTGCAGCCTTGGCTCTCATAATATTATTATTTCATGTTTATTGAATGCCTGGGGGAGCTGGGCGCCAGGCCGGCCAACCGCAGACTGGGACAGAACCGTGTCCCCTAACTCCACGCCACTTAGGCCACTGTAGCGGGAACAGCCACTCAGTGGACACTTCCGGAGGAACTTGAAAGAAAAGTTGGCCCAGGAACAATTCCCAGCCCTCTCCTGCCTGAGGCCTAGGAACCCCGATACACGACCTCCTGGGTACAGCACACAACACCCTTGGCTGGGGACTATTTTTTTTTTTTTTTGAGACAGGTTCTCACTACATAACCCTGGCTGTCTTAGAACTCGCTGTGTAGACCAAGCTGGTCCAGAACTCTCAGAGACCATACTGCCTTTGCCCTCTGGAATTCTGGGACTGAAGGCCTGGGCCACCTCACCTGACTTGTTTTCTTTTGCTTTTTGAGACAGCATCTCTCTGTGTAGGACATCTTGGCTATCCTGGAGCTGGCTGGGTAGACCAGGCTGGCCCTGAATTTGCAGAGATCTTCTTGCCTCTGCTTCCTGAGTACTGGGTTACTGGTGTGTGTCCCCATGCCTTGTTATTTGAATTTTTAAAATGATATGTGTGGGGCTGGTGAGATGGCTCAGCGGGTAAAGCACTGACAGCTCTCCCAAAAGTCCTGCGTTCAAATCCCAGCAACTACATGTTGTCTCACGACCATCTATAATGAGATCTGATGCCCTCTTCTGGTGTGTCTGAAGAGAGTAATGGTGTACTCATATACATAAAATAAATAAATAAATCTTGAAAAAAAACCCTCATTTGCACTGTGCCCAAAGTCACACCCAGACCACACACAATATTAATAACAGTACAAATATTATTAAACATAGAATGTTATTATATTTCATTGGTTTTTGTTTCTTTGTGGCAATGGTCTCACTGTGAAGTCCAGGCTGACCTAGAACTCATTATGTAGCCCAGGCTGGCCTCAAACTCACAGAGATCCACCCACCTGCTTCTTCCCAAGTGCTGAGGTGAAAGGTATGTACAACCGTGCTCAGCCACACGCACACTGATAAAGAAAAGAAGCCGGTGTGGAGAGCAGGAGAGGAGCACGCGCGCTGATTTCAGCTTCAGCTTCAGAGAGTTGGTTCTTCCTTCTGCCGTTGAGTTCCGTGGATGATACCAGGTCCCTAAGCCTGCGTGGCGAGTGTTTCGCCTCTGCGGCATTCTGCCAGATAAGGACTTACTACATTTTCTGTGTGTGGACCCAAGTGTATGTGGGCGTGCCAGGTGCGCACGCAGGTCCCTTTGAGGGTCAGAAGAGGCCGTCAGATTCTCCGGCGGGAAGGCACATGTGACCCACCCGCTGTGGGTTTATATACCATGTCTTCTGCAACACCAGCACGCGTCCTTAAGCACCCAGCTCTCTGTCTAGCCCAGCACTTTACTGTTGGGATGAAATCCTTCACTGAGCCTGGCCAGCTGTCCACGTAGGTGTGCCTGCAGACTTGGGCATCTGTCCCAGTAGCTGTCCACCGTTGTTTCTGTCCCTGTGTAGACCAGGCTGGCTTCACGTGTGTGCTACCACAGCTGGCTTACCTGTTTTTTTGTTTGTTTGTTTTGTTTTTTGAGACAGCGTCTTTCTGTGGCCTGGAGCGCCTCACTTAGAGGAAGCTGGCCGATCAGTGAGCCCCAGGCCCCACCTCCCTTGACTCTGAGATTACAAGTTCTTGCCACTGCCAGATTTTGTTTTTTAATTTTTTTTCATTTATTTTATGTGTGTGGATGGTTTGCCTGTCTGTATGTCTGTGCAACCGGTGCATGTCGTGCCCATGAAGGCCAGATCAGGCATTGGATCCCCTGGGACCAGAGTTACAGGTTGTAAGCCTATAGCATGTGTAGGTGCTAGAAATCAGACACCAGGACCTCTGTAGGAGCAGCCAGTGCTCTGAAGCATTTAGCTCTCTGCCCAGTCTGGTTTCGGTTTTTGGTTTTGTTGCTGTTATTGAGACAGGATCTTACTGTAGAGCTCTGGATACTCTGGAACTCAGTAGTAGATCAGGCTTGCCCAAAACTTGTGTGCTTTTTTTTTAGTTGTTTGTTTTGTTTGTTGAGACAGGATTTTAATCGTGGCTATTCTAGAACTCTCTCTGTTGACCAGGCTGGCCTTGATCTCAGAGATCTGCCTGCCTCTGCTGGGAGTAAAGGCATGTGCCACCACTGCCCGGCACCTGCTTAGCTTCTTGATTTGAAAGAAATCAAACGCAGCCGCCCTCCCCTGCTTTGCTTGGTGACTCCAGCCTCCTCAGCTGTAAGATGCTCCTGTCTCCAGACGCGCACCACTCAGGTGTGTGGGTTCAGCTGATGCACTGCTCGTCCAGCATTCAAGAAGCCCCAGTTTCACCCCTAGCCCCAGAGCTCACGCCTGCCATCCCAGCCCTCAGGAGGCAGGTGACGAGATCCGGAGTTCACAGCAATGCACTGCTGCATAGCAAGTTCCAGGCCAGCCTGAGCTACGTGAGACCCTGTTTCAAAAAGAGAAAAAAATGCCTTCCTGTCTAGAGTTCTCAGACAGTGGTTGAGACAGAAATAAGAAAGCCATCAGATAATGCAGATGACGTGTGTGACAGGAAGCACAGCGGAATCCCGAGGTCAGGTCAGGTGACATTTGAGCAGAAACCTAGTGAGTATGAGTGTGAAGGTGCTAGTCAGGAAGGCCTGTGCAAAGGTCCTGAAGCAGAGGCAGAGGGAGTCAAAGGGCAGCTTCTAGGGCTTGGTCTGGAGTGGCTAATGACCTCCTTTTACTGCCTGGGGAAGGGACATAAGCAGAGTGTGACAGTCACATAGAATCCTAGCATTCTGGAGACTGATGCTGGAGAATGATACCATTCTTACTATTTTATTTTATATGTGTGGGTACTTTGTCTGTATGTCAGTCCGTGTGCGATGTGTGTCTACTAAGGCCAGAGGAGGACATTGGATCCCCCTGAACTGAAATTATAAGTGGGTGTGAGCTGCCATGTGGTTGTTGGGAGTTTAATCCTGGTCCTTCGGATGAGCAAGGCACTCGGTGCCCCTTTCTGGCCTCTGTGGGCATGCCAAGCCCATGGTGCACACACATTACACAAGAAATAAACATTTTAAACATCTTTTAAAAGAAGCTGGGCTCATAGCTCAGTCAATAGACTCTGTGCTGGAACAAACGGCACCGACTTCATCCCAGCGCTGTGTACACCGGGCACAGGAAAGCCAGTAACAACCCTAGCACATCTCACGAAGACGCAGGAGGATCAGACATTCAAGGACATAACTTCCAGTACGTGAAACCGTGTCTTAAAACAAGCAAACAAAAGTCCCAGGGCCGGAAGAGACAGTCTTCAGTTAAAGAACACAGTGCTTTCACAGAGGGAGCCAGGTTCCGTTCCCAGCTCTGCATCACAGGCTCACAACTGCCTGCGACTATGGCTTCAAGAGCTCGGCCCTGTCTTTTACCTTCTGTGGGTACCGCACTTGCCTGTGGATACATACACACCCACACGCACGCAGTGCATGTCTTCTTTTATGTTTTTTGTTTTGTTTTTTGGATTTTTTCTTCTTTCTTTTTTTTTTTTTTTTTTTTTTTTTTTGGTTTTTTGGATTTGGTTTTTTCGAGACAGGGTTTCTCTGTGTAGCCCTGGCTGTCCTGGAACTCTATAGACCAGGCTGGCCTTGAACTTAGAAATCCGCCTGCCTCTGCCTCCCAAGTGCTGGGATTACAGGTGTGCGCCACCGTGCCCGGCTCCCACAATACATATCTTTAAAAATAAATTATTTGTTTGTTTTTGGAGACAGTTTCTGTGTATAGCCTTGGCTGTCCTGGATCTCTCTGTAGACTAGGCTGGCCTCAAACTCAGGGATCTGCCTGCCTCTGCCTCTGCTGGAATTAAAAGTGTGCACCACTACACACCCGGCAATAGTAAAATAATTAAAAAAAAATTTATTTATAGAAATCCAGCTCTAGGAGGTTGTATTAGGCAGAATTTTGTAGAGTCATAGAACTTACAGAATTAATCAATCATTCTTTCTCTCTGTGTGCATGTTCTCATATCGTCACATGTGTGTGTGTTGTATGTGTGTGTTGTATGTGTGTGTATGTATATATGTGGCATTTATTAGAATTACTTACAGGCTGCAGTCCTGTTATTTCAACAATGGGCAGCTGTGAATGGAAAGTCCAAGAATCTAGTAGTTGTTCAGTCCACAAGGCTGGATGTCTCAGCCGGTCTTCAGTAGATGCTGGATCCCAACAAACTGGGCTCTAAGGCCAGTGAGGGAGTGGCTGTGCTCCCGGGGGAGGGCAAGCAGGCAAAGAGAAAAGCTCCTCCTCCTGTATCCTTATCCGATCTCCCAACAGAAGGTGTGGCCCGGGTTAAATGTATGACTTCCCACCTCAAGACCCAGATCACAGGTGCGCCCTCCATTTCTGGGTGGTGGCTCATTCCAGATATAGTCAAGTTCACAACCAAGAGTCACCATCGCAGGGTCTGAGGACATGGTGTATCACTTAGTGGTCCCGGCTACTCTTAGAGAGGATCTGAATTCAGTTCCTAGCACCACATGGTAGCTCACTACTGTTCCAGAGGATCTGGCGGCCTCTCTGGGCACTAGTCATTAACATACATACATACATACATACATACATACATACATACAAACATAAATGAAAGCAAAACTCCTGTACATACACAATAAAAATAAATGGTTTTTAAAATTCAGCTCTGTCACTTCCAGCTTGGGTAACCCTGTCCATGTGACTGCTCCTCTCTGGCCTCTGGTTTTCGTAGCTCTGAACTGGTCCTGGAAAGAACCCCACCCCTGGCTCTCCTCTAGCCTGGGGAGCACGCCTTTAATCCCAGCATCAGGAGGCAGAAGCAGACAGATCTCTGAGTTCAAGGCCAGCATGGTCTACAGAGCAAGTTCCAGGACAGCCAGGGCTCCACAGAGGAACCCTGACTTGAAAACTAAAGACTAAAGAAGCAAACCAACCCGAGGGGTTCTAATCAGTACAGTGTAACTGAAGCGGGACTTAGCCAGTCAGTCGACGGGAAAGAGTCTGTCCCCATTGGCCTGAGACGTTCCTGGGTCCTGGTGGATGAAGCCTGGATCTTAGAGCCACTGGGGTAGGAATTCTCAACCTGCAGTCTGTCTTCTTGCTTTTCAGGGACCGTGGCCAAGACTGTAGGCATTTCAGCTTGTCATAAGCAAAGCTGTCATGTGCTCCTGACATCTAGTGGGTAAGACAAGGGACACTGGTTGCTGCCCAGGACAGCCTCCCAGAGCAAAGGTCACTTAATCCCCAAGAGTCGACAGGGCCAAGAGTTGGAAACCCCAAGTTCGCAGCACAGTGACACCACATCTGGAGTCAGGGAAAACTTCTTTCTAGGAATTTTTGTAAGCAGTTAAAAAAAAATGAGGTTCACTTTTATTTACTTATTTTACCGCACTGGGATGAAACCCAGGGCCTGGAACATGCTTGGCACATGCTCTGCCACTGAGTGACACTCCCACGCCAGAATCCCCGTGGGAGTGGACTGCAGGACGACACCCTGATTGCTTCTGTAGGGCCCCACAGTGGCTATACATATCCAATACAACCCTCTCAGGCCAGAAAACTTTCGTTTTTAGAAAAATGAAAATTTGCATTTATGTCACATGTATGGGCGTTTTGCCTCCATGCGTGTTTATATGCCGTGTATTTTCAGAGCCGGAAGAGTCCTGAAGAGGGTATCATCTCCCCCCCAAAACTGGAGTTTCCGAGGATTGTGAGCCTGTGCGTGGGTGCTGAGAGTCAAGCCCTGGTCCTCTGGAAGAGCAGCAGTGCCCTTAACTACTTAATCAACTCTCCAGCAGCCCCTCCCCTGGCTTTTAAAAAAAAATTACATTCATTTACTTATTGGGATGGGGATGCATGAGCCTTGGTTTCCATGGGGGGAGCTTTGGGGAGTCAGTTCTCTCCTTCCATCACGCAGACTCCAAAGATTGCCTCACGTCCAGTGTCTTCACCTGCTGGGCATCTCCATGTCCTGCCCCTGTCCCTCAAGACCCCCCACTCTTCACCTGAGGCAGAGTCTCTACATATAGATCTGGGTTCCTTTAAACCCTGATTCACTGCCTTTCCAAATACTTGGGTGACGGGTGCATACGACATGCCCAGCTTCACATGCATTTCAGACAAACCTTGGGCAACGGGTGGGGGTGGGGGGTGGGGGTGACTCAGCAGGGGAAGGCACTTGCTGTAGCTATGACGACCTGAGTTTGGTCCCAAGGTACCTCAGTACCTCACCTGGTAGAAGGAGAGAACAGCCTCTGGAGGTCGCCCTCCAGACATGTGCCTACAGACACACACATCACTGAATAAACATTTCAAGAATGAAAAATAAAAGCGAGAGCTGGAGAGGTGGCTAAGAGAGAAGTTCAGAGTACTGGCTGCTCTTGCAGAGGACTTGAGTTCTGTTCCCAGTTCCAGGGGAATCGAACACCGTCTTCTGGCCTCTTCAGGCACCATACAACCACCACACAGCACATAAACGTAACAGAATTAAAAGATTTGTTTGTTTGTTTATCTATTTATTTATTTTTGGTTTTTGTTTTTTTCCAGATAGGGTTTCTCTACATACTCCTGGCTGTCTTAGAATTTGCTTCGTTGACCAAGCTGGCCTCAAACTCACAAAGAACCACTTGCCTTGGCCTCTTAGGAGTGGATTAAGAGTGTACCACCATGCCTAGCTAACCATGTTTTAAGTGTGTGCCTGCAGGGGCTCTATAGGAGCCCTAATGACTGGTGGTTGTGTCATGGTTGCTGGGAACCTGTCTCAGGTCCCTAGAGGGAGTGGGTGGCACATGCCTCTAACAGCTGGGCCATCTCTCCATCTCTCCAGGCCCCAAAATAGTAACAAGGTCTTATACAGCCCTGACTGGGCTCCAACTCCCTCTGTAGCCAACTCTGACCTTGACTCTGTTGATTCTTTGGCCTCTGCCTGGCCAGCGCTGGGCCCACAATCGTGTTCCAGCCTTAACTGTGTGCGGGTGTGCTTGGGTGGTCTGAGGCTCTGAAACGGTCAGCTACAGGGGCAACCGGATGTAGAATACAGTTACCACCATTTCATGGCAAAGGCCATTATAGATTTTTAGGAAGTCTACAAAAGCCATCTCACAAGGCTCACCTGATGAAGTCTGGCCAACTGTGGGGTAGCAGGGTGTGGCACCACAAGCCTGCTGTCTCAGCGCTAGGAGAAAAGCCAGGAGGGTCAGGAGTTCAAGTCCTGCTTGGGTTTACACAGCTTGAGTAGAGTAAACCAACCCAAGCAAACGAATTTAGATTCTGACAAGACAACTCACAGGTCATGTGACTTTGAGATAGGCTTAAACAGGCTGTTTTCCTATAAGGCTCCCTTCTCCCTATTTTTTTTTTTCCTTGAGCTCTGGTTGGCCCTGAACTTGCTATGTAGACCAGGCTGGCCCCACACTCACTGCTTTATCTGCCTTCAAGGCCCCAGGGCTGGGATGGAAGCCACCATGCCTGCCTTTGTGAGCGTGATCTCTGTGTGTACACTGGTTACTGTGCGGGCACACGCATTTGACAGCACTCCGTGGAGATGGGAAAACGGAGTCTGTCCTCACCTTCTTCCATACGGGTCCTGGAGACTGACCCTAGTCAGTCAGGCTTGACAGGAAGCTCTGTTACCCAGTGAGCCATCGGCGGCTCCTGAGTGTTTGGGACAGGCTGGGAAGTGCTGGATACCGGGAATGACTGTCCCTGTCCCCATTCCGTTGTCCCCAGCTTGCACACCATGACACATTTTCTCAGGTAATAACAGCTATAACTGTTGAGTTAGCCACTTATGTCTCGACATTCCTGGGGCTTTCAGACCATGGAGCCCAGGCTGGCCTTGAACTCACTAAGTAGTTTTACTGTCTTTCTGTGTCCACCTCTGGAGCATTGGAATAGCACTGGGTTGTGCTGGGGATGTTACCCCAGGGCTGTGTGTGGGCTACGCAAGCACTCCACCCGCCGAGCCCAGCATATTTATTGTACCTTCTTTACAGTTGGGCAAACTGAGGCTGTGTGAAAGTGATTTGGCAAGTCAAGTGGATACATTGATCGTAACGGTAGGCTCAGGTTTAGCCCATTATGTCTCTGGGCCCCATGGCACTAGTGCCAATAACTCTGAACAGAAAGGTGTCTCTCCAAGGCACTTCCTCAGAGTGTGTGCCCCTTTCTGACGTAGAGCAAGCGTCTGCATGACGAAGTGCAGGTGCCCATCTGGTCATTACCCAGGAGGCCCAGCAGACAGGGCTGGCACGCAGCTGGCACACGGGGCAGGCATGTGGTGGGGGAGGGGAAGAAGAGACCGGGAGGCCTTAAGCCACTGGCTGGCTGTGTCCAAGTCTTCCCATCTCTGACTGCTTTTCTCACCACCAAAAGGGCTGCCTTAGGCCCCACAGGGTCACAGTGGTCACCTCTTGGGTTCCAGGTGGCCCTGGTCTGCTGGGCCTGCCACTTTAGGCAAGACTTGTTCTTGGGGTTGTCTCATGAACTGTGGTGGGGGAAGCCTCAAAGCAGGATGGGGAAGTTGATGGCATCTTAGGGGCTCTGCTCTCTCTCTGTCTCCCCACCCCCGCCCTGCCCCAGTCTTCCCAGAGTTGGGTCTCACTTTGTAGCCCTGGCTAGTCTGGAACTCACACAGAGCTCCCGCCTCTGTCTCCAGAGAATTGAGATTAAAGGCGTGAGCCTTTGTGCCTGGGGGTTCTGGGGCCTCTTAAGAGGTAGAAAGAGTCAGGTGGTGGTGGCGGCGCACGCCTTTAATCCCAGCACTTGGGAGGCAGAGGCAGGCGGATTTCTGAGTTTGAGGCCAGCCTGGTCTACAGAGTGAGTTCCAGGACAGCCAGGGCTACACAGAGAAACCCTGTCTCGAAAACCCAAAAAACAAAACAAAACAAAACAAAAAAAGAGGTAGAAAGAATACCCTGGGCGTGGCTCAGTTGAGGGAATGCCTCCCAGGCGTGCTTGAGGCCTGGGTTTCATCCCCAGCACCAAACACACTGGGCCTGGTGTCTCACACCTGTCACCCCAGCGCTGGAGGATGGAGGCAGGGGGACCAGATGTTTACACTCGCAGTGCCACAAAGCAAGTTTAAGGTCGGCCTGGGCTGCAGGAGACTGCAGAGACGAGCAGACAGACAGGAGTGGTAGGGGCCTCAGGAGAGTGACAGGCCGCACACCGAGGCAGGCCAGGCGGCAGATGTATCAGATTATGTCCTAAAGTCTGGGAGTGGAGCCAGTGAAAGGGCTCAGTGGGTAAGGAGGATTGCTGCCAAGTCTCCTGTGCTCTGTCCAATCCCTGGATCCACACGTGGAGGGGGAAGAGCAAGTGCTGAACGGTGTCCCGGCCTCCACGTGTGCACTGTGCCTCGCACGCATGTGTACAAGGGGAGTACGCGCACACAATAATAAATAATAACTGATATAAAGCCAGAGTTGAAATCTAGCTCTGGCCTAAGAGCCGTGGGTTAACCCACTGACCCCCTCGACAGACCTTAGGGTTTGTCAGCAGTTTGGTGGCATCACCGTGGTTTGGTCATATGCCTTGTGTCCAGAGATACGCCCAAGCTTACGTGGTGGTCTCAGCTCGTGTGGGGACGTTCTAGGGTGCCGTGGAGCCACTGCAGGGTGGAGGGACGTGAGGCACTGTGGGGCCATTTCTTGGCGTGCGTGAAGGACTGTGGGACATGGGGGACCCCATTGTCGTGTGGGCATCGCGTTTGCCTGTGGGCCCAGGGGGGCTGGGCGCGGTGTCCGTGTGTGCTGTAAGAGTTCTGGAAAATCTGGGCGCACACCTTCATCCCAGGCCTCGCTCGCTCGCCGGCTCGCTCGCACGCACGGCAGAAGCAGGTCGCTCTCTGAGTGTGAGGCTGCTCTGGTCTCATAGGCGCGCCAGGCCAGGCAGAAGGACACAGCGACCCTGTTTTACCCTGACACCCCCCCCCCCGACACACACACACACACACACACACACACACACACACAAGCAGTAAATTACAATCTCAATCCGAGACGCCGTGTCAGTGGCCGTGCTCTCAGAACGCCACCGGGATTTGTGGGTGCGCTCGAGAGCCTGGGGTACCCTGGTCTTTGGGAGTGGGATGACTCAGAAAGCAATGGCATCCAGGGGTCCGCGCTACTTCCAGCCGCGTGCCCTGGAGGAAGGCGGTTGGGCTTCCTGAGGTCTGCGGCGCCCCGGCCGGCCGGGCTCCGCCCCGAGGGCGGCCCGAGCGCAGCCGGAAGGGCCGAGGCGGCCGGGCGAGCGGGCGAGCGGCCGGGCGGGCGGGCGGCGCATGGCGCGGCGGGGCTGGGGCCGCATCCCTGAGCCGCGCGCGGCGGCCTTCGCGGAGGCGGCGGCCGAGGACGACGCGTTCCTGCCCGGGCCCCCCGCGGTGTCCGCGTTCTTCGGCAGCACCGCCCCGACGCCCTACAGACGCCTGCGGCTCTTCCGAGGCAGCGTGCAGGACTGGGGCCGCCAGGCGTGGGCCGGGTGAGTGCACCCCGCTCAGGACACGGGTTCGAGGCCGTCCTGCGCTCTCCTGCGAGGCGGGCTGTGGGGCTCTGGACGGGGGCTGCGGCTTGCTGCAGACTCCCTTTTTCTTCTTCCGTTTGAGGTAGAGATAAAAATCATCCTGCCCTCTAGAGTTGCTGTGGAGAAATCTGATAGGGTATGCAGTAGGTGCTCAATAAATGCAGGGCAATCACTTCCTGTGCTTACATGAAGCTGTGGTTATGCCTTGGGGGACTTGAGGCCTACCCAGCATCCATTATGACCCCAGGGCCTGTGCTTTTTTCTTTTTGTAGGGCTGGGAGAGGCTCCGAGGTTAAGAGTACTTGCTGAAGTTCAGCTCCCAATCATTCACACGTGGGGGGACTCACAACCACCCTTACTCCAGCTACAGGGACCAGTGCCCTGTGCTCAAAGGCACGCCCACTCATTCACACATAAGCATAAATACAAGGGTTTCAGGGGATTTTTTCCCCCCCAGACAGGGGTTTTCTGTGTAGCCCTGGCTGTCCTAGAACTCGATCTATAGACCAGGCTGGCCTCAAACTCAGAGATCCACCTGCCTCTGCCTCTCCAGTGCTGGAATCAAGGGCGTGCACCACCACCCAGCCAAGATTTATTTTTTTAAGTTATGTGCACTTATGCGTGTGTGCACATGTTCCGTGCCCCTGGAGGCCAGAAGAAAACACTGCCCCCTCCCTCCTCCGAGCTGCAGTTACAGGCAGCTGTGAGCCACCCTGGGTAGGTGCTGGGATCCACTCGCAGGCTAACTGCTCAGCTCTGGCTAGCTTGGAACTCATTCTATACCAGGCTGGCCCTGAACTCACAGAGATCCACCTGCCTCTGCCTCTCCAGTGCTGGGATTAAAGGTGTGCACCGCTGCCTGGTTGCTTTCTTTTTTTAATTTTTTTTTTATTTTGTGGGTTAGCTTTTTTGTCTGTTTTTACTTTAAATCATTACTTTGTATGAGTGTGATGTTTTGCGTGAATGTGTGTCTGTGCCCCGTGTGTGCATGGTGCTCTTGGAGGCCACGAGAGGGTGTGGGATCCGCTCCAGATCCTTGAGAGCCACCATGTAGAGAGTGGACTTGAATTCAAAGCTGTCTGGAGGAGCACTTGAACCACAGAGCCCTCTCTCCAGATGCGGTTTTGTGTTTTGTTTTGAGACAGTCTCATGTAACCCAGGCTAGCCTCCTCCAGCTCACTATATAACCAAGGGTGGTTTTGAACTTCTGACCCTCCTGCGGCTGCCTCCTGAGCGCTAGGATTATAGTTTTGTCACGGCACACCAGGCAGGTTCAGGCCAAAGCCTTTGTGTGTGTTAGACAGGTGCTCTACCATCTGAGCTCTATGTAGCCCTGTGGTTTGAGGTAAGGCTCCACTCTGTAGCCCAGGCTGTCCCAACCTAGAGCAAGACTGCTTGGGTCACAGGCCTGAGCTAACACACCTGGGAACAAGTTCGCTTCTACCAGCGTCTAAGAGCCTGTGCAGTGGCGTGGCCCTGTGAGGGGTGGGTTTAAGTCTGTGTTCCTCTACCCCCAGCCCCGCCCCCAGGCTTGTCAGCCAGCCCCTCCCTCCCCAGGCCTGGTTCGCTGGTGATACGGCCTCATGGCACAGAGGTGTGGATAGTTGCCTCGTCAGACTGTGGATGGACTGTGGGGACAGAAAGCCTCAGGAAGCGGTCTGGAAACCACATCCGGTGTGCCTTCCAAACACCCCTTTCTCCTGGAGACTGGACTCTGGTGGCCTGGAGCTGGGCCCAGGGTGTTGCTGGGTCTCCTCCCTGTCGCTGGCCCGTAGTTGGGAGTCACCCGGGGCGCTGAGCAAGAAGTGGGCGGGGAAGGAGAGTAGAGGTTTGGCCTTTAGGATGCCCAAGGTGTGGGGGACATAAATGTCCCTCGGGTGTGACTCTGCGCCTCCTCCTGTCCTCAGCCCCGCCCCCCAGCATACGCCCCCCCCCCCAGTCCCTCCCTAGGGTCTTGATCTCACAGCCTTGCACTCCGCCCTCGGGGTGCATCTGGCTCCCCCGCGGGCACACGGTGGCGATCTGAGACTTGGAGGTGGCACAGCTCGACGTCAGGCTTGGGAGGGGTGGAGGCGGGGCCGGGGCAGAGGGAAGGGCCGCGGGCTGGGAGCCGGGGAAACCGGAGCCCCGGGCGGGCGTCCCCAAGGCCCGCGGTGGGACCGGCGGGAGGTGGGCGCCCAGTTTCCCAGGGCTCTTCAGCGAGAGGAAGGCAGGCGCTGCGGACACTCGCGCGAGGGGGACGCAGGCACCCGGGTGCTCCCGTCCCGTGGGGGACCACGGGGGTGGCGCCAGGGGCTAGGACGCGACAAGTGTGGAGGCGGTGCTGGCGATCGCCGGCGTCTCGGGCCCAGCGTGCAGCGCACACCGTCCCGTGCAGCAGCTGGTCCCCAATGCCGGCCCCGACGGCGCTGGGCTCTCATGCGCTCCAGTGCAGCACCCCGGGCCCGGCCCCGACCCCCAGCCTTGGCATTGCCCCTAGGACCGGAGTCACTGACCCATTTCTCCTTCAGCGAGGAGGACACTCTTCGACACCCTCCGGACAGATGTGTCAGGTGGGTGGCCCGCAGCCAGTTGCTTTTTCTTTGTGACCTGAAGGTGCTCCTGCCTGTCTGTGGGAAGAGGACCCTTTCCGGAGCAGCTTCCCTTTGGGGAAGCTCCTAAATAGCTTCTCATATCTAGCAAGGGAACCTGCCCCTGCCCTAAGCTTAATAATGTGGGTGCCTGTGATGGTCGTGCTCCTAAACTGGGTGTTAATTTCCACCTCAACCTGTCTATTCAAAGTTAGGGTTCCTTGGGCCTTTCTGTTCCCCTCAAGCTGAGTATCTAGCACTCTCCCTGGCAGCAAATATGGGTGTCCAGCCTGTCACCTGGGCTCCATTCCCAAGCCATTGGCCAAGAGCCAGGCCTTACATGGTTTCTCCAACCCCTACCCCCACCCTAGCCGGGGCAGTCAGACTGAAAGCCAAGGCCTGGCGTGGGGACGGTGCCTGAGAATGCCCTAAAGGCATTTTGAATTGGGTGGGTAGAGCTTTGCCAGGAAGTGACCTTTAAGTTTTCTGGAGTTAAGACGTCTCTTCCCTGCCCCACTGCACAATCTGCAGAAACCCTGATGGACACAGACACACCGTTTCCAGCAAAAACACACGGCCACACCCACAGACGGGTTAAGCTAGGTCACCCAGTGTTTGGTATTCTAGACCTTACCAGGGTCTCCGGGTTAGACAAGGCGCTGGGAGAACCCGCAGGTGACCTATGACCATAACAAGTGATCACAGATGTTAACAGTGACAGAACACCCCTGCACAGCCTGGCACACACCTTCGTTTGCCCAGGAAGACACTGTCACCAAAATACTCCCCCCCCACACACGCTTGATAACCACTTGGATCAGAGACAGCCACAGTGTCCGTGCACGGCATTCTTGTGAGGTCACAGGAGCATGAAAACAGACACCTGGGCAGCTGGGACACCTGACCCTCCCCATCCTGTGTAGTTTTGCATGACAGGTATGGACACACAGGCCCCCTGCCCTAGTGTGCCAAGACTTGACATCCGGTCCTACAAACAGCGGTGGCACCCTGAGCCGGCCTGGTGGACACGCGCCAGAGCCGGCACTCAACCTCCCAGTGACCTTCACAGAGCCAACCAGTCCTTTCTACAGAGGCTTCCTGGCACCTCCTCTGAGGCAAGCAGGTGGGGAAGGGCAAGGAACCTGGGGGACAGCAGGTTGTCTCTGTCCTTTGCCCCCAGAATGCGGAGCCAAGCAGCCACAGGTTCAAAGCCACCCCTGACCAAATTGGTCAGCGTTTTGTTTGTTTGTTAAGCCAGGCTGGCCTCTAGTTTGCTGCGTGGTTGAGGCTGACCTGGAACAGCTGGTCTTGTCTCTGCCTCCTGGGGTGCTGGGAAAACAAGCATGCGCCACCAGGCCTGTCGGTGCTGGGGTGGGAGCCAGGGCTCGGGGTGGGCCGGGCCTTACCAGCTGAGCTCCAGCCCAGCCCCACACATCCTCTGTGACCTCCTCATGTCAGTTTCCTTGCCTGGAAAATGGGGTGCTAATGTATATGTGAGCATGTGTGCCCCAGCATGGGCATACTCGGTAGCACTTGTGTTTGTGTCTTTGTCATTGCATTCTTCTATCATCTGACACACACGACCGAGGTCATAGGACAACTTCCAGGTGCCCGTTCTCCCCCTCCACTGTGCGAGCGAGTCCCTGGGACACTGGACCTTTCCCTGCTGAACCACGTCACTGCCTCCTCGCCTTAGTTCTTTGAGGCAGTGGCAGTCACTGGACCGGAAGCTCACTGGTGGGCCAAGGTTCTGTGGCCCAGGAGACCCTGGCTTTATCTTTCCGGTGCTGCTGCTGGCGATCCAGACGCAGCCCCTCCTGCTCCTGTGACATCGTCTCCCGAGCTTGAGGCGAGAGTCCAGAGCAGGTCGCTTTAGCCACACTATCTGAGTGGGGGCTGTAGTGCCGACATCTTGTCCTCTCTCAGAAAAGTTTGCGACTTTGCCCCCTGTGGAGATTTCTCTGCCCTACTGTAGCTCGTGACAGACAGGAGAGGCAGGGATGTCCTTTCCTTACATGTGTATTTCTGTGTGCTTGTGTGTGACTGGGCTTGTGCATGACTGTGTGCACGCAGAGGTCAGAGGGCAGCTTGTGGGATTCACCTTGCCTCCACAGTGTAGATCCCAGGGATCAGTGGAGGTCGCTGTGCTGCACTGCAGGCTAAGGTTACCAGACCCTGTTTCTCCCCAGCTTCAGGTCTGGAGCACAGTCCTGTCCCCTGTGCCTACGCTCAGCTCAGGGGACATTCAGGCCTGAAGCACAAACAACGGGGCCCAAGGGACCTCTCCTCACCATGCGGGCCCCTGTGCTCCTGCTGACGCGCACCGCTTCCCTAAGGGCTGGCAGATTTGCCACCAGGATGCCAGCTGAGAGACCGCTCAGGCTCTGAGTGGGTCTCACTCTCCGGAAGCCATAGCCTACGCTCCTGCGTGGAGGGCCAAGGAAGGGGGTCCGCAGTGGGAGCCTCAGACTGCTCTGGTCCTGCAAAGACAGGCTGTGGCTGGCAGGCGGCTGGCAGGCCACCAGGTAGCAGGTGGTAACTCTGTGCCTCAGTTTTCATGTTCTTTGGGCTTTAACAGGACCCATCCACCTCAAGAAATGGTGGTAGAAACAAGTGGGTCAGTGTGTCAAAGCATTAGAACAGAAGCAGGCAGACAGTAAGCATTTGAGAAGTAGGGGGCTGGAAAGATGGCTCAGTGGTTAAGAGCACTGACTGCTCTTCCAGAGGTCCTGAGTTCAACTCCCAGCAATCAGGTGGTGGTTCACAGCCATCTGTAATGGGATCTGATGCCTTCTTCTGGAGTGTCTGAAGACAGCTACAGTGTGCTCATTTGCATAAAATAAGTAAAATATGAAAAAAAAAAACGGAAAAAAAAAAACCTCACATGGATGCTGGAGACCAGAAGTCAGCTTCTGGTGATTGCACAGCAGATGCTGTGTCCTCGGAGCCAGTTCCTCTCCCTGGCTCGCATCTTTTAGTAAAATTCATTGGAGGGGAACAGCAGAGTGGGAACTTAGCAGGTAAGGGCCTCGTGGTGAAGCAGGAAGACCTCGTTCAACCCCAGGACCCCAGGGGAAGGAAAGAGCTGAGACCCTCACATTGTTCTCTGAAGACATGGGCCGTGACATACACTCACATGTGTGTACCCATGCACACAAGCAAACAGACATAGAATTTAGTGTATCAGCTGTCCATTTTTCACAGTGTATACTATTCCACAGTATATACTATTCCACGGTCTGAATTTGTTAAAATATATCAATTCCTGAGTTGCTGGGTGGTTTTAGCTATGTTGTTTTTGGTAGTTGGCAGCCGTTTAGAACATTTTTTTTTGTCTGGTTTTAGCCTATGTGTGTGCCCGGTTCCCGCAGACACCAAAACCAGGGAGGGTTACAGGTGTTTGTGAGGGAGGAATCGAGTCTGTGTCCTCTGCAAGAGCATCCAGGGCTCTTCAGAGCTGAGCTGTGGCTCCAGCCCCTCAGTTAATTTTTAAAGCCTTAAAAAGACAAAGAGTTTCTCTGGGGAGCCTTGGAGCTCTGGTCAGCCCAGGCTGACCCCACACTCAGAGATCTGCCTGCCTCTGGCTTCCAAATGCTGGGACTAAACTGCCTAGCAAAGACTTTATGGGAGGTCTGGTCCTTCCAGTGAACGCAAGGTCACCTTGGCTTGTTAAAGTTGGAACCGAGGTTTGTCTTCACATAGGCCTTTCCTGAGAGCCGCCATTCCGACCCCTGTATCCTGACAGCCCACAACACTTTTCTTTGGATGGGCACTTGGACAATAGACTGTTGTGAAAACTTCAGAATTATGCCCTCCCAGTGTGTGTGTGTGTGTGTGTATGTGTAATTAAGCATTCTTATTTATTTTATGTGGACACAGGTAGGCATGTGTGTAGGCTCATTGGAGTGGAGATCAGAGGATAGAGCCGTCTCAGTCACCCTTAAAATTTTAAATTAATTAAAAATTTAGACAAGATTTGGCTATATACCCAGATTTTCTTCCCAAATGCTCATAGTAAAGATGTGAACCAGCACACTAGCTCTGTGTGTGTGTGTGTGTGTGTGTGTGTGTGTGTGTGTGTGTGCGTGTGTGTGTGTGTAGGCCACACAGAGGACAACTGTGAGAGTTGTTTCTTTCTCCCACCGTTGTGTCTCAGTGGAGACTCAGCTCAGCTGGCTTGTATGGGCAAGCATCTTTATCTGCTCACCATCGCGCCATTCCCCCCCCCCCTCCATTTTGTTTTGTTTTAAGACAAGGTTCCATGAAACCCAGGGTGGTCTTGAATTCTGCTCTTCCTGCCTTCTCTTCCCAAGGGAAGGAGTTAACAAGCGTGTACCACCGCTCCTGGTTTTAAGGGGGAGGAGTTAACAAGCGTGTACCACCGCTCCTGGTTTTATGCCATGCTGGGCGTGGAACCCGGAGCCTCAGACAAGCTAGGAGTGTACTCTACCAACTCCTACGTCCTCAGACCCAGAAAGTGTGTATACAGAAAAGTAAGGGCAGAGGCAGGAGTATTTCTATGAGTTCGAGGCCAGCCTGGTCTACAGAGTGAGTTCTAGGACAGCCAGGATTACGCAGAGGAATCCTGTCTCGAAAACAAACAAACAAAAAATTAAGGAAAGTGTGTTGCCTTCAAGGACTGAACGGACGCCCCCTGCTTGCATGGCAAGCACTTTGCCGACTGAGTTAACTCCCAGCCCCTCTGTCCCACAGAATCCTTGCCACAAACCTTCTCTGTCACCTTCATACCTCGTGACCTCACCAGCACCATCTCAGCCCCCCTGACTCCTCTCCCTTTTGTCCCTTGCAGCTTGGATGCAGAAAATGGGCCGACAGCATCCCCTGGCCGCAGCCCCCTGGACTTGCAGGCGAGCCCAGGGCTTGTGCTGCACGCGGGGGCCGCCAGCCAGCGCCGGGAGTCCTTCCTGTATCGCTCAGACAGCGACTACGACATGTCACCGAAGACGATGTCCAGGAACTCCTCTGTCGCCAGTGAAGCGTGAGCACACCCCGCCCTACTCCCAGATCCCCTAGGCCTGGCCCTGCCACTAGTCGCCCTTCCCATCAGAGAGCGGGGCACCGAGCCCCCAGTGTGGTCAGTCCACACACATTATCCGCCCCGCTGAAGGGTAAGCAATCCCTTTCCCTTACACAGGACGTACAAGTGTGTGCAGGTTGGATGGCCCATTGGCTCTGTCCACACCAATCACCCACCGGTCACCTTCATGCCCAGCTCTCCTGCTCCTCCATCCTAGACAGGGTCTGTAGCCCAGACTGGCCGCAGACTTCCTGTGGAGCTGAAGCAGCTCTCAAATTCCTGATCCTCGTGCCTCCAACGCCAGTGTGAGGGTTACAGTCGTACCACCATGCCCTGTTTATGGGGTACTGGGGGTGAACCCCAGGCTTCCTGTATGCCTGGACTGAGCTACGTGTCCATGAGCACGCAGGCTGCCCTCAAACTTGTGATTCTCCTGCCTCAGCACTCTTAGGAAGTGAGGTTGCAAGCCTGTACAGTACTGGCTCTTTAGAGTTTCCTTTCCTCTCTGCTTTGCTTGGTCCTGGTAGGAGATTCAGGGAGTCCCATGTGGCGGGCAAGGCCCTGAGCCCTGCCCCCTCCTTCAGCAAAAGAGGAGCCCTGCTTCGGGGGGCGGGGGGGGGGGCTCTAGCCCTCCCTATGGGGTGGGACACCCTCTCCATCCCCCCATACATACCCCCTCCACCTGCCTTCCTGTGTCCCACCCGCTGTGTGGCCCTTCCCCCTCTGCAGTCTCTACACTGTGTTCTTCCCACTGTTGCCCTCCTGCCAGTCCTGAGCCCACGGCGCCCACCCTGTACACCCGGGCTCCTCATCTGTCCCTGTTCTTAATTTCAGGCATGCTGAAGACCTCATCGTGACACCGTTTGCCCAGGTGAGACCTCCTCCTCCCATGGGGAGGGGACCCAGCCCTGGGGTCCCTGCAGGAGGAAGCCTCTCCTCACAGCTGTCCCCCACCCCAGGTGCTGGCCAGTCTCCGCAACATTCGAAGCAACTTCTCGCTCTTAACCAATGTGCCCATCCCCAGCAACAAGTAAGTGGCTCTGAGTCCCACACTCACACTCACGGCACCCACACTCGCGACAGGAATGGCCGTCTGAAGATGTGGCTCATGCCGACCCATAAACCAGGGGTGTCGGTGCACACCTGTAACCTAGTGCTCAGAAATGGAGGCAGGAACCAGGCATTCGGGTTCACCCTTGGCTACACAGGGGAGTTTCAGGGCAACCTAGGCTATGTGAGACCTTGTCTCCAGGGGAGGAAATGAACAAAGAACCCCAGGGTTCAGATTCAGCTTTGTGACCTCGGGCCAGCCAGCACCTGACCCCTAAGTCAGGGGAAGGATGCTGGGAATAGAGGCCTCCATGATGGTGTGAGGCTCCGGCCCCAGCTCCAGCCCTGGGCTCCCGGTTGTGACGACAATGACGACTTGCTAGGCAGATCGCTGTGAGAGTTTTAATAAAAACTGCAGAAAGCATCTTTGAGAAATCCAGGAGATGACATGCACAAAGTGCTAGAACCCTGCCTGGTACATAGTATATGCTCAATAAATAAGAATAGCTCAAGTCAGGCAGGATGGCTCAGTTGATAAAAGATGGTTGCAGTCAAAGTTGACAACCTGAGTTCGTTCTTCAGAACCCACACAGTGGACAGAGAAAACTGACTCCCACCCATTGTCCTCTGACCCCCACATGTGCCTGTGGCCTGCATGCTTCGTACCCATACACGTAATAAATATGAAGAAAGTTTTAAAAATAATGTGCCGGGGAGGCTGGAGAGATGGGTAATTGAGTGGTTGAGAGTGGGTCCTGCTCTCAAAGACTTGAGCTCAGTTCTCAGCACATACGTGGGGCAGCTCACAACCACCTGTAACTCCGGCTCTGAGGGTTCCAGTGCTTTCTTATGGACTCTGAGGGCACCTGAAGTCACATGTGCATGCGTATACACACACACACACACACACACACTTATATACACACACACACACACACTCACTCACTCACAGTTAAACATTAAAATTTGGTTTGGTTGTACACACCTTTAATCCAAGCACTCTGGAGGCAGAGGCAGGGGTTCTCTGGGCTCAAGACCAGGCCAGCCTGATCTACACAGTGGGTTCCAGGCCAGCCAGGGCTACACAGTCTGATCCTGTCTTTAAAAAAAAAAAAGCAGGGGAGAGATGGTCCTCCTTATTTTAGAGCTGAGAGTGTGCCGTGAGTTACCAGCCCTCACGTAACAGCCATTCTCAAAAGTTTCAGAAGCTGGGGGGGCGGGGCAGGGGAGGGGAGGCAGTGTGAGAACCCAGGACAGGATCTGGCCCTACCACAGATGAGCAGTGTAGGCTCAGTGATGGCAGAGTCCAGCCAGGTGGAGTACCCCAGGACCCGGGGCCTGAGGCAAGGAGATCTCCAATTCCAATCCAGCCCGTGCATCAGTGAGATCCTGTTTCGGACATTGTCACCTGCAAAAGAAATCGATCCAGTTTCATGTAACTGGGCCACCATGTTCTCTATATACGGACTGGGCATACGGCGCGTACACAGTTCCGTGGTAGGATGCTCGCCCTGCATTCCGAGGCCAGGATTTAATCTCAGGCACCACAAAAATGAACAAAAATAAGTAACTGGGGCCGGGGCTCAGTTCGTCCGACCTGCCTGGAGCCCTGGGTTCCTCCATAGCTTCCTGTGTACAAGGAGGGGGTACACACCTGTGATCGCAATGGAGAGGGTGGGTTGTAAGAGGGTGCTGCTCATGGGTAAGGAGGCTGGTTTGCAGAGAGCACAGGCTGACATTGGAGTCTTTTCTCTTTGTTTCCTGCAGGAGGTCCCCACTGGGCGGCCCACCCTCTGTCTGCAAGGCCACACTGTCAGGTAGCTAAGCCTAGGCCTAGAGGTTGGGGAGGGGCCCCGTACCCTGGGTGGACCCTCATCACTGGGGTGGAAGATTGTCTGGGGACCCTCTAGGTCACTCCCTGGCCACCATTTTCTCAGAGGAGACATGCCAGCAGCTGGCCCGGGAGACCCTGGAAGAGCTGGATTGGTGTCTAGAGCAGCTGGAGACCATGCAGACCTACCGCTCTGTCAGCGAGATGGCCTCACACAAGGTGGGCGAGGCTGAGGCCCAGCTAGTTCTGTGTGGAGGGCTGGGGGAATCCTCTGGTGGATCCGGCTTGAAGACAGGGACTGGTGGGCAGGGTGGCTGGAGTGGTGGGGCCGTGCACAGGGCGAATGTTTAGGGTGAATGACCGGTCCCCAAGGTGAATCTTGGGCCAGTGAGCAGTCTGACTACTTCAGAACGGTGTGTGTGTGTGTGTGTGTGTGTGTGTGTGTGTGTGCTGAGTGGTTAGTCCTCTGGAGGGTGAGCAGACCTCTAAGCAGGGTGGCTGGGGTGTTCAGAAATCATGGGTGACCCATGACACGACCTATGTGTTTATCGGGCATGGTGACTGGTGTGGAGCTGGGCCCACTGTGGCGGAACCAGTTACTGAGCTGGGAAGTGCAATGGATGCCAGGTCTGGAGCAGGGGCTGGGTACAGAGCTGGTCACCTATTTTAGGTGGTGGACGGGGCCGAGGTCTGACAAAAGTAGCTTGCCCCTCCGAGCTGGGGGAGCCTTGTGCTGGGGGAGAGCAGGATGGGAGGGGTTTCGTTGTACCTATTTTCTACAGATGACTGCTGCTCACAGAGGTCTCGTGCTCGTGCAGTCTCTGAGGATGTCTCCCTGGCTTCCAACCTATATGGCTGTTAGCTTTTTAAAAACTATTTATTTATTTTTATTTTATGTGCATTGGTGATTTGACTGTATGTCTGTGTGTCAGATCCCCTACAACAGGAGGTACAGACAGTTGTGAGCTGCATGTGGGTGCTGGGAATTGAACCCTGGTCCCCTGGAAGAGCAGCCAGTGCTGTTAATCACTGCGCCATCTCCAGCCCTGGTGGCTGGCTTTCTTGTCTGCAGTGCATCTGGAGTCATTCTGAGCAGGTGTGTGCAGGTGTGGGCCACCAGAACGGTGTGTGCCTCTGCACAGAGCTCAGGCAGTGCACTGTGGGTGTCCAGGCTGTGCTGCAGGGTTGGAATCTGAGTATCTCTGGCTTTGTGCAAGTTCTAGGCATGTAAAGGGGGGCGGGGGCGCTTAGGGCTTCTGTGCCCGGCTGTGTGGAGTGTCATCTGCCCAACTCCAGGGGACGCCCCTCAGTAAGCAAGGCCATATGGATTGTTTCTGGGAGCCTGCAGCCCTGGTGGGCGGGTGTCTGTCAGGAAATGAGTGTGCAGGTGGAGGCAGCCTTCCTTTAGGGATGCATTACATCCATGTAGGTGGAGCTTGTCTGGGAAAAGGAGTTCACGGACAGTTGTGTCCCTGAGATCGGGTTAAACTGTTTCTTGAAGTGTGTGTGTGTGTATGTGTGTGTGTGTGTGTGTGTGTGTGAGAGAGAGAGAGAGAGAGAGAGAATTTGTGTTGGTTTGCACCTCTAAGTGTCAGAACCTGGGCACAGTTTGTGACTGCCTGTGGGCTCTTGAAAGGGGTGGGACTGAGGACCTTTGTGTGATGTGCTGTGTTTAAATGCACAGCTAGGGCTGTATTGTGGCCTTGAGACTGTGGCTGTGTGTGTGTGTGTGTGTGTAAGCATTTGGTGTCTGGGTTTGAGGATATGTGCTTCGAGGCATGTGTGTGGTGTGGAGTGTTTCTCTCTGGCCGTGTCCCTGGATGAGGTGTGTCCTCACTGAGGTGCGAGGGCCTCCTCGCCTCCCACAGCAGCCTTCTCTGAGGCCCGTGGGCTCCGGTGCCCCTTTAACACCCCCCCACCCCAGCACCACCTGACTTCAAGTGCAGCCTCCAGTACCGCAGTGAGCGAGCCAGCGAGCGAGAGCGCGCACACAGGACCGTGCACACACTGCACACACGCAGCCCCAAGCCTCCTCTGCACAGTGTTTCCCAGGGCACTCACCTGCCTGTCCCCATGGGCACAGGTGCCCCGCTGCCCCCCGCCTCTGCTGCAGGGGGGCCGGTCAGGACCAGGGGCTGGCAGAGGATGTAACCAGAGCCGCTGCTGGGAGCGCGGAGGGGAAGGGGCCCCCAGTCCTGCTGGGCTAGCCCAGGCCCCTCCGCGGCTCCCCTGGACCTTGTCCCCTCCTCCCCAGCTGCTCCCCTCCATTGCCCCCCGGTCCCCAGGAACCATTGACCCAGGGACTGGGCCAAACCTACCTTGTCTGTGTGCCCAGAGCTAAGCTTCCATCATGCCTCTGGTTGATTTCTTCTGCGAGACCTGCTCCAAGCCCTGGCTGGTGGGCTGGTGGGACCAGGTAGGGGGTGCAAGGTCGGGTCAGGGTGGGGGGCACCTGTGATGCCATGGGAAGGGCACTTGTCTTCAGCTGTGTTCATATGCGGCTGGGCCATATAACATGCTTTGTGGCCTCTCTCTGACCCACGGCTGTGCATGGATGGCAGTGCCTGTGTGTGAGTGTGAGTGTGTATTTGGGAGTCTTACTGGGGAAGGTGTCTTTCTGGCTGGGTGTGACTAACCTGCATCTGGATGTGCATGCGTCTGCAATGGCTGGGTGTCCTACCTGGTCCTGAAAGGTGTTTGGGTGTACTTGTTAAGTCAGTACTACTTGATGTATCTGGGGTTGTGTGACCCCCAAATGTCAATGACTGACTTATTGGGGTGTGTACCTTTGGTTGGTGGATCTGAGCATCTGAGCTTTGTGACGCGAGACAGACTGAAGGCAATTGGGATTAAGTGCATTTGTGTGAGTGTGTATGCGTGTCTGTGTCCAGGGTCTCTGGGTAGACCCGAGGAAAATGACCCCACAGTCTTCAGTGTGGCTCACCCCTCCTGTCTGCCGCCCCCCTGCTTGCCTATGAGAGAGTGTTCCTGCTGTGGGGTGCTGGGGTAGGGAGCAAATGCCCTTTCTGCTCTAAGCCCAATGTCACAGAAGATGCCTGTGTGAAAGGACATGGGGGGACCAAGAGGGGACCTCCAAACCCACTCGGGGACACATTTCACCCATTTGCACAATATCTACCTCTCTGAGGATGGAGGAGAGGGGAGTTTGATGGAAGCCCCCTCCCCCAGGCGATGGGATCGTAATTTCCTAGACTCACTGGGTCCTGGTGTCTAGCCAAACCCTCTCCTTCTCTCCCAGAGCCTGGATGCTGTTAAACCTTGCAGGTTGGGCTGGGCTTGCCAAACAGACCCTCCTCCTTCCCTTCCTACCTCCACCCCCAAATTGAGGTCATGTTTGGCAACACCTAGGCCAGGGTGGTGAGGAGGCTCTGGGAAGGCAAGGGTTAAGGGGCCTCAGGCTTGCCCCCCTTTCCTGGGCTCAGCAGCTGGTTGGAAGGGGAGTTGCTAAGGAGACTCCCATCACCATGGCAACAGGAGTCTCCTGGTGTGCTATTGGTTCTGTGGTCAACAGGAGCCCCTCCCTTCCACAGGTGCTCCTTGCATTACTCTGGGGGTGGGGGGGTCCTTTTCCTTTCCTGGGACTCCCCTCCTCCCAAGTTTAGGGGAGCCCCTCCTCCAGAGCCAACTGGGCAGGAAAAGCTAATTGCACTCCTTAAGCAGCCTAATTGGGGCTCTGGGTAGAGAAATTGTGGGCCTATAGGCATTTGCTGGGAAGGGCTCTCATGTATGTATGTCATATGTAGCCCACAATGTCCCCATCACCTACTCTGTTTTGGCTCCTTCTCCTCAGTTTAAAAGGATGCTGAACCGAGAACTCACACACCTGTCGGAAATGAGCAGGTCGGGAAACCAGGTCTCAGAATACATTTCCAACACGTTCCTAGGTGAGTGCAGGGTAGCAGGGGGCGGGGACACTGGGTCAAGGGTCAGGTGTGCAAGAGCTCCCCATTCCTGAGTCCTCTCTCAAACTGCGAGGTCACCCAATTTCTATGGAGCCCAACTTATAAATATCTCAGGCCAGGGAGATTGCCCTGCCATTCAAGTGCTGACCTCAAAAGTATAAGGTCTTGAGTTCGAATCCCTAGCACCCACGTGGCACACCTATAATGAAGCTCAGAGTAGAAGAAAATGTTAGCTAGACGATGTCGCCCAATCTGTGGCCCGGGTTCAGTGAGATGTGCTCAAACAAGGCAGAGCTGGCAGTGCGGGCACACCTTTAATCCCAGCAGTGGGGAGCAGAGGCAGGAGCATCTCTGCAAATTTGAGACTAGCCTGGTCTACATAGCAAGTTCCAGGACAGCTAGGCTACATATGTCTAAAAAAAGGGGGGGTGGGGGGCTGGAGAGATTACTCAGCGGTTAAGAGCACTGTCTGCTCTTCCAGAGGTCCTGAGTTCAATTCCCAGCAACCACATGGTGGCTCACAACCATGTATAATGGGATCTGATGCCCTCTTCTGGTGTGTCTAAGGATATTGACAGTGTATGTGTGCATGTGCACACACACAAAGAAAAATATAAAATCAAAATCTCCCCAGAAATTGAAATAGAATTCTTACTCATTTTTTACTATTCGTTCACTTATTAAGACATGTTTTGCTATGTAGTTTTGGCTGCCCTGGAACTAGCTATGTGGACCAGGCTCAGACAGAATTCTTAAACTGTGAAAAGACTCCAAGCAGTGCGCAGGAGTGCTGCCCAGTGGGTAGAGCACCAGCTTAGCGTGCTCAAGCCCGAGCTCCTTTACTAGCACACTATAAACCCAGCTGATCGATCGTGCGGCCTGGCAACCCAGAACTCTGGGGAGGGAAGGGAGAAGTTCAAGGTCTTAGTGTTCTACGGAGCTGGGTAGAAGTTACCTGGCTAAAAAAGACACACACACACACCCTGTCTCAAACCAAGCCATGCACACGCACGCACGTGCACACACACGATGCGTGCACGAATGCACATGCACACACACACACACACATATGCACACTCACATGCACACACGCAGTGCACGCACACTCACATGCACACACACGAGGGCAGTGAGCAGGGTGTGGTGGCACAGCCCTCTGATACTTGTTCTCAGAATGTTAAGTCTGAAAATTGTAAATTTAAAGACAATCTGAGCTACATAGTGAGATGCTGTCTCAAGAAGCCAAAATAAAATAAATCCAACGTTTTTCTCACACAGCCTTTAATCTTGATGGCCAGGAGCAGAAGCAGGGGAATCTCTGTGTGTGCAAGGCCAGAGTGCTCCATAGAGCACATTCCAGGCCAGCCAGGGACACAGAGTCAGACCCCGTCTAAGAAACAAACAAGCCAAACCGAGGTGGAGGTAGAGGGTTGATACCCAAGGTTGCCCTGACTCCTGTGCACACATACGCGCACGCGCACGCGCGCACACACACACACACACACACGCACATACGCACAAACACATACACACATGTACACACACATGCACTCGTGTGCGCACACACATACACACATGTACACACGCACGTGCCCGCACACACACGCACAAACACGTACATGCACGCGTGCGCGCATACACACACACACATACACGCACACTATTTAAAATCAATGAAGGAAGGCAGTGTGGTGATACATGCCATTTATCTTCGACACTCAGGAGACAATGGCAGGTGGATCTCAGAATTCTAGCCAGTCACAATGATTCCCTGTCTTGAAAAACAAAACAAAATAGAACAACAACAACAAATCAGTAAAAGACCAAATGTGGTGGTGTGCACCCTTAAGCTGCACTCAGGAGGCAGAGGCAGGCAGATCTCTTAGTTCAAGGCTAGCCTGGTCTACAGTTTGAGTTCCAGGACAGTCAGGGCTACACAGAGAAACCCAGTCTGAAAAAACCAAAGTTGGGAACAAGTCAATAAAAAAGGGGAAAGGGCTTTAAAGAGATGGTCCGGTGGTTAAGAATGGACTCAGCTTGGATTCCCAGCATACACACCAGAGAGTTCACAACTACCATAACTCGAGTTTCATGGCATCGGACGCTCTCCTCTGGCCTCTCAGAGTATCTGCACGCTCATGCACATCGGCACTTACATACACAAAAAAGAAACTTTTTAAAAAAGAGATTCATTTTATGTATACGAGTACACTGTACTTGTCTTCAGACACACCAGAAGAGGGCACTGGATCTCATTACAGATGGTTGTGAGCCACCATGTGGTTGCTGGGAATTGAACTCAGGGCCTCTGGAAAAGCAGTCAGTGCTCTTACCTGCTGAGCCATCTCTCCAGCTCCAAGAAACTTTTTAAAAATTAAAGATAAAAAGAAACTTCATGCTGGGCGGTGGTGGCGCACACCTGTAATCCCAGCACTCTGGGAGGCAGAGGCAGGCAGATTTCTGAGTTCGAGGTCAGCCTGGTCTACAGAGTGAGTTCCAGGACAGCCAGGGCTACACAGAGAAACGCTGTCTTGAAAAAAACCAAATCCAAAAAACAAAACAAAAACCAACCAAACAAACAAACAAAAAAAAAAACAAAAGAAAACTTCATGTAAGATGGTGGATCATACCTTCAAAATCCCAGCAGTCAAAGGCGGAGGCAGGAAAATTTCAAGTTCCAGGCCAGCCTGGACAATAGGATGAGACTATATCAAAAAAAAAAAAAAAAAAAAAGTTTCAGCCAGGCAGTGGTGGCGCACGCATTTAATCCCAGCACTTGGGAGGTAGGGGCTGGCAGATTTCAGAGTTTGAGGCCAGCCTGGTCTACAGAGTGAGTTCCAGGACAGCCAGGACTACACAGAGAAACTCTGTCTTGAAAAACCAAAAAAAAAAAAAAAAAAAAAAAAAGATTGGGGGGTGGGGGAGAAGCAGAGTTTTAAGCCTCCCTCTGATAGCTAGGGTGTGGTGTGTCTTAGAATTCTGAGGCTGCAGCCAGTGGGATGGTTGCATGCAAATTAGGTCCCCCAGGGTCACAATGGGGTCAGCTCAGCTGGTTCTCAGAAGCCTTCCACAGCTCAGGAAGAGTCTCTGCTGCTGCTCTTCAGGCTGACTGGTGCCAAGGGGCGGGGGTCATGGATCCAGAGACCTCCCTTCCCTCCCACCTACCAACAATGTCCCCTCCTACCCCTGCCCTCAGCCACCACAGTGGGATCTTCCCTGATCAGGAAGGTGCCCTGGCTCTCCAGAGTCAGCAGCAGCAGCTCCCGTGGGGGTCTCCATCCCACATCCTCATGTCTCGTCCCACGTTGTGGCCCAAACTGGGCACCAGTCTGAGGGTACTCCATAGCCCAGGACCGCCCCTAAGACCCCCAGTCCAGCCAACCACCTCCCAGAATACTTCTTACATGAGTCCCAGTTTCCAGCACTACCCTCAGAAGGACGGCCTCACCTCAAGTGAGACATCTCAGGACACCACCACAGACTGAGGGGTGTGGGGGAGCCTCCTGGAAAGGGCGTCTCACGCTTCTTACCTGATCTTTGGCAGACAAGCAGCACGAGGTGGAGATCCCATCGCCCACACCTCGACAGAGAGCCTTCCAGCAGCCCCCGCCATTAGTGCCGCGACAGTCCCAGCCCATGGCTCAGATCACAGGGCTGAAGAAGCTGGTTCACACCGGAAGCTTGAACACCAGTATCCCACGATTTGGAGTCAAGACAGATCAAGAGGACCTCTTAGCACAAGTAGGTGTGGGGAGGAGGCTCAGCAGGGACAGTGCTGTCTGGGAGGCATCCATCAAAGGGCCTGGCCTTGGGACTCATCCAGCCCAGATTCCCAGGATGCAGAGTCCGACTTCTTGTGAGGTCAAAGGAAAGGACGGTCAGAGAATGACTCCGAGCTTGATCCAACAGGACCCTGGATTTAGACGGCCATTCATTGTAGCACACTGGGGCCAGCCCTGATAAAAGGCCACCCCTTTTAATCAGCGTTATTAACTCAGTACCTGATGTGTGATGTATTCTGAGGAGACCTGCACTCTTTCCCTGACCCCAACGCAGCTGAGGTCTCAGGAGCAGGTTGGCTTGAAGTCTGACCTAGGTCTGGGAGTCAGCCTGGCATGGTTCCCAGCGCGGGAGCTGATGGCTATTAGAGAAACCTGGCATGCGTGTGGCCCCAGAGTCCTTCCTAGCACCATATAGACTCAGTGTGGTGGCCTGTGAGGTAGAAGCAGGAGGATCAGGCCTTCATGGTCATCCTCCAGTCGTAGTCATCCTCCAGTACAGTAAGTTCAAGGCCAGTGTGGACTACAGGAGACCCTGTCACAGAGGAAGCTGGGGTGGTGTTGGGCGGTCGCTCAGTATTTAAAGTGCAACCCGAGTTCAGGTTGCCATTGCCCACGTCAAAAGTTATCCCAGTGCTGGGTGAGTAAGGTCAGGACAGGACAGGGCAGCCAGTAGAGCAAACTGGGGAGCTCCCAGTTCACTGAGGAACTCTGTCTTAAATAAGGAGCCTGGGGCCACCAAGCCTGATGGCCTGAGTTCAGTCCCCAGGAGCCACGTACCAAGAAGAGAAAAGTGACTCCCACTAGTTGTCTTCTGGCCTCCACACATGATCACACACACACACACACATACACACACACACACACACACACACACACACACACACGAGCTACAGAGAGACTCAGCCACAAAGAGTGCTTGCTGCTCCTACACAGGTATCCTGTTCAGTCTGCAGCATCCAGGATGGGTGGCCGGGCCCGCAGCCCCAGGGATGCAGCGCCTTCTGGCCTCATACGCAAGTGATACACAGACACATAAAAGTTTTCATTTTTTAAAGAATTTTAAGAAGAATGATTGCGGAAGACATCTTACAGTGACCTCTGACCTCTGTGGATGTGTATATCCACGCCTACAAAGACAATAATCTGTCCTAAAGCCCGTGTATCTGGCACTGGGTGGTGGCCATACTTTTAATCCCAGCACAAGGGAGGCAGAGGCAGGCAGATCTCTTGAGTTCCAGGACAGCCAGGACTACAAAGAGAAACACAGTCTGGAGAGCAGAGCGGGGTTCTAGAGAGATTGCTCAGTGGTTAGGAGCAGTGGCTGCCCTTCCAGAGGTCCTGAGTTCAATTCCCAGAAACCACATGGTGGCTCACAACCATCTGCAATGGATCTGATGCCCTCTTCTGTCATGCAGGCACACATGCAAATAGAACACTCATATACATAAAATAAATATACGGGTTTTTTTAAGTTTAAAAAAAAAGTCACTGGACGGTGGCAGTTCATGCCTTTAATCCCAGCACTTGGGAAGCAGAGGCAGGTAGATTTCTGAGTTCGAGGACAGCCTGGTCTACAGAGTGAGTTCTAGGACAGCCAGGGCTACACAGAGAAACCCTGTCTCGAAAAACCAAAAACAAAAAAAAAAAAAAAAGAAAGAAAAGAAAAAAGAAAAAGAAAGTCGCTGCATCTGAACACATTTTGTGAGCAGTAATGAGGCCCAGCATCCTGGGAAGTGGCTCTCGGGTCCCCAGGCCACGCAGGCTCCTGACCTCTCACCCCCATCCCTGCCAGGAACTGGAGAACTTGAGCAAGTGGGGCCTGAACATCTTCTGTGTGTCGGCGTACGCCGGAGGTCGTTCTCTCAGCTGTATCATGTACACGATATTCCAGGTGATGGGGGGCAGGGAGCCGTCTCCCTGGGTGCCAGGGGCTGGGGTGTCTACTGGGGGTCAGCGGGCGTCACTGCTCTGCCTCTGTTGGCTCCCAGGAGCGGGACCTACTGAAGAAATTCCACATCCCCGTGGACACCATGATGAGGTACATGCTGACCCTGGAGGACCACTACCATGCCGATGTGGCCTACCACAACAGCCTGCACGCAGCCGACGTGCTGCAGTCTACGCACGTGCTGCTGGCCACGCCCGCACTGGACGTGAGTCCCAGCGCCTCCCCTGTCACCACCTCTCCTCCCATTTGTCCCTCCTTCTCCTCTAGCCCATTTGTTTCTCTAATCCTATCTTCTCTTTGTTTTGGGGGGTGCTGTTGTCTATGGGCGGGGGTCAGAGAACAACTTTTGGAGCAGAGTCTTTTCTGCTTTTTTACTTTGTAAATCCAGGAACTCTGGTGGCCTGGCTCAGCGGCAAGTTCCTCTACCCCATGGGCTGCCTTGTTTTGTTTTGTTAGTGTAGGTGTAAGGGGGCAGGGCATGTGCCTGTGAGCCATGGGGCACATGCGGAGGTCAGGGGACACTCCTTGCCTTCCCTTGTTTGAAGTCAGGCTCTCACTTGTTCTGCGTATCCGCAGACAGCTGGCCTCAGAGCTTCCTGGGTCCGTCCTCCTGACTCCCGTCTCACTGAAGGAATATTGGGATTCCAGATGTACACTGTGGCTTTTGGTTTTGTTTTTTGGTTTTTTGCTTTGTTTTTCGAGACAGGGTTTCTCTGTATAGCCTTGGCAGTCCTGGAACTCACTCTGTAGACCAGGCTGGCCTCGAACTCCGAAATCTGCCTGCCTCTGCCTCCCGAGTGCTGGGATTACAGGCGTGCGCCACCACTGCCGGGCTACACTACGACGACTTTTTTTACATGGGTTCTCGGGATTCAAACTCGTGTCTTCATATGTACATGACCAGAGCTTTAGCCAGCCTACCCTTTTGTATTTTGAGATTTGTCTCATCGTGTGGCCCTAGGCCACTCTATAGACCAGGCTGGTGTCTTAACTCTCATGGCAATCCCCCGCCTCTGTCCCCTGAATGCTGAGATTAATACCTTCCTTTTTGAAACAGGGTCAACCGCCTGGGCCACTGAGTAGGAAAGATTGGCCCAGGGCCCCAGGGATCCACCCTCTCCAGCCCCATAGCCCCATAGGGCCTGGATTTTTAATGTGGGTGTGGCTGGTGGTATGGGTGTGGCTGGTGGTGTGGGTGTGGCTGGTGGTGTGGGTGTGGCTGGTGTGAAGCACAGGTTCTCGGCTTGGCTTTACCGCTCAGCCATCATCTGCCCGTCTTTCTCAGCCTGGGCTGTCCATCTGTGTCAGACTCTGCCCCTGTCTCACTTCTCCTTGCCCCCAGGCGGTGTTCACAGACCTGGAGATTCTTGCTGCCCTCTTCGCTGCTGCCATCCACGATGTGGACCACCCTGGTGTCTCCAACCAGTTCCTCATCAACACCAGTGAGTGCTCTTCAGGGTGGAGACAGTCAGGCTCACAGCGTGGACATTTGGGATAGAAGCAACACCTGGCTGAATGGAGGTGGGGATAGCCCACCAAGCTGGGATGGAGCTGGGGCTGGTCAGGATGAAGGTGGAGCCTGTTTTGCAGACGTTGGGCTAGGGGGAGGGGCTGGCAAGGCTAGCTTTGGGGCTTAATACACTGGTGGGAAACAGCCTGCCTGGGAACCTGGTTTATGGGGCTTGAAATTAAACCAACTGATCTAGGGGTGGAGCCAGCCAGGTGAGGGGCGTGGCTTGTGAAGATGGGTGGGACCTGATAAACTAGGGGTGAGGTCAGCCAGAGGAGGAGTGGAGCAGGAACAGTCTAGGCGCCTGATGAAACACCGCTGTGGCAGAGGAGGGGGCTGGGACTGGCCAGACTGAAGTTGGAGTCACTTGGAGACTGGGAGTGCAAGGGGCGGGGCGTAGCAACCAGGTGGTACCACGTGGTACTCCGCAGATTCGGAACTGGCGTTGATGTACAACGATGAGTCTGTGCTTGAGAACCACCACCTGGCTGTGGGATTCAAGCTGCTGCAAGAAGAGAACTGCGACATCTTCCAGAACCTCAGCAAGCGCCAGCGGCAGAGCCTGCGCAAGATGGTCATCGACATGGTGGGCAGGGCCAGAGCGGTAGGCGGGGCTTTATGGGCGGGGCTTGTTAACTCTCCAGTTCAGCAGAGGAAAATAATTCTAGGGCAAGAGTAGGTGACAGTGGATGACAGGGGGACGGTGGGCAAGCTTTCGCCCCTGACTTGACATACCTTGCCTTCAGGTGCTGGCCACAGACATGTCCAAGCATATGACCCTCCTGGCTGACCTGAAGACTATGGTGGAGACAAAGAAAGTGACCAGTTCCGGAGTTCTCCTGCTGGACAACTACTCTGACCGGATCCAGGTGCCCCAGATGCCCTCTTCCTCGTTCTTGACTGCCTCTCCCATCTTCCCTTCCCGACACACGCCCCTCCTTCCTCTGTCACCCTCCCTTCTGCCTCTCTTTCTCAGCCTCTTCCATCTCTCCCCAACCAGCTCCCCTGAGGTATCGGTCCAGCTTCTCTCACCACACACCCATCTTGCCCCAGCCGGCTCTCACCTCTCCATTTCCCTCACACTTTTTGCCTCAGCTTTCTCCTTCACTCCAATTCATCTGCCCAGCAGCACACACACACACACACACACACACACACACTTCACGGATACAAGCCCATGGTTGGGAGTTAAGAAAACCTTAGGCCTAGTGAGTGCCCGTAATCCCAGCATTCCAAAAGTAGAGACCGGACGATGAGCACAAGTCTGAAACCAGCTGGGGCTCCGTTTGGAGACCCCTTTTTAAAAGCCAAATAAAACCACCAAAAACTAAATCTGAATGTGCAGTTGCATACCTGTACCCCAGCACTTAGAAGATGGGGGCAGAGTCACAGTTTGAGGTCATCCACAGCTCTGTAGGAAGTTCAAGGCCAGTCTGGACTCCAGGAAGACCCTGTCTCATAAAAAAGACAGAAGTCGGGCGGTGGTGGTGCACACCGTTAATCCCAGCACTTGGGAGGCAGAGGCAGGCGGATTTCTGAGTTTGAGGCTGGCTTGATCTACAGAGTGAGTTTCAGGACAGCCAGGGCTACACAGAGAAACCCTGTCTCAAAAACAAAACAAAACAAAACAAAAAAGACAGACAGACAGAGAGACACAGAGAGAAGACAGCCAGAGCACCCAGCCTGGGATCCCCACCGGCCTCTGAAGGCCCTGCACTGTGCTCACCAGGTCCTCAGGAACATGGTGCACTGTGCAGACCTCAGCAACCCCACCAAGCCCCTGGAGCTGTATCGACAGTGGACCGATCGCATCATGGCCGAGTTCTTCCAGCAAGGTGACCGAGAACGGGAGCGCGGAATGGAGATTAGCCCCATGTGCGACAAGCACACGGCCTCTGTGGAGAAGTCTCAGGTATGGGTACAGGGCCTGCGGGCCAGCGCACAGCTATGGCATGGCCCACGTCTCCAGGACAACAAGATCATTTGTTTGCAGTGTTCGTGTCAGGTCGGGAAGTTGTTTACTCTTCGGTAGTGGGATCCTCTGAGGCACGACTCTTGTCGGGTCAGGGTCCTGTTCACAGATCTCTGGCTGTCCCATCCACATGGCCAGTCCTCGACCATCCCAGGCAGTTTTGAAAACATTGCTTTGTGTGCTGGGAGGGGGTAGGTTAATTTTTTGTTTCACATTTGAGCCTTGAATTCACTGTAGACAAGGATAATTTGAACCTCTGATCTTTCTGCCCTACCTCTTTAGTACTGGATCCCAGGCCGCTCCTCCACACAGGTTTATACGGTGCTGTGAGCCAAGCCCAGAGCCTCAGGCACGCTAGGCAAGCATGCTCTACCAGCCGAACCCAGATCCCTTTATCTTCTTAATAAGTTGTATTGTTAATGTTACTGGGCAAAAATAAGGCCATAATTTTTGAGTCAAATATGAAACAAGCTTTATTAAACACTGGCCAGGTCCATACTTGGGATTCTCAGGCTATGGTACCAAATTACATTAGTCAGAGCTTTATAAAGGCAAAGCCCATGAGGCTGCGTGTTTCCTGTCTTCATCCAAACGGGCAAGTGTCACCTGTGAACCTCCTACCCGAGTGTGACGAAGCGTTTCCTGTGCAGTCGTCCAACCAAGCTTGTTTACAGAAGCAAGAGCATGTGGCTTGTGTTACAGGGTTAGCAGCTCCCGGTGCTCTAGGAAGTTCTCTGGCCTGGGACAAGTGAGGCTTGCCAATTAGAGCCATTCTTGTTTTGTAGATGTTAAGCGGTCATTTAAACTTAAGACCTAACTTCAGCCCTCACAGTATCAGTGCCCCGTGTTCACACTGGGCAAGAGGCGCTGCTCTTCACACTGACGCAGGAGGTGTGTTTCAGCCTAAACACTTGGGCAAGCTCGGGAATCTTAACAGGGCCCTGTGGGTCAAGCTTAGCAGGTGAAGGTACTTGACATGTGAAAAGAGACATGATCCCACAAGAGTCCTCTGACACCCACACCCATGCCAAAGCACATGTGTGTCCCCAAAATAAATTAAAATGTAATAAAAATGTTTTTAGGGGTTTTGTTTTTTTAGTTTTTAGGCTTGAACTCACCATGTATCCCTAGCAAGCCTGGAGCTTACTGTGTAGACCAGGCTGGCCTGGAACTCAAAGATCTGCTTGCCTCAGCTCCCAGTATTGGGATTAAAGGCCAAGGCTCAGGAATAAAGGCGTGCACCTGCACACCTGGCCTTTAATCCCAGCACTTGGGCAACCGGGACAGGCCCGGAAAGATGGGTGCTTCCAGAGTTCCAGGACTCCAGCTAACTAACTATCTGTCCTCTTTGGACATCAGGCATCAACATGGTATACATACATGCATGCATACATACATACACACACACACACACACACACACACACACACACACACACGAAGGTAAACATTTATACACTTAAATAAACTGAATGGTAGTGCATTGGTGAGGCAGAGGCAGGTGGATCAATGAGTTCGAGGCTAGCCTGGTCAACAGAGCAAGTTCAGGGACAGCTAGGGCTACGCAGAGAAACCTTATCTCAAAGAACCAATCAAACAAACAAGAAGCAGAAGCAGGCCAGCTCTCTGGGAGTACAGGGCCAGCCTGGTCTACATAGTCAGTTCTGGGCCAGCCTGGTCTACATAGTCAGTTCTGGGCCAGCCATGGCTACACAATGAGAGTGTCTCAAAAAATCACCAGTTGATATATATAGAACTATTTTTAATGTGCTTGTGTGTTTTGCTTGTGTGTGTGTGTGTGTGTGTGTACACCACAGGTGTACACATAGGCCAAGGCCAATTCAACCTCAGACATCTTCAGGACAGTCACCTTGTTTGTTGGGTGAGTTTGATTTTTGTTGTTGTTGTTGTTGTTGTTTCCTTTTAATAGTTAACTACGGGGGAGCATTCTTATTTTTAAGATTTATTTATTTACTTTATGTATGTAAGTACACTGTAGCTGTCTTCAGACACACCAGAAGAGGGCATCAGATCCCATTACGTATGGTTGTGAGCCACCATGTGGTTGCTGGGATTTGAACTCAGGACCTCTGAAAGAGCAGTCGGTGCTCTTACACTGAGCCATCTCTCCACCCTGTTTTTGTTTTGTTTTGAACTATATTTTACTTTTTTATGTGTATGAGGGTTTTTGACTGAATGTGTGTTTTCCTGGCGGCCATGGAGGCCATAATAAGGTGTCAGGTGACCTAGAGCTGAATTTATAGGCAGATGTGAACTTCATTGTGAGTGTTGGGAATTGAACCTGGGTCCCCTAGTAGAGTAGCCAGTTTTCTTAACAGCTTAGCCATCTCTCTAGCCTAGTTTGATTGTTTGGTTGGGTTTTTTGGCTGGTTGATTTGGGGTTTTGAGACAAAGGGTTTCTCTGTATGGCCCTGGCTGTCCTGGAACTTACTGTGTAAACCAGGCTGACTTTGAACTCAGTGATCTGCTGCCTTTCTGCCTTTGCTTCCGAGTACTGGGATTCAGAACAGGAGCCATCACCTTCCGGCTGTTTGCTGAACGTTGTTTCCAGTTTCTGTCTGTTCACCCGGTGGGTTTGGGGGTGGGTTGTGCTGTTGGTTTTGGTGACAGGACCCTATGTACCCTAGGCCGATCTCAAACTCAAGAGTGATTGATGTTAAACACTCAAGTCCTCCTGCCTCAACTTCCCAAGTGGCTTGCATTAAAGGCCCGCATCAGCGTGCCTAATTTGCTGGTCTCTGGGATGGAAATCGGGAATTCCTACTCGTTAGCCAAAGCGCTACCTGCCAATCAACTGAGCGACACACCCAGGCCATTATGAGACTTTTAATTGAGTAGATCTTTCCGCTCGCTCCACCCACCCGCCTGCTCAGACCCCATTCCTCTCTTCTAGGTGGGCTTCATCGACTACATCGTGCACCCACTGTGGGAGACGTGGGCCGATCTCGTCCACCCTGACGCCCAAGACATCCTGGACACGCTGGAAGACAACCGGGATTGGTACCACAGTGCCATCCGGCAGAGCCCCTCCCCACCCCTGGAAGAGGAGCCAGGAGGCCTTGGAGACCCCGCCCTGCCTGACAAGTTCCAATTTGAGCTCACCTTGGAGGAGGAGGAGGAAGAGGATTCACTGGAGGTCCCAGGATTGCCTACCACTGAGGGAACCCTCCTGGCTCCAGATACCAGAGCTCAAGCGATGGACCAGTCACAGGCCACGGGCCAGAGCACTGCAGTGGCGGAGGCGGCCTCAGCATACGGTGCTCCTGAGGAGTCCATGGAGGCTGTGGGCTGTTCCTTCAGCCCTGGAACCCCTATTCTGCCTGACTTGAGGACCCTATCCCCCTCAGAGGAGGCCCCGGGCCTCCTGGGCCTCCCCTCCACGGCGGCAGAGGTGGAGGCCCCAAGAGACCATCTGGCTGCCACGAGGGCTTGTTCTGCCTGCTCTGGGACATCAGGAGACAATTCCGCCGTCCTCTCTGCTCCAGGCAGGTGGGGGTCAGGTGGAGACCCTGCCTGATCCCTTTTCCCTTCACCCGTGGGTCTTCCCCCCTCCCCACACTCTCCACTCACCACAGACCACCTCAACGACTCCTGGCCCTCCTGAGAAAAAAGAAAACAGAAAAGTGGGGTTTTTTCTCTTTTCTTTTTTTCACCCTTCCCCCCCTGCCCTTGCCCAAAGGGCCTTTTTTTTGAGGTGGGGTATGGGGAGCCAGGAACTGAAGTCCCCCAAAAAAGGGATTTTATTTTTTTGAATTTTAATTGTAACGTTTTTAGAAAAAGAACAAAAAGGAAAAAAAAAAAAAAGAATGAAACACATCAGCTGTAGATGCTCTCCCCACCCCGTGCCTAGGCCCGCCTCCGTTCCTCTTCACCCCGCCTCTCACCCATTCCTGGGCCCACCTCCTTTCCCCTTCACCCCGCCCATCACCCATGCCTGGGCCCACCTCCTTTCCCCTTCACCCCGCCCATCACCCATGCCTGGGCCCACCTCCTTTCCCCTTTACCCCGCCCATCACCCATGCCTGGGCCCACCTCCTTTCCCCTTCACCCCGCCCATCACCCATTCCTGGGCCCACCTCCTTTCCCCTTCACCCCGCCCATCACCCATGCCTGGGCCCGCCTCCTTTCCCCTTTACCCCGCCCATCACCCATGCCTGGGCCCACCTCCTTTCCCCTTCACCCCGCCCATCACCCATGCCTGGGCCCACCTCCTTTCCCCTTCACCCCGCCCATCACCCATGCCTGGGCCCACCTCCTTTCCCCTTCACCCCGCCCATCACCCATTCCTGGGCCCACCTCCTTTCCTCTTCACCCCGCCCATCACCCATGCCTGGGCCCACCTCCTTTCCCCTTCACCCCGCCCATCACCCATTCCTGGGCCCACCTCCTTTCCCCTTCACCCCGCCCATCACCCATTCCTGGGCCCACCTCCTTTCCCCTTCACCCCGCCCATCACCCATTCCTGGGCCCACCTCCTTTCCCCTTCACCCCGCCCATCACCCATTCCTGGGCCCACCTCCTTTCCCCTTCACCCCGCCCATCACCCATTCCTGGGCCCACCACCTTTCCCCCCTCACCCCGCCCATCACCCATGCCTGGGCCCGCCTCCTTTTATCTTCACCCCGCCCATCAACCTCAGTTCCAAGGCGCCATCCTCCTGCCTCTTTGAGACTTGCTCCTTGAGATTCAAGCCTAGGTGTGACACTGCCTTTTGGGCCCTTTTTCTAAGGCTCAGAGGGAGTCTACCACCCTTCTGGGAGTAGCCACCGGGAGAGGCCATTCCGGGAGAGGCTGGTCCGCAGCGGGCCTCTCCATGGCTCGCTGTCCTCTACCACAAAGTCTTCCATGTCTCTTCTCTTTCTGTTTTCTATCTTTTTTTGTACAACTCTGGCCACATGGTTGAAGAGGTGGCCAGTTGGGCTGTTGCTTTACCACCCAGGGACTCTTGGTTCCTCCCCCTCTACCAGCCTCAGCCTGGGGTCCCAAGTCTCGATTCCCTTCTCTGGACGCCATCTTCCTGGTCCACTTTGGGTGACTTTGAATTCTCTCCGTTGGAGGAAGGGGGCTCTGTTCCATACGCACAAACACATCCTCCTTCCAGCTGCTTCTTCCTCTTGTTCCTGCCTTAAAGAGTCCTGTGGCCATAGTTGCCGTCTCCGTGGCTCCCTCCCGCTCCCCGTCCTCTCCTCCAGCGTAGACGCCATCCCTGCATCACTCACCCGCCCCCACTCCGCTCCCCTGCACCCGCTCTCGCTGCCCCAGGAGGAAGCAATAATGGTGTGTACCACATCCTCCCATCCTGGGCAGCCGTCTCCCCACCTTACGGAGCCTGACCCCGCCACCCCCAGCCACAGGCAGTCCCTAAGCAATACAGATCGAGCAAGGCCATTTTCTCCAAGCCATGGGGGTGAGGGGACTTTTAAAAAGGAATGGACCCGGTTCCCCTGCCACATGGAGCCAGTCTGCAGCAGGGCAGTGGGGGCTGTGGTTCCTTGCCTGCCCTGTTACACCTCTGTACACGGTACTGTAGCCCCCACTCCAGCCCCTCCCCAGCTGTCCCTGTCTAGCCCACTCCCCCAACCCCCGATGCTTACAGGGTTTTGGTTTATTCGTCTATTAAGCAAGAGTAGTCTGTCCTCGCTGGGGACGAGACAGGGCCTCCCTCCTTTCCGTGTTTTGTACATACTGTAAGGTTGACATATAAATTATTCTACTCAGACAAAAGGAGATAATGAACTTGTCTTTCCCTGTTGGCCCCATTGGGAAGGCGAGGAAGGGGCTCTCCTCCCTGCCGGGCCACATTCCCTGAACGCAGGGCAGGCAGACGCGCTGTCAGTTCCTGGGAAGTTGTGTCATATCTGAGGAGGCATGAGGGTTGGGCTGGCTTGTTCCCTGTTCCCTTCCTTCTCCAGGAGCCTAGGATGGGGTACAGTGACTGGCCAGACCCCTGGCCTCAGTCAGAGGTCCTCCTGCCAGGGTGGGTGCAGGACCCTGTGTTGTCCACACTGCAGTTGATCAGTTGGTGTGTGGATTGACAGTCAGTCCTCCAGTCTTGTCCCTAATTAAAGCGAGGCTGTCACCGGTGCTCCCGGCTGACAGCTGATACGATACGGCCTCATTCGTTTCCTGGGATTTTTGTTTTGTTTGTAAGGTGTGTGTTTTTTTTTCATGTTAAAGTTATTTATTTTGGGGTTCGGGGCACACATCGGAGGAGAACTTGAGCGATTCAGTTCTCCTTTACCATGCGATCCCCGTGAATCAGACTTGAGATGTCAACACGGACAGCAAAGCACCTTTTTCTGCAAGCTATCTCACCTGTCTTGTCTCTGAAACCTGCCTCTTGTCTCGTGTAACTCAAACTTGTGCTGTGCCGGCCTCAAGCTTGCTATGAGCTGAGGCTGGCCTCGAACTCTGGAATCGCAGGTGTGTGCCACCATGCCTGGCTGTCGCTCAGTCACTTGTGTTGAGACATGGTCTCGCTCCGAAGGAGCTGTGACTTGAAGTCTGGGATCTAGACTCTTTTTTTTCTGTTCTGGTTCAAGGTTTTTAGTTCGGAACAGTCTTGAAGGCATGATCCCTCTGCCTCTGCCTCCCCAAGTGGTAGGATGGTAGGCCTAGGTCTGCACATTGAGTTAATGCCATGCTAGGATGGATCCCAGGACTTCCTGCATACTGCGCAAGCGCTCTGCTGACCGAGGAATAGCCCCTCCCTCCCTGACCGGCACCTTGTGTCCTGGACCCTGAGCAAGCATCCTTCTTACACGCTTTTTAAAAGCACAGTCGGGGACTGGAGAGATGGCTCAGAGGTTAAGAGCACTGACTGCTCTTCCCGAGGTCCTGAGTTCCATTCCCAGCAACCACATGGTGGCTCACAGCCATCTGTAATGAGATCTGATGCCCTCTTCTGGTGTGTCTGAACACAGCTACAGTGTACTTACATATAATAAATTAAAAAAAAAAAAAAAAAAAAAAAAAGCACAGTAGGCCAGGCGGTGGTGGCACACGCCTGTAATCCCAGCACTTGGGAGGCAGAGGCAGGCAGATTTCTGAGTTCGAGGTCAGCCTGGCCTACAGAGTGAGTTCCAGGACAGACAGGGCTACACAGAGAAACCCTGTCTCGAAAAAACTAAATCCAAAAAAAACCAAAAAGATAGTTATGAGCTGTAAGTGGGTGCTGGGAACTGAACCCAGGTCCTCTTGTTCTTAACCACTGAGCCATCTCTCCAGCTTCTGCATTCCTTTTTTTTTTTTTTTTTTTTTAAAGACAAAATCTTCCTGTGCAGCCCTGGCAAACCTGGAACTCATATGTAAAACAGGCTTCTTTCAAACCCAAAGATTTCCCTCCATCTGCTCTGGGACTACAGCTATGCACCACCACATAGGTTGTGTTCTTGTTTAAAGGCTTTCACGTTACATTTATTTAGTGTGGGGCGTGTGGTGACCGAAGGGTGCACACACCATGGTGCATGAGCATTTAGAAGTGGGTTCTCTCTTTCCCCCATGTGAATCCTGGAATAGACTCAGCCGGCTTGGCAGCCAGGCCCTTCCCCTGCAGACTCCTAGCTAGAGTGTGAAGGCACATGCCTTTAGTCCCAGCAGGGACAGGCAGATCTCCGAGTTCTAGGCCAGCCAGGTCAACAGAGTTCAAGGACAGCAAAAGCTACACAGAGAAAGCTTGTCTCAAAAAGACCAATGGGAAAAAGAAAGAACGGGACTGGAACCAGGTCTGGTCACACACTCCTTTAATCCTAACACTCAGAAGACAAAGGTAGATGAAGTGGACCAGGGCCATCCTGATCTACATACTGAGTTCCAGGCCAGCCTGATCTACTTAGTGAGACGGGCTTCATAAAGAAGCTTTGTCTGGAGAAAAAAAAAACCAAAAAGCCAAAATCAAAACCAAAACAAACAAAAAAATCAGTGATGGCGCACACTTTTAATCCCAGCACTCAGGAGGCAGAAGAAGGAGGATCTCTGAGTGTGAGGCCAGCCTGGTCTACAAGAGGAGTTTTAGGTTTTAGGACAGCCAGAACTGCACACAGAAACCCAGTCTTGGAAAAGAAAACATGGGCTGGAGAGATAGCTCAGTGGTTAAGAGCTCGTCTAAGGAGTGGTTACGCCTGCTATTCAGAAGGTCCTGAGTTCAATTCCCAGAAACCACATGGTGACTCAGAACTATCCTTAATGAGATCTGATGCCCTCTTCTGGAGTGTCTGAAGGCAGCTATGGTGTGCTTACATATAGTAATATCTAAAGAAAAAGAAAACAAACTGAGGAAGAGGAGAGGAAATGAGAAGCTAGAAGAAGAGATTCGACTGGGCTGTACAGCCTGTGGCTAGACCACCCAGAGAGGCTGGGGATGGCTCAGGGCAAGAGCTGCCTAGAACCCATGAGAGGTGTCGTGGGGGTCCAGTCTCCTGCCTGGCTTGTGTTCTACCCCAGCACCACAATCAACAAAGACTTTAGGAGTTCAAGGCCAGCCTTGGTTGGTCTTGTTTGGACAAAGTTTAGATCACCTAGAGTTACATAGTAAAACCCTGTCTCAGAAAAGTGATGTCTTCTCTGAGGCCAGCCTGGTCTATAGAGTGAGTTCCAGGACAGCCAGGGCTACACAGAGAAACCCTGTCTGGAGACAAGAACAACAAAAATCCAAAAATAATGTCCCCGAGCTTCAGTTCCCGTCTGTGGACCAGGAAGAGGTGCACGCATGGCTGAGTGATAAAGTGTGCATTTCCTGGACTGAGTCCCAGCCGGCATACCAAATCTGTGTAATAGCATAGTCGGGGTTTAGGGTGCCCTTGAACCCAGAAGTATGGAGCCTTTGCTGGCCTAGAACTGAAGTCAACTGTTCTGTCTAGTGCGGAAAGCAAAGATGTGTGCCGTCACGTCTGGGATTTCTTCCTCTTTTTTTTTTTTTTTAGTTTCAGGTTCACTTGTCGCTGCCCAGCCTGGCTGTTAGTCTGATATGTGGTGGAGGCTGACCTTGAACCCTTACCTCCCGCCTCCACAGTGCTGTGGTGACAGGCACTCGACCCCGCTCTGGGCCTTGTATGCATCCCTTCTGTGAGGCGACTAGGCCCAGTGACTGCTGGGCTCTATGCCGGATAGCTCTAGACCCAAGTGACATTTAGGACAGGGTTTGGAGGGGACGTTACCTGATTGGTGGTGCCAAAAACTGTTCCCGGGAAACAGTCCCTGAGGATAGGGAACCAGCTTGGACATGAGGTGGAAAAGCACACCTGGAAAAATGGAAGTTTTCAGACGATCTTGAACTTTATGCAACAAACAAAGACCCAGCCACTGTCCCAGGGGGGGTCTTCGAAGGCTGGCGAGCTGAGCAAAGGTTACTAGGCTGGAGGTCAAGAGGGCACGAGTAATTCTAGATTGCAGGGAGTTATTGAGTGAGGACACACACACACCCCTAAGTACTGAACATACTTGCTCCCAGCCTCAGTTTCCCCAAGTGAAAAAAGGGTTGGTAGGGCGTTAATACGTTGTATAGTGGAGCAAAAACCAAGCAAGCCGTTGAGGGTTGAGGGTTGAGGGTTACATATGTCAGCTGTCTCAGAATTGCCGGGAGTGGGGGAGGGGTCCATCTTTCCTCAGGCTGAGGGAGCCAGCACTCAAGGATGCAGCCGCAGAAGAAATGGGCGTGGGGACACCATCTGTCTCCCCAGGACTCAGGAGGTGGAGACAGGGTGAGCCAGTCAACGGCACAGCAAATTCAGTAGCAGCCTTGGGCCACATGGGAACCAAACTCTAAAAGAAAAAGCTCATGTCCACTAAGACATTTTCTGCAACAAAGAGACTCTCAATAATAAACAAAGCTGGATTTTACTTTTGGGAGGCAGGGGAGCATGCAGAATATGCCTGTGCCACAGCACCCCATGCAGGGGAGAGACCAACTCATGGGGGGAGTTCCCTCCCACTGGGGGGTTCTGGGGTCTGAGGTCAGGCTATCAAGCCTTCACACAGTAAGACAATTTTTAAAAGATTAATTTAAAAAATAAGCCTGTGGTAAGCGGGTGGCAGCACCTTTAATCCCAGCATTCAGGAGGCTGAAGCAGGTAACTCTCTGTGAGTTCAAGGCCAGTCTGATCTACATAGCAAGTTCCAGGACAGCCAGAGCTATAAGATTGGACCCTATCTCAAAAAATTATTCATGTGTACATGTGCATACCTGTCTGATGTGCACTGCCTATGGAAGCCATAAAACAGGGTCGGATTCCAAGGACCAGACACAGGAGGTTGTGGCCTGCCCAGTCTGGGTGTTGAGAACCAAGCTCATGGTCCCAGCAAGAGTAGCGAGTGCTTAACCACTGGGCCATCTTTCTAGGCATCTATTTTTTTTTTTTAAATAAAGATTTATTTCTAGTTCTAGAGAGATGGTTCAGTGATTAAGAGCACATACATACATACATACATACATATATACAATAAATCTTTTTTTCTGAAAAAAAAGATTAAATAATAAACAGCGTCACACGTAGCCCGGGCCGTTCTGGAGCTCACGTTATATTTCCTAAAGGTTTATTCCACCACACGGGCTTATCCACAGCTTAAATCTGAACTAGTTAATGTATCTACTCAATTTCCCTTGATGACAAATGCAATAACACTACTCCTGTGCAGACTACATGCTGGACATAGTGTGTTTAACTATATTATGACCAACAATCTGTGTTATTCGTCAAATCCATATTATTATGAAATGGGTCCCAAGACAGCTGAGAAAGGAGCCAGAGCTGGGCGCACAAGCCCTCGCGCGCCCCCTGCTGGTTACCTGCAGAACTACATGAACATCAGGAAGCAGCGCAGGCGCAGACCATCTGAGAGGCGGAGCTAGGGCGGGAACTAGGGCTATTCCAAGCTATTATTGGTTGAGGCTGCTGTCAGTTACGGAGAAAATAGCCAATGAGGGCTGCGGCCGCTCAGCTTCTGCTCGGAAGGCTGGGTTCCGCCTCCTGTAGTAGTACTAATGACCTTGCTTTCAATTTAATTTGAACAGGACCCTAAGGTCCTTTTTCCTGAGAGTATCCTGGCCATTGCATCAATACTACTTTAGGGTAATACCTACTTTATCCTTTTGTTTATGAGACAGAGTTTCATGTAGCATGGGCTGGCCATGAACTCTCGTCACCAAGCCTGACCTTAAACTCCTAGTCATCCTCCTGCTTCGTCTCCTCCCTGTTGGGATGGCAGGCGCGTACCACCACCCAACCCTGTGACTTTATCCTGAATGACCTCACCGCTTCCCACTTCCGTAAGGGAAGTCTAATCAGTCACGGTTGCTGGTCCCTGACAGTGCTGTTTCTGCTTCAAACCATCTTTTGTGGTATAAGCACTCTTACGTCATTCCTCAGAGACCCCTAGAATCATTCACCCCTCCTCAAGGTTCCTCACTCTGTAGACCAGGCTGGCCTCGAACTCATAGCGATCCGCCTGTCTCTGCCTGCCAAGTGCTGGGACTAAAGGCGATCTGACGTCTTTCGATTCAATGTGCTCTTCCGTGATGATTAGAGTTTCAAGCTTACCGTCTTCCTGGAGGATAGTGAGTGGAAAACACACACAGGACGGAGGGCAGATTAGCTGATAAGGGAACGTAGCGCGTCCTGTGGGGCATACCTCATGTGACACTGCTTACAGAGCTAGGCTGCTATTTCTCCTAAAATAGCCACAGGAAGAATCCAGTGCACTCAGCATGCATACATATTTTTTAAGGTTTTCTTTTTTTAGGTTTATTTCATTTTTGTGTATGAGTGTTTTTTGCCTGCTTGTACATATGTGCACCACACAGATGTACAATGTGTGTTTGAGGAGGAGGTGAGCATGAGCGCATGAGCGCTACACACCGAACCTGGGTTACTTTAGCAAGAACGACAAGTGCTCTTAACCAGTGAGCCAACTCTCCAGCCCCCGGCTTTTAAATTTTTATTTTACACTCGTGGTGTTTTGCATGTATGTACGAGTGCATCACAAGATGCAGTACCAGAGGAGGTCAGAAGAGGGCGATGGACCCCTAGAACTAGCATCGGGGAGCAGGTAATCCGTGGATACTGGCAATCTAACCCCAGACTGTGAGAGCAGCCGGCCCTCTTACAGTTGTCCAGCCTTTACAGTATTTGGGGGTCATTCTCAAGCATCGCGACATGTCAGCAGGAAGCACACCGCCTCCCTGAAGACATTCGATCTGTTCCCTGGAGTCCCAAGGTGACACCAGAGGGAGGTAGACAGGACCTGCCCAGAGATAAGGATGAAATTCCCACACATGGAATAGCTGGTCTCCATCGGCCACACACTGGCATGATCTTCTAGGAAATCTAGCCAGTTCCATCAACTCCATGTATTTGTTTCTTGGTTGGTTAGCTTGGAGTGTGGTGTGTGTGTGTGTGTGTGTGTGTATATACATGTGTGTATATGTACCTGTTTATGACATTTTTTTCTCTTTTTTTCCTTCCTTTTTTATTTTTTTATTTTATTATTTTATTTTTTAAATTATTTATTCATTTTATGCATATGAGTACACTGTAGTTGTCTTCAGACACACCAGAAGAGGGCATCAGATCTCATTACAGATGGTTGTGAGCCACCATGTGGTTGCTGGGATTTGAACTCAGGACCTTTGGAAGAACAGTTAGTGTTCTTAACCACTGAGCTATCTCTCCAGCCCTATTATTTTATTTTTTGAGACGGGGTTTCTCTGTATAGCCCTGACTGTCTTGGAACTCACGCTGTAGGCCAGGCTGGCCTCGAACTCAGAGATCTGCCTGCCTCTGCCTCCCAAGTGCTGGGATTAAAGGCAAGCGCCACCACTACCCGGCCATTTTCTATATTTTAAAAGGTTTACTTACCTTTGCGTGTGTGGGGATTTTTGCCAAGGTATGAAGCACCCTTGGAGGTCAGCAGAGGGCTTCTGGTCCCCAGGAACTACAGTCACAGAGGGTTGTGAGCTGCCATGTGGTGCTGGGAATTGAACCCAGGTCCTCTGGAAGAGCAAGTGCTCTTAACCTTAGCCATCTCTTCAGCCCATACATATAAAACTTTTTAAAAAATGATCTCCTGCTGGGCATGGTGGTGCATGCCTATGATCCCAGCACTTGGAAGGCAGAGGCAGGCGGATTTCTGAGTTCGAGGCCAGCCTGGTCTACAGAGTGATTTCCAGAACAGCCAGGGCTACACAGAGAAACCCTGTCTCGAAAAAAAACAAAAAGAAAAAAAGAGAAAAAAATATGATCTCCTGGTTAGCCTCAGCTGTCAACTCGACAGCCCAGAGTTACCAGAGGCTGTCTCAGTCAGGGAGCAGCAGCCTTAGATTAGACCACGTTAGCCATATAGACAAGCCTGTGGAGCATTTTCTTTTTTGTTGTTGATGCAGAGTCACGTTAAGTAATGCTAGTCACTAGTTCATGGAGCCCTTGGCCTCTGCATGCTGAGGGCTGGGATTACAGGTGTTGGTATTCTGTCTAAGCTCCACCCCACACCTACCTGGCAATAGCCAGGTATGCCCCACCCCCCCAGAGATCTGGCCCACTATAAAAGGGGCTACTTGCCCCTCCTCTCCCTCTTTGCTCTCTCCACTCTCCCACATACGCTCACCTCTCTGTCTCTGGGGCTCCCTCTCCACGTGGTCATGGCCGGCCTCCACTCCACTTCTCTACTCTCTCTCTCTGCCTTTCTTTACCACTAACTCCCATCCCCTACCCTGAATAAACTATTCTATACCATGCCTGTGTGTGTGTGGTCCCTCAGGGGGAAGAAGTGCCTGGACAGGGGCCTGCCTGGGCACCCCCTTCTCCCACACTGCCGTGCCACACTTCCTTAACCCCTAATCCTCTCTTTTTAAGCCCTTCACTTGGTGCCGTGACTTTGGATGAGAAACACTGTGGGTTTTGCTTAAGTCCTCTCATTGGTGCCGAAACCTGGGACGAGAAACACCACTTGCTTAAGCCCTTTCAACAGGTGCGTGCCACCATGCCCTGTGGAGAATTTCCTTGACTGCTAATTGGTGTAAGAGGCCCATCCTTGGGAACGCATCCTGGGCTGAGCAGAGGCTGGGAGCTGCTTTCCTTATGGTCTCTGCTCAGCCCAAATGACCTTGTTTTAAGAGTTTCAAATTGCTGGGCTCGAGAGAAGGCTCAGGGGTTAAGATCACCGACTGCTCTTCCAGAGGTCCTGAGTTCAGTTCCCAGCAACCACATGGTGGCTCACAACCATCTGTACTGGGATTCGATGCCTTCTTCTGGTGTGTCTGAAGACAGCTACAGTGGACTCATACAAATTTTTTTTTTAAAAAAGTTTCAGATCTGCCCCGCAGGATCATCAAGGAAACCCAGCGTTTGCTGGCAGAACCAGTTCCTGGCATTAAAGCAGAACCAGAGGAGAGCAACGCCCGTTATTTTCATGTGGTCATTGCTGGCCCCCAGGATTCCCCCTTTGAGGGGGGGACTTTTAAACTTGAACTATTCCTTCCAGAAGAATACCCAATGGCAGCACCTAAAGTACGTTTCATGACCAAAATTTATCATCCTAATGTAGACAAGTTGGGAAGAATATGTTTAGATATTTTGAAAGATAAGTGGTCCCCAGCACTGCAGATCCGAACAGTTCTGCTATCAATCCAGGCTTTGTCAAGTGCTCCTAATCCAGATGATCCATTAGCCAATGATGTAGCCGAGCAGTGGAAGACCAACGAAGCCCAAGCCGTAGAGACAGCGAGAGCATGGACTAGGCTATATGCCATGAACAATATTTAAGTCGATCGATCATCAAGTGTACACCACTTCTCCTGTTCTGCCAAGACTTCTTCCTTTTTTTGGGGGGGGGGGTTTGTTGTTGTTGTTCGCATTTAATGGGCACAGTCTTAGAAACATTACAAAATAAAAGCCCAGGCATCTTCATCTTTGGTGATTACATGCACATTAGCAAATCTGTCTTGTCCTGATTCACTGTTGTAAAGCATGAGCAGAGGCTAGAAGTATCATCCGGTTGCTGAGACGCTGAGAAGCAGGCCTCTCCGCTTTGACTCCTCTCCCCATCATGGTTAAAGTACAAGGCACTGTGAATGGAGATTAGTTGTCAGGGTTAGCTGCCAGGGATGTGGGCGTTTTTATTTTATTTTTTTAGGGGGAAAGTAGCTTTATTTTAATTTTATGGCCTCCTTTCCCCTCCCCCCTTAAAGGATCTAACTGCAGTGGTTAATGCAGCTAACCAGTTTTTTTAGAATATGCTCTCTAGCCAAGTCTAACTTTAGACGCTGTAGATGGACAAGCTTGATTGTCAGAACCAAAATGGGAACATTAAATAAAACACCACAGTCCTCACTAATAATATTGTGACTTTGCTGTCAAGTTTAGATCCTCCGTCCCCCACCCCTACTCCCAAAAGACGAAGAAAAGGCTTGTGACCATTTTGTATGGCTTGTCTGGAAACTTCTGTAAATCTTATGTTTTAGTAAAATATTTTTTGTTATTCTAAAAAAAAAAAAAAGTTTCAGATCCCAGCAAGTCCTGCCTCTCAGCTGGTTTGTAAACCTGGCTGCCTTTGATTGGCTGTTTCTCTGGACTGCGCTGGAGATGTTTCAGACGCAGGAGCTTGGTGGCTGACTGTACCCACCCACACGGATCCCGCCATTTTGGGTGTTTAGTCAGAGGGGATGTGTGTGGTCCTTCATCGTGACCGTCGTTCTGAGTTTCCTGCTCGACACGAGCTTGATTGTCCACTTTCTCATTGATTTTTTAATTTTTATGTATTTATTTTTATTTTTTTGGCTTCCCTTCTGCTGCCCGGCATGGGTGCGGGGAACCAGACCCGGTCCTCTTCGATCGCACTGTGGTCCCCAACCTTTCTGCTTCCCTCAGCACGACCTGTATGTAAACCTGCTTCATAGACAGTGTGGCATCGGCAAGTGACCAGAGGCACCTGAGTTTGCTGCCTTGTCACTGAATGACCTTTGGCTGAGCAGACCCTGTCAGAATGCCATCCTTAAAAGCATGAAAGAGGGGCTAGAGAGATGGCTTAGTGGCTAAGAGCACTGACTGCTCTTCCAAAGGTTATGAGTTCAAATCCCACCAATCACATGGTGGCTCACAGCCACCTGTACAGCTACAGTTTACTCATATACATAAAATAAATAAATAAATCTTAAAAAAAAAAAAAAGCATGAAAGAGGGGCTGGAGAGATGGCTCAGCGGTTAAGAGCACCGACTGCTCTTCCAGAGGTCCTGAATCCAATTTCCAGCAACCCCACGGTGGCTCACAACCATCTGTAATGGGATCTGATGCCCTCTTCTGGTGTGTCTGAAGACAACTACAGTGTACTTACATATAATAAATACATAAATCTTTAAAAACTATATTAAAAAAAAGCATGAAAGAGAGCCGGCCATGGGGTGCAGCCTTTGACCCAGGGTCTTGGGGGATAGATGCAAGTGGATCTCTGAGTTTGAGGTTCTGTGTAGTGAGTTCTAGGCCATGGGTATTCAGACCCTGTCTCAAAAAAAAAAAAAAAAAGTTGGCGTGCTGTGAGGCACCCACGTCGGGTAGGAGAACCCCCTGCTTCACAAGAATCCCCCAATGAGGATCTGAGCTCAGTAATAGAGAGTCATAGAGCCCCTGCTTTGAAACCCTGCGCCCCCAGAGGTCAGGGGTGTGGCTGGGCAGAGTGGGCTTTCAAGGCACCTACGAGCCGTGAAATTTAGCTCCGTGAATTTTAGCTCCAGCATAGTGAGGTGAGAGAGACAGAGAGAGACAGAAAGAGAGACACAGAAACAGAGACAGAGAAAGAGACAGAGACAGAGAGAGAACTTGTTAATCACCTGTCTCTGGCTTCGCTCCTCCAATCCGCTTGCTGCTTCTGCAGTACGTGCCTACCCACACGCGCTGAACCTGAATCACCGCAGCCCCGCCCTGGATGATAGCCAAAGCCTTTCGCCTTTTGCCCGGCATTCCCGATGCACGCCTGGCCCTAGCCAAGTCTGTTGATCTGAGTACCAACCTCATGAACTTTGAGGTTTCAGTTTGACCTCCACCCACCTGCCCCTCCCGTGTTGGCTGGTGAATTTATTTATTTATGGCCGTGCTGGGATTGAGACTAGGGCTTTCCATAGAGTTCCCTCACTGCCCTGCCTGACTGCAATTCTTTTCTGCAGTGGGACCAACTAGGTTGGGCTTTTGTTTGTCTCTTTGTTTTTCAAGACAGGATTTCTCTGCTTAGCTCTGGCTGTCCAGAATCTCACTCTGTCAACCAAGCTGGCCTCCAACTTAGAGACCCACCAGCCTCCCTTGTGCTGTGATTAAAGGTTTAAAGGGGTGCACCACCACCGCACGACTCACGGGTCTTTATTTTTTTCTAATGTATGCATATATGCTGTGCATGCAGATATATGTAGACGCTTGCAAGTGTGTCTGGGCGATTTTCTGTGGCCTCAATTTAACATCCCGACTTCATAGCTCTCTTATTTTCCCTGGCAGGGTCTCCAAGACTCAGCCAGCAGGGAGAGCTGGGTGCAAGGGGCTGGGTCTGAGGCAGCACTCTCCTGTGGTAAAGTGATTTATCCACGCATCTCCCCAGCCACTGGGGGGTTTGGGGTTTTGTTGGGGTTTTTGTTGTTGTTGTTGTTGTTATTGGTTTTGCCTCAAGATAAGATCTTGGGTTGGCAAATGGTAAGGATGCCCACTAAGCCTGATGTCCCCCAAGCCTGACTCTCTCTCTCTCTCTCTCTGACTTAACAAAAATTAAAATCAAATTAAAATGAGAAACGTGCTTTCACTTGGGTGGTGGCAGAGGCAGTGGCACGTCCTTTAATACCAGCACCTGGGAGGCAAAGGCAGGTGATCTCTGTGAGTTCAAGGCCAGGCTACATACAGAGTGAGTTCCAGGATAGCCTGCGCTACACAGACAAACCTTGTCTTGAAAATCCAAACCAAACAAAAACAAAAAACAACCAAAACAAAACAAAAACAACAACAACAACAAAAATGGCTGCACAGTTGTAAACCCAGTTGAGGGAAATAGGCAGGAGGACCCTGAAGCACACTGGCCAGACACTCAGCCTAATCGATTAGCTGCAGGTCCGAGTAGATCATATCTCAGAAAGTGCTGCAGACCGTGTTCCCGAGGAGTCACATCTGAGCTCTGACGTCACATGTGTCCGCAGACACACATGAACACAAAAACAGAGAGACTGGGGAAGGGTGGGTGAACTGGCTCAGTGGGAAAGGGGCTTGCTACCAATCTGGATGATTCGATTTTATCCCAGGGACCCATGGAGTAGAAAGAATCAGCCAACTCTAACACATCGTCCTCTGGCCTCTATCCACACACAGGCCGCAACACACTGACCCCAACACACAAACACACAATAAAGAAATGTAAACCACACTGGGAGACAGGCAGGGGCTGCACAAGCCTCCAGAGGCAGAGAGACAGGCAGATCTCTGAGTTCCAGACCAGCCTGGTCTATAGAGTGAGTTCAAGGACAGCCAGGGCTACACAGAGAAACCCTGTCTCGAAAAACATTAAGACAAATTAGAAAAAAAAAAAAAAGGAAGGAAGGAAATGCTCGTTTTGGGGCCTGAGGATGTCTAGCTCATTGGTAGAGCACATATTTAGTGTGTGATAGACCCTGGGTTCAAGCCCCAACACGGGAGGGGGGTCAGCAGCTTAAATCTGGCCCCCAGCCGATCTCACCCCTGCAGGGCGTGCTTAGCTGTCCAAAGTCCTGTCTCAGAGATAACGACCAACGAACGCACCTGACCCTGAGACCCGGCAGCTTCCGGGACTCAGAGCCCTTGACCTGAGCGAGCGAGCGAGCGAGCAAGAGGGCCGTAACCCTCCCCCGACCCCACCACGGAGGGAGGCCCGGTGAGAGGAGATGCACTGGGAGCCTCATCTCCTCAGGGGCACTCGGTTCTTCCGACCTCCCTGCCAGGCACAGGACCTGCAGTAGTTTCCTTTATCCACATGCTGAGTGGCGCCAGGGAGAGCCAATGAGAAGGCTCAGTGGGGAGAGGGGCTTGCCGCCAGCCGTCGGCCCACGTGGCAGAAGGACCCACTCCTGAAAGTTCTCCTGACCTCCACATAACCGTCAGTGTGTCTGCACCTCTCCCTCTCCCCAAACAAGCATGATTCAAATTGTAAGAAAGATCAGAAATGCTGAAAATGCGACGCAGGCGGCGTCCACGAAGTCCCTGGAGGCTGCCCACGTTGGAGGTTTCCTCCTACCGCCTTCTCTTTCCTTCCGTCCGGACCCTGCAAACCGTGCCGCAGGCTGCCTGGCAGCCAGAGAACTATCTGCTTCCTTCACCCTTTAGAAAAATCATTTTTTAAGAATGTATGTGTGCTTTTGCGAGGTCACATGCAAGCACACAGCACACGCACACAGGAGCCTCTCCAGGCCCCGAAGGGCTGGGATGGAAGGTGTGCACCACCACGCCCGGCTGCGAGGGCTCTGTTGAGCTTCAGTTCCAGCTTTCTGACAGACTTTTTAGGTATATGTAGCTGTGTGTCTGTCTGTCCATAATTTGTGGACAAGTGCCCCACAGATAGCTCTGGTTCTGAGCCAGGCTCTGGTCCTTGGGAAGAACCAAGAAGCCACCTCTCTACCCTAATTCATTTGCTGTATGCCATGACCTCAGCATGTAGCTTGGGCTGGAGTCCAGCTCTGCCTGTCCCTTCCCAGCGCTGCGATTAAAGGTGTGTGGGGCTGGAGAGATGGCTCAGCGGCTAAGAGCACTGACTGGTCTTCCAAAGGTCCTGAGTTCAAATCCCAGCAACCACATGGTGGCTCACAACCATCTGTAATGAGATCTGACACCCTCTTCTGGGGTGTCTGAAGACAGCTACAGTGTACTTACATATAATAAATAAATCTTTAAAAAAGGTGTGTGGCCGGGCGCTGGTGGCACTCGCCTGTAATCCCAGCACTTGGGAGGCAGAGGTAGGTGGATTTCTGAGTTCGAGGCCAACCTGGTCTACAGAGTGAGTTCCAGGACAGCCAGGGCTATACAGAGAAATCCTGTCTCAAAAAACCAAACCAAACCAAACCAAACCAAAAGATGTGTGCATCACACCTAGCTCCAGATATATGAGAGATCTTGCTATGTAGCCCAGGCTGGCCTTGAATCACAATCCTCCTGCCTCAGCTTCCCATCTTTGGGGTTTGTCCTCCCACTCCAAGGTATACTTTACATATGAAGACATCTAAGGAAACTCCCGGAAGGAAAGGGGAGCCGCTGGAGCCGGGGTTCAGATGTCTGGGAGACACCAAACCTGAGCACTGGGGCCAAAGCTAAGCTCTGGAAAAGCAGCGCATGCTCCTAACCCCTGAGCCATCGCCAGCTCCTGGGGTCAAAGGTGTGCACCTTGTTGACCTTGTCTACTGTATCCCAGGATAGCTACCAGCTCCATAGATAGCCCAGGATAACCCACGTCTTTCTTCTGATGCTTTTAAAAATATTCCCAAGAGCCCAGCATGGTTGCACATGGGGTTTTTTTGTTTTCTTTTTATCTTTTTTTTTTTTTTTGAGACAGTTTCTCTGTATAACAGCCCTGCCTATCCTTGAACTTACTCTGAAGACCAGACTGGCTGCAAACTTAGCAGAGATCCACTTGCCTCTGACTCCAAAGTGCAGGGACTAAAGACGTGTGCCACCCCTGCCCGGCCGTTACTCTGAGACACTGGTTATGTGTGTACTCCAGCAGGACTCTGAGTTTATCCGCCCGGTTCTTTCCCCTGCTGCTAGGATTACAGGTGTGACCCACTATGCCCATGGGTGCTAGGGATTGGAGCCCAGGGCTCATACATGCCAGCTTAGCTCTGAGCCAGAGTCACACCTAATGTCCCAGAAATCTTTATTTTCCTGCTTGGGTACAAAAAGGAGAAGCAGGAACCGGGCACTGTAATATACAGGTGTAACCCCAGCATTCAGGAGGCGGGGACAGGCGTCTGACCTGAAGGCCATCCTGGACTACAATGAGCCCATCTAGAAACGAAGCTAAACACAGGAGGCCCCAGGAGAAGTGGCACAGAAGTGAGGTCATTGGCTTCTAATGCCCTGAAACTGACAGTGTGTGTCCCACGAGGGGGCGGGACGCCCTGTATGAGCAGAATGTACACGGGCGAGTGGAGACACAGACGGCTCAGATTCCGGCCCGTCCACCAGGGTCTGTGTGGATTTCAATAGAAGAGCTGTCTCTCCCCGAGGGACTCCACCGCCCTCTGAGGACCTGTGTAGGAGACACTGCCTACTCATTCTTTACTCCCATGGGAAAGTTACAGGGTATTTAACAAAATAACTGTTCAGGGCTTACAGCCCAGAGACTTCTCTGTGTAGGCTTGTCCCCAGGGCCCCAAGTCCAGGGAGCCTCAGCCCCTGGCCTCAGCTGTCCCTTCTTCCCCTCGTCCCCTGGAATTGATCACCAAGTTGCAGTTAAAAAAGATGTGATCGCCTGCTTAAGGGGTGTGGGTGCTGGTGGAGAGAGTTGAGGGCCTCTGTCCTGTGAGGGTGCCCCACCTGTACCCCATCCAAGATGGCAGCCTTGGATGCCCCAGGGCTGTGACAGTTGGGCCCATGGATTTGAGTTCTGGTCTCCCACAAGGTCCTTTACAAGGCATCCCAGCCGCCCTAAGGAAGGAGGGCTGACTTCTGCTGCCGCCTCTTCTGCACGTGTTTTCTGTTTGTGGTTTGTTTTCTTCTTCTCTTTTCTTTAGTGCAGAGACAGCAGCCACACACAGCCTGTTTTCCTGTCCTGTCGTCAGTGCTCAGGTATTCCAAGTGCTTCAGCAGGTACAGTTTTGTTGGTCAATTTGCTTCCGGCAGGGTTCCATGGTGACAGCGACACCCACACCGCTGCGGCCAGATGTCATGCGGGTCACCTCACTCCAGGTGTCACTGTCTGGGTCATAGCATTCCACACTGTCCAGAAAAGTGTGGCCATCATAGCCTCCTGCAGGGACAATGAAGAGAATGGTCACCCGCCTCAGAGAACTCGGCCCACCATGCAGGGTGACAGAGAACAGAAGGGAAAAGAAGCCGTCTGCTTGCGATAGTCAGGAAGGGGGTGGGATGTGGCTCAGTCTAGAGCTCTGCCTAGCCTTCCCAGTGAAGACGGGGTACAGGGTGGGGAGTGTGGTGGGAGCGGTGGGGAGTGGCTCAGGGGTGGAGCTGCAGCCAGGAATCCCCCAGTGGGGCGAGGCACAACTAAAAAACACTTGCCAAGCATTCAGGAGTCTCTGGCTTCTCTACTCAGCACCAAAACTTGAAAAAGAAAAGATATGGACACGGAAGTGTGATTTTCACCCTGACCCAGCCTCTGAGGGCCTCACCGAGGACGAAGATCCTGCCCTGGTGCACAGTAATCCCCAGCGCACTCCGGCGATGCTTCATGGGGGCTACGAACGCCCAGGTCTCTGTCTCCACGTCGTAGCGCTCCACGCTGTTGAGCTGGTCCTGCCCATCGTAGCCCCCTGCTGCATAGATACAGTTGTGCAGCACGCAGACCCCTAAAGAAAGAAGCGCGCAGTGGGACTCACCAGAGCCTGAGGGGGGCGTGCCACTGAACAAGGGACCTTAGCAGCCACTGACCTTCCCTCCCCCACTGGAGAAGCTGGGGTAGAAGGATCAGGAGTTCAAAGTCAGCCTCAGCTACATAGGGACTTTGAGGGCAGCCTCAGTTATGTAAGACGCTGACTCAAACAAAACAAAACCGACAGGGGCCAGGGTAGATGAAGGAAGCCCTTCCTCGCCTCGCTGGGCTGGGTGTGTCTGCACTCCGTGCCCCACTCACCGGCCCCGCTCCGGATGGTATTCATTGGTGTGATCATCCGCCACTCATTCCTCTCAGGATAGTAACACTCTGCAGAGTTGAGGCGGCTCGTCCCATCAAAGCCCCCCACCGCATACAGCAAGCGGTTGAGCACCGCCACGCCCACGCCGATCCTCCGTGTCAACATTGGCGCTACTAAGTGCCACTCATCCCGCTCTGGTTCATATCTGCAAAGGACATAACACCCCGTGGTCACCTCCTACACCAAGGCCCACCATCTACTAGCACTTTTTATTTAGTCTGTTTTTGGAGATGGAACCCTGCTATACAGTCCAAGCTAGCCTTGAACGCTCTGTGACCTCCCGCTTCAGTCCCTCAGTGCTGGGATTAAGGATATGCAGCTCCACGCCTGGCTCACGACCCGAGGGGGTCAGCAGAACCGAGGCTCACTGTCCTGGATTATGACAGCAACAGCGAGTCCCTTAAGCCTGGACGGCTTTTCTTGCTGGGCTGTACCTGTGCCCTTCAGCCCTAGCGGGACTCACTGCCTCCCACCACAACGAGATTTGCTATGGAAATGTGGGGTAGGACATCCAGGGTCACTAAGTAACATCTGGGCGTGTTCAACTCCAGATGTCTTAACTGTTCTCCCAGGTTGTTCTCCAAGCACCATGATCAGAGACGGGTGAGCAGGCCCCGGCTGGCCCAGCGGCGTCGGTCCATACCTGTGTTCCTGGAGTTATTACTACTGCCCCTGTCCTTCTGGCAAGCGGCCCGCTCAGGGGGAGGCATCATCCCACAATCCTAGTCACAGACCACACACATTAGAGGCCCCTAGGGCATTTGTTTAAAATTCCAATTTCAGGCTCCGGGTGGGGTTAGCCTAGCATGCACAGGTTCCTAGCTTCTATTCCCAGCACTACAAACACAAAACTTAAACTTTTCTCAATTTCTTACCCTTGCTCCAAGTCCTAAATTTGTGTGTGCGAGGGCAGTGGAGGAGGGGAGCTGTTTGTCTGTCTTGAGTCAGGGTCTCTGATATCCCAGGCTAGCCTTGAGGGTGCCATGCCTCCAAAGATAATCCTAAATTCCTGATCCTCCTCCCTCCGCCTCGCAAGCACTGGGATGACAGCTGGTGTGCACCGCAGCCCCAGGTTTATGAGGGCACTGGGCCAACCAAGTCACACCCCAGCCCTTCTCCTTCTTCTTCTTTTCCCTCTCTTTTGGCAGTGCTGGGGATGAGACCTATACCCTGGATTCACAAGAGACTAGAGGATGGAGAGACGGCTCAGCGGCTAAGAGCACGGACTGCTCTTCCCAGAGGTCCCGAGTTCAGTTCCCAGCAACCACACGGTGGCTCACAACCATCTGTAATGGGATCTGATGCCTTCTTCTGTGTGTCTGAAGACAGCGACAGAGTACTTATACACATAAAATAAATAAAATCTTTAAGAAAGAGAGAGACCATAGCACTACCATTTAACTACATCCCCATCAAATGATACATTTTAACGTAGTTATAAACAGCACAACATAATTCCCAATTCCTACTGTCCCCAGGGTGCAGAGGTGGTTCCTACAGGCTTGGGACAGCCCCTCCAGCATCTCCCAACTCTGGACACCGAGGATGGACACCGCAGCCACTCAACCTCATACGAACAGGAGCCGTCCCTTTGGGCCCTCGGTGCTCACCTCTCCACGCTGCTGTGGTGGATGCAGCCGTGGGAACCCCCGACTGCGTAGATGTGGCCATCTATGACCCCCACCCCGATGCGGTTGCGCGGCACGCTCATAGAGGCACAGGGCGACCACTGGTTGGTCATGGGGTTGTAGCAGTCCAGGGCGTTGGAATCAGTGTTGCCGTCCGGAGAGTTGTTGCGTCCGCCCACAGCGTACAGCAGCCCGCCCACCACGCAGCCTGCCAGCCCGCTGCGTGGCACCTGCAGGTCGGCCAGGCGCAGCCAGGAGCCGGTGCTCGGGTTGTAGGCCTCCAGGTAGCTGAGCGACTGTCGGAAGTAACCGCCCGCCGTGTAGATGAGGCGGCCCACCTTGGGCGCGCGGCAGGGCACCGCCTGCGTGGGCTTGTGCAGCGTGAGCTCCTGGAAGATCTGCACCAGGTAGTCCTTGCAGCGCGCGTCGGCCTGCAGGATCTCGCACTTCTGCAGCTGCGTCTGCAGGAAGCGCGGCGTGAGCGCGTGGCAGCGCACGGCCCGCAGCAGTGCCTGCACGTAGAAGCGCCTCTGCGGGCAGTCGTATTTGACCCAGTCGATGCACGCGTGGAACACCTCGGACTCGCAGCGCACGTTCAGATCGTCACGGCTGATGAGCGTGGCTAGCTGGCAGTGTGACAGGTTGAAGAACTCCTCCTGCTTGGCCACCTGCAGGGAGCGCAGGTGAGAAGGGCAGCCCTCCTGGCCGCGCACCCACACACCGGGCATTACACACGTCACGGTGTGGTCTCTTTAGGCACCCGTATTGATTTTGGTTTTAAATGTATGTGTCTGAGTGTGTGTGTGTGTGAGTGTGTGTGTGTCACACTCCTATAACTCGCCATCTCACGGGAGGCAGAGGCAAGAGGATGTCTGAATTCAAGGCCAGCCTGGTCTACATAAGTCAGTTCTACACCAGCTAGGACAACAGAGTAAGATCCTATATCAAGGGCGGAGAGATGTCCTGAGTTCAACTCCCAGCAACCACATGGTGGCTCACAACCATCTGTAATGGGCTCCAATGCCCTCTTCTGGTGTGTCTGAAGACAGCTACAGTGTACTCATAGAAATATAAATCTTTAAAAAAAAAAAAGATCCTATTGCCTTTAATCCCAGCATCGAATGAATGGCCACTTGGAAGGGAGAGGCAGGAGAGGTCTGTGAGTTCCAGGCCACTTGTTCTACATAGTAAGACCCTCTCTTAAAAAAAAAAAAAACATATTTGGCCAGGTGTGGTGGCGCACGCCTGTAATCCCAGCACTTGGGAGGCAGAGGCAGGCGGATTTCTGAGTTCGAGGCCAGCCTGGTCTACAGAGTGAGTTCCAGGACAGCCAGGGCTACACAGAGAAAACCTGTCTCAAGAAAAAAAATAAAAAAAATAAAAAAACAAAACAAAACAAACAAAGAAAAAAAACCCAAAAAAAATTGTAATTACATGTAATTATTCATTGGTGATTACATGTAATATTCATTGGTTTATTGTGTGTGTGGACTGCACCACGGCTTGTGTCTGGTGGGCCGCCTGCACCCTCCACCTTGGGCCCTGGCACTGCTCTTCCGCCAAGGCAGCGAGTGCCAGCTCAGAAAGGCACCAGGCTTGTGCCTTTGTTTGTTTAACCCCCAGGACTCTTAGGCTGGAAGGGAAGAATCAACTTCTGCAAGTTGTCTTCTGACCTCCACATGAACTGTGGCACATGCATCGCCCCCTAAATAAATACAACACAAATTTTATATTAATAAAAATAAAACATAAATGACAGGCAGCTTACAGCTTGGTACTTGCTTTTTCAGTTGTAGGAATATTTTATGCACATGATGAGAGTCTCAGGAATTAGTATGGTGTAAGCAGAACTTCAAGGGGGCGGCCAAGGCCCATGTCAAGTCTCAGCACTTGGGGACCTGACACGTGAGGATCTTGGGTTTCAGACAAAAGCCTGGCTATTCCAACCTGATGTCATAATAAACAAACTACATTTATGCTGGTCCTTATAGACCTTCCACAGCTTCAAGGCTCTGTGTGTGTGTGTGTGTGTGAGTGTGTGAGTGTGTGTGAGTGTGTATGAGTGTATGTGTGTGTGTGTGTGTGAGTAACTGGCCCAGAACTTGTTATGCAGAGCAGGCTGGCCTCGCAGATCTTCCTGCCTTTGCCTACCCAGTGCACAGCCACACTTGGTCACGTGAGGTGGGCATGGAACCCAGGGCGCTATGCACGCTGGGAAAGTGTTCTTGCGATGCAGTGGCTCGCCGGCCCTCTGAAGATGCTGTGCCGTGTGTTTAATGTGCCTGTGCGGTCACTGTCACCCACCCCGTGAGTGTGTCAGGTGTGCAACTGTACTGACACACGTGCTCAAAGGCTTTGGGAGCTTTGCAGACTTGGGGTCTGGGTTGGTGACGTTCAGAATGCGGTCATGCCCAGCAGACTTTTCTAGACACTGCCACCCAAGAGCAAGGATGCCGCTGACGGGCTCTCCCGACACTGTCCTCTTTCTTTCCCTTGAGGACTTCCTGCACTGAGAAATGAAAATGAAAGCAATGCCAACTGAACCCAGAAAAGGCCAAGTCAAGCTGGCCAATGCATGTGTGAGGGTGGGTACCGTTGACTGACGGTGGGTACAGTAGACTGACTGTGTGAGCGTGGGTTCTGTTGACTGACTGTGTGAGGGTGTGTTCTGTTGCCTGACTGTGTGAGTGATGGGTTCCATTGACTGACTGTGTGAGTGATGGGTACTGTTGACTGACTGTGTGAGGGTGTATTCTGTTGACTGACTGTGTGAGGGTGCGTTCTGTTGCCTGACTGTGTGAGTGATGGGTTCCATTGACTGACTGTGTGAGTGATGGGTACTGTTGACTGACTGTTCATCACACTTTGCCCCTGCTTTAGGAAGGGGCTATCTTGGGATTCCCTCTGTAGATCAGGCTAGCCTTGAACCGAGAGATCTGCCTGCCTCTGCCTCCTGAGTGCTAGGATTAAAGGCGTGCACCACACACACACACACACACACACACACACACACACACACACACTTTTTAGACAGAGCCTGTGTAGCCCAGGCTAGCCATCACAACTTTTAACACCAGAGAGATGAGGCTGCTGAGGCACTGGGAGGGCTTAGCTTCACAGCTTCACCTGCTCCTCAGGGCCCTCTATATTTATCAGGGGCTCAGAATCTGAGTTTTATTTTCTGTTTGGTTTTTTGTTTTGTTTTGTTTTTTTCAAGACAGGGTTTCTCTGTGTAGCCCTGGCTGTCCTGGAACTCACTCTGTAGACCAGGCTGGCCTCAAACTCAGAAATCCGCCTGCCTCTGCCTCCCAAGTGCTGGAATTAAAGGCGTGGCAACCACCGCCCGGCTTTTTTTTTTTTTTTTAAAGAATCTGAGTTTTCAGACCAGCAATGTGGCTTTGTGGGTAAAGGCACTTTTCTGCCAGACCTACCTGAGTTTAACCTAGAAATATATATAAGGTAGAAGAGAGAGCCAGCTCCTGCAATTTGTCCTCTGAGTTATACACAAGAACAGTACATTTATACACACACAAATAAATATAATTTTTCCTTTTTTTTTTTTTTTTTACTTTTTTAGAGTGTGGGTTACTTGCCTGTGATCTCAGCACTCAGAATGTGACAGCACAAACAGGACTTTATTAAAACAAAACAAAAAAGCAGCTTCGAGCCAGGAGTGGGCTCACACCTTTAATCCCAGCACTTGGGAGGCAGAGGCAGGTGGATTTCTGAGTTCAAGGCCAGCCTGGTCTACAGAGTGAGCTCCAGGACAGCCAGGGCTACACAGAGAAACCCTGTCTCGGGAGAAAAAAAAAAAGAGCACTGACTACTCTTTCAAAGATTCTGAGTTCAAATCCCAGCCAGGACATGGTGACTCACAACCATCCGTAATGAGATCTGATGCCCTCTTCTGGTGTGTCTGAAGACAGCTACAGTGTACTCACATATAATTAAAGGGAAAAAAAAAGGCAGCTTCAATAGCCAAGTGTGGTGGCACATGCCTTTAATGCCAGAGACAGGAAGATCTCTGTTAGTTCGAGGCCAGGCTGGTCTACAAATTAAGGTCCAGGACAGACAGGACTGTCACACAAAGAAACCCTGTCTTGAAAAACAAAAATAGATTAAAAAAAAAAAAAACCAAAAATGCTTCAGCTAAAGAAGACTGTCAAAAAATAAAATAAAATAAAATAAAATAAAAGGTGCTGGAGGGACAGCTCAGCAGTTGACGGTACCACTGACTGCTCTTCCAGAGGACCAGAGTTCAAATCCCAGCACCCACATAGCAGCTTACAACTGTCTGTAATTCCAAGATCTGACACTTTCACACACAGATATACATTCAGGCAAAACACCATTCCACCTAAAATAAATTTAAAAAAAAAATTATTTTAAAACAAACGTAAAATCAAGTCCTGGGGCTCTGTGGGTAGCAGAACCCTGACTTCCATCCATCCCGTAACTACAGTCTGTAACTACAGCACTCAACAGACTGAGGCAGGAATCAGGAATTCAAAGCCATCCTCAGATACACAACCAGACTGGGGCCAGCCTGTGCTACATGAGAGCCTATGGGAGAAAAGGAGGAGTTAAAACACCGACCAGTTTCCCTCCAGTCTGTCTCCGGAGTGGGCGCCACGCTGGCCTGTCCCACTTCTGTGACAACCGAGCCCAAACCCCAGGTGTCACTCACCTCCCCGAAGTGCATGTAGATGTATTCCCGGGCGCGCTGGTGCAGCTCGGTGCAGCCGATCTGCTCGGCGAAGTTGGCGATGCCGATGGCGTTGCTGGGGTCCAGCTGCTGCACCAGGAAGTCGCTGCAGGCTCGGACCACGCTGTCGATCTGGTACATGACGGCCCCGTTCATCACGTGCAGCACGCACTTCTCGCCCACGGAGATGGAGGCTGTGTAGGCGAACTCGATCAGCCTTTCCATGACCTTAGGGTGGATGCCTTCAATAGACACCACCTCCATGCCCTGCTCCCGAAGCCCGTTGGTGAACATGGCTTTGAAGACGGGGCTGGACGAGGCCAGCACCACCTTGTGGGCCATGAACTGGGCGGCGGGGATGTCCTCATATTTGACCTGCAGGGTCACGTCACAGAGCTGCTGGCTCAGCCGGAGCTCGTTCATGATGCCGAAAGCCTGCTTGGTGTGATCCTCTAGTGTGTAGCTGAAGGTTCGGTTCCCGTCCCGCGAGGGCGTCACCTCCGCCTTGCACTCCGTGGAGGCGTACATCACTGCGTCCCCAGCCCCCTCGGGGCACTTTGACGACAGGGGCAGGAACTGGCTGCTGCGGGGAGGCCCGCTAGGCTTGGGTTCGGGCTGCATGGGGTTCCTGATGACGAGATACAGTTCCTCCACTAGCGGTTAGGAGCCTGGAGGGAGGGAAGAGTATGGCGCTGAGGACGGGACGGAGGCTGGGTTAGACCAGACCCTGCCATTTTTTTTTTGTTTTGTTTTGTTTTGTTTATTTTTTGAGACAGGGTCTTAGCCTAGGCTGGCCTCAAACTCACTGTGCAACCAAACTATGCAGGCTGCGGAACTCCTCACCCTCCCGTGTGCTGGGATTACAGTTTGTGCCTCCATGTCCAGCCAGGCTTCTTTTTTTGCAAGACTAAGCAATGCTATCTAGTGCAGTTTTTGCCAAGCCAACTGGACACACCCGGCTCCATTCAAACTAAGGTCTCCTCAACTCACCGGCCTTCGGGACATATCATGTTCCTTTCCCTGCTCAGAATCACCCAACACCTCTCACCGAGCCCAAGAGTGGACACCCAGCTCCTCAGGGGCCTGCAAAGCCCCTCACCCCCCTTTCCAACCTCTTCACCCGTGCCCCAGCCTTCCCCTCCCTTCGTCCATGTCAAACTCCTTTCTTTACCACATCACCAAAATTTACAGAGCCTGCCATTTAAGTACTTGGAACTGTTCTAAGCTCCAGAGACACAGCAGGAAGACAGAAAAGGCCCGAAAATGCGGGAAGGTCTGTATAGAAAACACTAAGCGAGCACCAAGGTCCTGGGGCAGGAGCGTGTGCAGCATCCGGACACCCGCGGACGGGGACGGACTCGGGAGACCCTGGAGACCTGGGGCCGGGGAAGGTCATGCTTTCAGAGAAGATGTGGGGAGACAGAGAGGGTCTGCCTCCGGCTCCCCGGGTTCTGGGGCTCAGCCTGGAGTCGCATCCCCGCGTGTTATGTCTATGAGATCACCGTGGGGGGATGAAATGCTCCAGGGGCCCCAGTAAGTGAGCGACTGTCACGCGTGAGCACACTGCCGGAGCTCGGGCCTGGCATTGCGCAGGAGGCTGTGCAGCGGCCGCCCGGTGCCCGGTGCCCGCTCCAGCGGCCTCCCCACCGCTCGGAGGCGCAGCCCTGCCGCCCGGAGAGCCCGCGGGGCCTGGTCCCGGGCCGCGGCCCGGAGCGGCGCACTCACCCCGCCATGGCCGCGCTCTGCCTCCGCCTCCGCCGCGCGGGTCACGGTGACTAAGCACAGCGCGCCACCCTGTCACAATAAGAGTCCCGGGGCGCCTGCCGCGGGCGACCCCTACCCGCCGCTCGCCCGGGCCACCACCCTCGGCGGGCACGCGGACTCGACGGCAGGGTGCGCGCTTGGGGTGGGGGGCACGCACTCCCCTCCCGCCGCGTGCACGGCCCCCACGCGCGACCGCAGGCAGCGCCCGGAGCTGGCTCCCCACCGCATCCTCCGCGGGCGTTCGCTCACCTCCGTCCCACCCACCCCCGGGTGTCTCTGTGGGTGCCACGCGTCCAATCCGCGCCTCGGGGCCGCCACGCGCTGCGCTTCCGGGAGGAGCGGAGAGGGACGAGGGGGGGGACCTCGGATCGAGGCAGCGGTGCTGCGGGGTCCCGGGCGGCACGCGTGGGAGGAGCGGGAGGGCGGAAACGGGCGGCGGGCACGCAGAGGCGGTTCCAGCCCTTCCTGCAGGTGCCGGGGCGAAGGGAGCAGGGCGTGGGTCTGGGCGGCCCCAGGAGCCTGCCTCCGGGTTAGGCTGTCCAGAACTGCCTCCAGCTGAACCTGCACCGCCCGACCCTCCCACGCCCTGCACGGTCCAGCCTGACCCATCTACCTGGTTGAGACATTTATCTTCTTTAAAAAGAACGTTGCAAGGTTTTTATTTCAATTTGTGTTTTTCTTTATGTGTGGGGGTGTTTTGTGTGCGTCTTTGTGCACCGTGGGCTGTGCAGGGTCCCCTAAAGTTACACCACGTGGATGGGGGAATTGATCCCTGATCCTCTGCAAGAGCTGAGCCTCTTATCTGCGGAGCCATCACTCCAGCCTTCTAACTTCTTTTTGAGACCGGCCGCATTACTTAGTCCTGGTTGGCCTTGAACACCCAGAGACTCTCCTGCCTCTGCTTCCAACGTGCTAGGATTAAAGGCTGTGACACCATGCAGGGCTTCGCGTACATTAATGTGTGTGTGTGTGTGTGTGTGTGTGTGTGTGTGTGTGTGCTTGTGTTGGGGGAAGACCTCTGTCGGGGGATGGCTGGCAGAAACTGATTCTCTTCCCCTGTGTGGATCCTGCAAGGTGCAACTCAGGATACCAGTGGGTAAAGGTGTGTTTGGCCAATTCTGGTAACCTCAGTTTCATCCCTGGCACTCAGAGGGCAGCAGAAAACTTAGTCCTCCAGGTTGTCCGCTAACCTCCGAATACACACACAAATTAATCTTGAAAAATAGTTATTTCCTATTGGTGCTGGAGAGATGGCCCAGTGGTTACAGCACTGACTGCCCTTTCAGAGGACCCAGGTTCAACTCCCAGAACTGGTATTAGGATGGAAATGAATACTGTAACTTCAGTTCCAGGGGATGCAATACCCTCTTCTGGTCTCCACAGGCACCGGACCGACGAAGACAAAACACCGATACACATAAAACAAATTTAAATACAACTTTTTGATATTTATTAATTGACTGATTGATTGGTGCAGGCAGGATGTCATTTTTAGCCCAGGCTGGCTTTGAACTCTGAATTCCCTACCTCCACCTCCCCAGTGCTGAATAATTCTGCATCCTGCTTTACTGGTTTTTAAATTTTTATTTATTTTTAATCTCATGTGCATTGCTGTTTTGCCTGCACGTAAGTCTGTATAAAGGCGTGGAGCCGGGCGGTGGTGGTGGCACGCCTATAATCCCAGCACTCTGGGAGGCAGAGGCAGGCGGATTTCTGAGTTCAAGGCCAGCCTGGTCTACAGAGTGAGTTCCAGGATGGCCAGGGCTACACAGAGAAACCCTGTCTCAAAAAAACCAAATCCAAAAAAACAAAAACAAAAAAAAAAAAACAAAACAACAACAGCAACAACAACAACAAAAAGACTTTTACCTCCGGGGAGTCTGAAGCAGAGGGTTGAATGCTTGAGAACCGCCCAGACTGCGCAGTGAGACTCTGTCCAGGACGGTGCGGGCGGAGTAAAGCCAGACATGGTGCTGAATAGTTTTAATTTTCCAAGAGGCAGAGACAGATGGATCTCTAAATTTGAGACAAGTCTGGGCTCATAGCAAGTTCCAGGCCAGCTAGGGCTGTAGAGTAAGACCTTATTTTGTTCTATTAAGTTAATAATTTAAACAAAACAGAATAACAATAACGCAGGGCATTTTTTAAATTTAGTATTTAAATAGGGTATTGGGTACTTTTTAAATTTAGTATCAGAATCTCTAAATCTCCTACTGTCAAACCACCAAACCAACACACCAGGAAAGATACTGGAACTGTGGGGAGGGTTTCTGGGAGCCAGCCGGACCGTGCCCCATCCCCCACCCCCGCTAGCCTGCAAGCTGCGACCTGCAATCCAGCCTGAGCTCACCCCACCCCCACCCGCTTTCACGCTGCTTCAAGTTCCCAGAATTGCCTCAAGGGGGCGCGCTGTACCTTAACCAGCGGCCCGAAGCAGAACCCAGGCAATTCCCAGGGTTGCTGCAAGGTGGCGCCCGGCAGTTTAAACTGCAGCCAGAGTCCTTCCCATACCCTGACACACACACACACACACACACACACACACACACACACACGCACGCACGCACGCACACGCACATACACGCGTACGCGCACACACCACACACACACACACGCACGCACACACACATACACACCACACACACACACACACACACCATACACACACTACCACCACCACACCAGTATCTGTGCAGCCCACCAGCCAGGCAAGTGTGCCAGGGTCATGAATGCGTCTGAGGATCTTCTAGGGATGCTATGGAAGGCAAGTCTTATAGACACAAACCAGAGCTCCATATCCTCCCCCAACAATGCAGAGTCTTCAAGAGAGTCTAGCCAGACCCCTCCTGCCTGGGTCCCAAGGATAAATAAGCCTTACTAAGACACTGGGGTGAGGAAAATCAGCGTTAGTTTCTTCTGGGACCGTAGCTCAGAGGAGCTCCTGCCTGGCTAGCGTCCTGGGTTCCGTCCCCACACAGTGTAAGCCTGGTGTGGCAGAGCACACCTGTGCTCACAGGAAACTACATTCACAAGTAGAAGATCGTGTCTTTGGCTTCGTAGCATGTTTAAAGTCAGCCTGGGTACAAGAAGCGTCGTCTCGTGTGCTCGTGCTGACCCTGGAGTGCGCAGCAGCAGTCAGAGCCAGAGGCCGTGGACCTCTAGGAGCTCAGAGCCACCGCATCACCCGTATCAAGGACCTCTTGTCCAACCGGATGAACATGGCCGAAGTTGACAAGATCACAGGCAGCTTTAATGAACAGTTTAAGCCCTATGCTGTGTGGGGGGGAGATGGCGAAGGGGCTGAGGGGGGATATTTGCAGGATGGGCAACTAAAGGAATCTGTTCTCGGACTGGGGAAGGCTGATGAACACTCTAAGAGCTTCTCACCATAGGAAATTAGGGGATGTTTGTCATAATTAGTGAGAAACCAAACCTAACCAAACGGGGGCAGGATGGTGGGGCCAGGGGTCCCAGCGATAGGCCTCAGGGGATAAGGGTGTTTGCAGCAAGAATGACAGCCTGAAGTGGATCCTTATGATCCCTGTGCTGGAAGGACAGAACCGACTGACAAAAGCTGTCCTTGACCTCTAACTCCTGCTGTGGCCACTGGGCACCCCCCAACACACACGCACACACCACACAACACACACACACATACACACACCTACACACACACACATACACATGCACATACACACATCACACACACACCACATATGCACACACCACACACACACACCTACACACACACCACACATACACACACATACATACACACACACATACACACACACATGCATGCACAAAATAGGTAAATAAAAGTTTTAAAGACATGGTCTCACTATGTAGACCAGGCTGACCTGAAATGCTGCTGCTGTTAAGGAAAGGCACAGCCCATGACCCCCCACCCCCAGCCCAAATAAGATACCTTTAATTTCAGCACTCAGGGACTCCAGGCCAGCCTAGTTTACATAGCAAGTTCCAGGCCATCTGGGGCTGCATAGTGTCTCTTTCAAAATAAACAAATAGTAAACAATTTTAACTATGTTTAAAGATTTATTTAGCTTATGTGTATGTGTGTTTTGCCTGCATTCAGTCTGTGTGCCACGCGCATGCCTGGTGCCCTCAGAGGTCAGATGAGGATACCAGATAACCTTAGAGCTGAAGTCACCAACGGCCGTGAATCACCACTTGGGTGCTGGGAATAGAACCCAGGACCCCTGCAAGAGCAACACGTGTTCTTCACTGCTGAGCCAGCTCTCCAACCCCGATAAATAAACACTTAAAGATGCTAGATACAGCTTTCTGGGGAACGTAAAAAATAATAATAAATCAGTAGATGAATGACTCAAAATGAATAGCTTAGCCCGGCAGTGGTGGCGCACGCCTGTAATCCCAGCACTTGGGAGGCTGAGGCAGGCGGATTTCTGAGTTCGAGGCCAGCCTGGTCTACAGAGTGAGTTCCAGGACAGCCAGGGCTACACAGAGAAACCCTGTCTTGAAAAAAACAAATCAAAAAAGTCCACATTTAAGGACAGCGCCTTGCGTTGTTTTCATTGTGGTTGTCGTTTGTATGAAGAACCTGTCCACACTCTGGAAGTTTGGCAGCTCATATCCGGCTAAGTCTCCAGAGGCAGATTTCGGGACCTAGGCTCACCCTAAGGCCTCCCTCCACAGCTCTGCCTCACTCTGCAGCCGGCCACTCTGCTGGCCAGCCCTTAGCACACTCCGTTCTGAGCATGCTTGGAACCTGGCCTTTCTCCCTTCATCGTCCAGCCCCGCCCCTTGGAGGGTAGTCACAGGGTGCCTGTGGAGGTCTGCATCCTGGAGAGTCTCTTCTTTGTTTAGAATTCTCTGTGATTCCCACTTCACTCAGAGCCTTCACTAAGGCCTTCCTCAGAAGCACCAAGACTTCCCCACAAGCTACCCTTTCATCTCCTGCTCCTCAATTTCTGCTGCAGCCACACGGAATGACACTGTGACACCGGAATGACATTCCTACAGGGCTTCCCAGCCCAGGTTCCATCACTACCTGGATACCTTCCAGTCACTTTCTTCTTTTCCTTATTGTCCATCTCAGACCCCGCGTGCATTTTTGCCTGTTCCTGTTATGGGGTGGTCAATCCATTTCTCTTCCTTCTTATATGTCCCCTCCGCACCACTGGCTAATTCCTACAGATGCTGTGCTTATTTGGTGAGTCAGTCTGCTCTTGCAAAGGGCAATGGCGGGTTGGGCAGCGTCAGTCTGTAGCAGCAGGCACCAGGGTCCGGTTGGCACTTGCTGCCCCGGGACTGCCGGTGGAGCAGCTGGTGTCCACCCCATCCTGCTGGGGAGACAAATGTTCCGATGGGCTAGAGCTGCGATCCAGGGTTGGTGGCAGGCAGCGTCGCAGGCCACCACCGGAAGGCCCAGCAGCGCTGGGGGATCGCTGTAAGCTGTTGGAGGAGTCTTGGTTACAGGGTCCGCGGCCACAGAAGAGCAGCCGCAGGAGCGCGTGGCGCAGGTCTCGGTTGGTGAAGGTGTAGATGATGGGATTCAGCAGCGAGTTAGCCATGGCTAGACCCAGGAAGGGATCAGCCTGCAGGAGCACGGGACACGCGCGGGCTGGGCACGCGACATCCAATAATAGCAACAGAAACAGGGGTCCCCAGCAGACCACGAAGGCCAGGAGCACCACGCTAAGTGTACGGAGCAAGGCCAGCGACCGCGGCGTGTGCCGGGATCGCGAGGACAAGGTGGCCCTGCGGGACCCAGGACCCGCCCGCAGGCGCCGTGCGTTGGCCCGCACCTGACAGTAAATCCTTGCATAGAGCGCACAGATGGCAGCCAGGATGGCCAGGAAGGCCAGCACGCAGAAGAGCACATAGGCCTTGGCGTAGAGCGGCAGCACGGTGGAGCAGGCTTCCAGGCGTCCCAAGCAGTTCCAGCCCAGCGCCGGCAGCAGCCCGAGCAGCAGCGACGCGCCCCAGGCGGCCACCGCCATCGCCAGAGTGCGAGCGCGACTGGCGGCGGGCGCGGGTCCACGACGGGCCATGGTAAGGTGGCGCTCTAGAGCAATGGCCAAGAGGCTCAGCACCGACGCGGCGAGCGCCACGAAGACGCCCCCCTCGCGCGCGAACCAGAGCGCAGGCGACAGGCGCAGCGTGAGCGGCCCGGACAGCAGGATGTTGGTGGCGTAGGCCGCCCCGGCGAGCAGGTCCGACAAGGTGAGGCTACCCAGGAGCAGGAACATGGGCGCATGGAAGCGAGGGTGGCGGACCAGCACCAAGAGCACAGCCAGGTTCTCCAGCACGATGAAGGCGCACACAGCCAGGCACACTGCGGCGTCCGCGCGCAGCCCGGCGCCGGGCTGGTAGCGCGCCCCGCGGAGCTTGCCGGTGTAGTTGTAGTGAAGGACAATGACCTCGCTCACCGGCGCCGGCCGCAGCAGCCCGGGCTCCATGGGCCGCCCGCCGCCCGCCGCGGAGGTGTCACTGCTGTGTCCTGGCGGTCGTCCACGGGGACACTGTGCAAAAGTCTACAGGAGGGAAGGACAGTCAGGATCTAGGAATCCTGAAGAAAGAGGATCCCCAATCCCTGCGCCCCCCACGCCACGCCCCCTGAGGTCTTGAGAAGGTTTAGGACCGAAAAGGAATGTCTGGATAAGGACACATCACAGAGACTATCTGGAAGGACCAGCCTGTCACCACGGTGGCTCAGGTCTGTAATTCCAGCATTTGGGAAGCAGAGGCAAAGGTCCCGGAGTTCAGAGCCACCCTTAGTCTGGAGAGATAGTTTAGCGATTAAGCGCTCTTGGCACTATTCCAGAGAACTTGGGTTTAGTTCCCAGGACCCACATCAGACAACTCAAAACCGGCTGCAACTTCAGCACCAAGGAATCAACCCCTGTGCTTGGCATTTGCGCACAGGTACTAAAAAAAGAAAAAGGAAAAGGATAGAAAAGAAAAGAAAAGAAAAAAAGTCACCTTTAGAAGCAAAAGCAGGGGCTGGAGAGATGGCTCAGTGGTTAAGAGCACTGACTGCTCTTCCGAAGGTCCTGAGTTCAAATCCCAACAACCACATGGTGGCTCACAACCATCACTAAGGAGACTCCCTTTTCTGGAGCATCTGAAAACAGCTACAGTGTATTCACATATAATAACTAACTAAATAAATAAATAAATAAATAATATTAATAAAAAATCTGCAGTGGCTGCATAGTGAGTTCCAGGCTAGCCATGATGACTTGAGTTTAATCGCCAGGACCTATATGGAAGGAGACAGGTGACCTCCCCCCCTTTTTTTGTTTTATTTATTTATTTATTTATTTATTTATTTATTTATTTATTTATTTGAGACAGGATTCCTGGAACTCAATCTGTAGACCAGGCTGGCCTCGAACTCAGAAATCTGCCTGCCTCTGCCTCCCAGAGTGCTGGATTTACAGGCGTGTGCCACCACCACCCAGCAACAGGTGACTCCTAAAAGTTGTTTTCTGACCTACACAACACACAAAATAAATAAATAAAAGTTAATAAAGTATTTGGTTTAAAAAAAAAAAAAAAGAAACAGCGCTAACCATGATGGCCAGGCTCCTGTAATCCAGAAACAGACGGGGGGGGGGGGGGCTGTTGGAAATTTAGAGGGTGTAAGCTGGGTGTTTGGTGCGCACACCTGTCCCCAGCAACTGCCAGAGGAGGACCAGGACTTCAAGGTTATCATTAAGTACATAGTAAATTGAAGGCCAGCTCGGGCTCTGAGACCCTGTGGCAAGATTAAATAAAATGAAAAGGAACTATTGTGGCACAAAAGCAGAGACTCTTCCAGATGCATACACACTCATAAACAAATGAGAATTCTGACAATCACCATTACACAGACAACCACAGATAGGGACACTAAACAAGGAAAGGGTCCCACACAGACACCCTGGCCTGGCTGGGGTGCTGGGGCTCAGAGGAAGACTGCTCCCCTAACACGCTCAGAGCCCGAGCTCCAGCCCCAGCACTGGGTTCCTCCCCGCTCCAAAAAATGCTCACAGAGTACATTTCCACATGAGACATTCACATGCAGATTCAGTGACAGAAACCACCACCGGGGCTCAGCCCTGAGAATGGTCTCACCCAGTAGCACAATTTCACAACCTCCACCCACAACCAGCTTGGGGCCCAGTGCCCCGTGCTGCACATTCGAAATACAGGCTTTTCCCTGTTGTTTTGTTTTTTAAATGTTGCTAGATGGCGCTGGCAGCAGGGCATGCCTTTAATCCCAACACTCCGGAGGCAGAGGCAGGTGGATCTCCGTGAGTTCGAGGCCAGCCTGGTCTACAGAGTGAGTTCCAGGACAGCCTGGGCCACACACAGAAACCTTGTCCCTCGAAAAACGAAGGACAAAACCAACCAACCAAACCAACAACAAAACAAGAAAAGTTGTTTCCTCGAGGCCCCGGAGAGACTGTTGATCCTGGTCACTCACAGCAGTCAGAGATCCTCAGTAGAGACACACGGGTCATTAAATCACAGTGACTCTTCTAAAAGTCACTTACCCTTTAACCCTCTCGCCAATCCCTCCCTTAGTCCCAGCTTACAGATAAACAAAAACAGGTTCCTAAAAAATACCTCGGAAGGCTGGCACGACGGCTCAGTGGGAACGGGGCTCCCACTCCAGTCTGGAGCCCACACAGTGTAAGAGAGAACCAGCCCTCGCAAGCTGCCCCCAGATCTCCATGTTTGTGGTGTTTGTGGCATGCATACATTCACAGTCCCACCCACCCACCCACCAACACACACACACACACACACACACACACACACACACACAAAGTAAATGAGATTTTAAAATAAATTGTTTTTGAGACAGTCTTTCCTATGCAGCCCTGCTGGCCTGGGTCTGCATAGACCAGGCTGACAGAGATCTGAAACTTACAGAGATCCAACGGCTTCTTCTGCCTCCCAAGTGTTGGGATTAAAGGCACACACACATCACCATGCCCTGAATTATTATTTTTTTTTTACAAAAATAAACACCCTTAATAGAAGTCTTGGGCACAATTAAAAAGAAGGAGGAGGAGGAGAAAGAGAAAGAGAAGGAGGAAGAGAAGAAAAAGAAGAAGAAGAAGAAGAAGAAGAAGAAGAAGAAGAAGAAGAAGAAGAAGAAGAAGAAGAAGAAGAAAAAGAAGAAGAAGAAAGAAGGAGGAGGAGGAGAAGGAGAAGGAGAAGAAGCAAGCCTCAGGTACCCCAGGTTGGCCTCAAACTATGTAGCTGACAATTATATTGAATTTCTGATCCTCCTGCATTATCTCCGGAGTTTAGAGGTCATGGGAACATGCCAGAACCCAGTTTATCTAGATATGAATCCCTGGGCTTTCTACATACTAGTGAAGCCTTCTACCAACTGACCCAAATCCTGAGGCTCTCTTAGTCCCATTTTACACACGAGCAGAATGAGGCTCCAGAGAAATACATAGAGGTAGACCCAAAGGCGTCCATCTCTTATACAAAGACAGCCCCACAAAAACAGTGACACCTTCTCCAGGGCTCTCTGCTTCAAAGATGACAAAACCCAGGTCCGGGAGACAGATCTCTCAGTACCTGGAAGGCAAAGGGACGAAGAGATCCCAGATAGTGTCAGAGTAGCGCGGGCAGATTTGGAGGAACTGGGCCACTCTGAGTGCAGGAGAGGCATCAAATAAAGAGACACAACTTAAACAGCTTTCTCGGCTCCGTTCACTCAGGAGAGACTGGGACTTTTGTACCAACACCCCCAGGGACCTGACATGCCTGGAAATGATATTAGGAAAAGTTTGAAGGAGCCCAGCCGGACTGAGCTGGGGGGTTCCTGGGGTCCCCACTCCCTCCAGGCCACCCTTGGGTTTTCAGTTTTTTCAGCTGGGGGTCCCATAAAGAAGCGCTGTGCCTTTCCAGCCCCGCAGCCGCTCCAAGGAGCCGAGTCCCACTTCCCGCAAGTTCCCCCAGTGCTGGACACTCACCCCTGCGCCCGGGTCCGATCGTGCGCCCTAGGCGCTGCGCCTGAGAACACTGGACTACTGCAGCGGGGGCGGGGCTGGAAGTGGCAGGCCTAAGGGCGGGCCCGCGACACCGAGTACTGGAGAACGCCCGCACTTGCCCCCTCCTTCTCCCAGCCCCGGTTGCCAGCCTGTGCCACCCGCCGCGGCACCGGAGAGCGCCTCACTGGAGACTGGTACCAGCAAGTCCTAGCTTCTGCCTTGGGTCCCCTCCCGGGGACACTCGGAGTGGGAGGGTCCAGAATCGCAGGAAAGAGAGGGCTTTTCTAGGTGAATCGCTCTCCTACTCCAGATAAGGGGTCCTGTCTGTCCTCTGATGTTTGGACCCCTGAGCCTTCATGCCAAAGACACCTTAAGAGCGCAGTGCCTGGGCAGCACTTTTAGCTGCTGGAGTCTTCTGATCCTCACCGGGTGGGGACAGGGCTCCTCGGCACCTCAGCACGGAGCCCTTCCCTACTATCTGCGGGGCAAGAGGGGGGAGGGGCGGGTGCAAGAGGGATAGTGGAGGTGGAGAGAACTTCCAGGTCCCCAAATAAGTAGGATCTGACTCCTCCCGCCCACCGGTTTCTCTGTCTCCACCCCACTTTCAACCTTTAAGATCTAAACCCTGAAATATAGCACTTGTATTTCCGGCGTCAGGGATTTGAGGCTGTCTTGGGCACAGATTATGGCCAATAGACACTTCTGAATGGATAAGATAGAAAATGATAAACTAACTCGCTGTGTCTCTCTCCCCTAGGGTCTCTTTTAAAATTTCTATTTTTCCTTCTTTCATTTTTTGGTTTTTCGAGACAGGATTTCTCTGTGTAATCCTGGCTGTCCTAGAACTCAGCTCCGTAGCTGGCCTCAAACTCAGAGATCTGACTGCCTCTGCCTCCTGAATGCTGGGATCATAGGCGTGTGCTACCATTCCTGGTTTTAATTTTTTCTTTCTTTTTTTGAGTTTTGTTTTGTTTTTTATTTTGTTTTGTTTTGTTTTGTTTGATTTGGTTTTTTCAAGACAGGGTTTCTCCGTATAGCCCTGGCTGTCCTGGAGCTCACTCTGTAGACCAGGCTGGCCTCGAACTCAGAAATCTGCCTGCCTCTGCCTCCCAGAGTGCTGGGATTACAGGCGTGCGCCACCACCGCCCAACTTTTTGATTTTTTTGTTTTGTTTTGGTTTTTGATTTTTTGGTTTTTTGGTTTTGTTTTGTTTTTTTTTTTTTCAATACAGGGTTTCTCTGTATAGCCCTGGCTGTCCTGGAACTCAACTCTGTAGACCAGGCTGTCCTCGAACTCAGAAATTCGCCTGCCTCTGCCTCCCAAGTGTTGGGATTAAAGGTGTGCGTCACCACCGCCCTGCTTTTAATTTTTCCTAAAACTCATGCTTATTTATGTATTTGTGTGTGTGTGTGTGTGTGTGTGTGCCATGTCATATGTATGGAGGTCAGAGGACAACTTGTTGACGATGGTTTTTCCCCCCACACCCCATGTGGGTCCCCAGGATTGAACTCAGGTCGTGAGTATGCGTTCTGCCGCCATCCATCTTTCTGACTCCTCTCAGAGCCTCTTGGTATGTTTCTCTCTGTGTCTTTGTTGTGTGTCTCTTCCACGCTGTCTGTGTCACTCTCCTGCACCCCTCCCAGGCCTCTCCTCCAGCAGATCAGTCTCAGCTGGCACTGCCCGTCCTCCCTCCCCCGCCTGTCCCTTTAATTCCCAAGAGATTCCTGCCAGGGCCCAGCTCTTCCGACCCCAGACCTGAGCCCGCAGTCCGGTTTCTAGTGACTACTGTTTGAATGACCTTCCCAGGGACCATCCATACCCTTTGCCCACGGTCATCCAGCCGCAGCTGGCCAGCTGTGTGTGGGGGTGGGGCAGGGTGAAGGGTGAGTACAATCAGAAGTCTTACGGAGATGTCATAGGGAGTGAGCCTAGAGTTGTCGCCGAAATGTCCCAGGCTCGGTCACGCCTCCGTCGAACCCCTTAGGAGAGCTCTCTAATGCAGACCCCTGTGGGATCCCCACGGCTCCAGCCAGACCCAGCTGTCCCAGGCAGAACCGCTCCTACCAGTTTTAACCAATCGAAACCACGCGCCCGACAGCATAGCCAATGGGATGTGTGGGTCAGGAATTAGGCGCTCAGTTCCTCACAACTCAAAGACCAGGCATTGGGGGGCGGGGCGGGGGTGCCTGAGAATCCCCCCAGCCTCGTCTGGTAACAGCAGGCGCTTGACAAATGGTCTTCTGTATCAAAGGGGAAGCAGTGTGGGAGGCGGCTGCTTCACACCTCCCAGGCGACAAAATCACCTCCGGGGAGCTCTGCCAAGCACTGCGGGACTCTTCCGGCCGCTGGTGGCCATAAGCCCAGAACTCTCCACTTCTGCAGACCCCGCGCTGTCTTTCCCATAGACTAGGACCCTGGCACCTGGACAGATGTCAGCACCACCTATACTTCCGACCCTAATTTCACTTCGCAGCTGGAGCCAACACTTGTTGTCACTGGGATTGGCCTCTGTCCTGCTCCAAAGCCAGTCATGGTCCCTAAGTCTCTTAGGCTAAGTAGTCCCCTCAGCCCCAACGTCTTGATATCTATACACCCTAACCCTCTCAGGTCAGCCCTACTGGCCTCCTTATTCTTCAGAGATGCCTAAGACCTTTGAGCCTGGGCCAGTGAGATAGCTCAGCTGGTAATAGAGTTTGCTGGGGGTCTGCCAGTTGGCTCAGTCGGCCAGCCACCAAGCCTGATGACCTGAGTCCAGCCAATTCCAGAGAATTGTCCTCTGACTTCCACAGGGCACTATGGCCCTGGAATATCTGTGCGCGCGCGCGCACACACACACACACTCACACTCACTCACAGGCACTCATACACACTCACGTGCACTCATGCACTCAATCACACACACGCACACAACTCACACACACACACACACACACGCACGCACTCACACGCACTCACACTCACTCACACACACACTCACACAACTCTCACACACTCACTCACACACACACACACACCGAATTCTAATATAGAGAACAATAAAACCAAAGCAAAACTTTCGATCCTGAGAATCAGCCGGCATGGTTTCCCGGATGCTCTCGGCCCACTGCACGCGAGCCTTTGATAATTTAACTGAGATGAGGCATGGCAGTCTGTAGAGTGTGGATCCAGAATCAGTCGCTTTGAGGCTGCTGAAATAGCGGCATTTCGGGGCTCGCTCCCGGGACACTGACTGTGCATACAGCAGGAGTTCTGTAAGTCTGAGCATGGGTGCTATTTGCCACCACTGTATCCCAACAGAGGAATTAGGAAGGTGATGACTGCACCCCAGGCATTCACAACGCCACACCCAATTCCCACTCCCACCCGTAGGTACAGCTAGAAACCAGCGCTGGCCCCCGCACTCCTGCTGTGGCCTGCCCCCCAGGCTTGTCTAGGCCGTTCACCTACCCAGCCTGTTCTACAGATGATCTTCGGGCACAGAGGCTGCCGCACCCAGGCTGTGCCCACTCTCTGGAAGGCGGGGCGGGCCTTGCCAAGGGACAGAAATGTGCTCCCCCGCAGAACACCAACAACAGGGCCAGAGCCGTGTAAGGGACAGCCGTGTAAGGTTCCCACTCTCCGACTACCTTCTGCAGGCCCCAACTTGAACAAGGCAGGAAAGTGCAAGCTTGATTGTCACAGAACCAGGAAGTTTGGGGGTCAGCAATGCAGGTGGAGCACTGGGCTCTGTGCACGGCCCACAAGCGCTCTACCAACCGAGACCCAGCACCAGCCTCTCAGTAGTTTGTTTGTTTCTTTTTTTGATGTTTGTTTGTTTGTTTTCTGAGACAGGGTTTCTCTGTGTAGCCCTGGCTGTCCTGGCACTCACTCTGTAGACCAGGCTGGCCTCGAACTCAGAAATCTGCCTGCCTCTGCCTCTGCCTCCCAAGTGCTGGGATTACAGGTATGTGACACCAACGACGACGGGTGTGACACCAACAATGACAACAACAACGCCACTGTCACCGCTGCTGCCATCTGGCAGTAGTTTGTTTCTTACTGGGGATCATCATGGTCTCCAAACCCAGACGTGGGGCTGAGGAAAAGGTGGCATGGCGTTAGGGGACACACCTTCTCCAAGATGCTGGGTGAGTCTGGAGCGAGGCTCCAGCTCTGTCCTCTCAGCCATTTCCCCTCCGGCTCGGAGAAGTCTGCAGAGGAAAATCTAACCTCACTACCCACAAGGGCCCTTCTGTACAGCTTGGGTGTGTCTCAAAACGAAAGCCAAGAACTCAGGAGGGAGGAGATGGGGTCCTGATTGTTTCCTCCAGGTGACCCCCGTGAACCCCTTCCCTTCTAAGTGCTAGATTTGGAAGCCTGGACCCTCTCGGCTCTCTCTGCCACATTCCTTTCACCTCACATGCAGAGAAAGGAACAGGACCATCACACAGCAGGCTTGGGGAGCACAGGCTTGGGGAGCACAGGCTAAGTCCTGGAGACTGCAAAACACCTACGGGAAAAGACCCTGGATTCAGTCTGGCCTGGTGTGAGGTTGTCTTAGGGCAAGAACAGAGCAGGGCAGGGTGAGGAGCTGAGGTAGAGGCGATAAAAGAATCCGGTCCAGCAAGGCCTTGACCAGCAGGCCTAAGCAGTGTGACTGCCTGCTCACTGTGTGACTGGACACCGCGACCTCAACCTCTCTGACCTCCGTTTGCTACCTGCGAGCTGGAGACGTGTGACAGTGATTGTTGGTACCTGACCCCTGGCGTGTCCGTGAGAGGGAGGTAGAGGCTAGAAAACGATGAGTTCAAGGCCAGCTTGGGCTGTGTCTCTTGTTAGAAGAATAGAAAGTCAGTGCCTCCTCAGGCTTTGGGCAGAGATCAAGGGTTAGAAATAGAGATTCCAGGACTGTGGCTGGAGCATACTTTCCCGGCGTGTGGGATCCCTGGGTTCCATACCCAGCACCACATGATTCTGGCTTGGTGGAGCACCCATTATCCCAGCACTTAGGAAGTGGAGGGAAAGGAGTCAGGAGGTCAAGATCATCCTCAAATACAAAGGTAGTGTGCGGCACACCTGTGGTGCAAAGGCCTTTAGTCCCAGCACTTGGGAGACCAAGGCAGGCAGATCCTGAGAGCTCAAAGTCTGGTCTGGGCTACAAAGCAAGTTGGACACAGCGAGTTTTGTCTGAAGTAAATAATAATACAGTGGGCTGGAAAGGTGGCGCAGCAGTTAAAGACACTTGATTCTCTGCCAGAAGACCCACGCCCAGTTCCCGACACAAACGCTGGGGTGGCTCACAGATTCCTGTTCCTCTGTCTCCAGGGTTTCTGATGCAGTCTTCTGGACTCTGCAAGGACTGTCCTCATGTGCACAGACACAGCCTTGTACGCACATAAACACACATAAATAAAAATAAATCTTTAAAAGGGGGGAAATGATTAAAGGAGTGGCAGAGGTGCCTCAGAGGGTAAAGATGCTTGCAGCCAAGCCTGGTGACCCCAGCTCCATCCCTGGGACCCACAAGGTGACAGGAGAGAACCGACTCCCAAAGGTTGTCCTCTGACCTCCACGCATGGATGCATCCTGACACACATGAATTTGTTCATATGTATTACACATATACACATACAGTGTGTGTGTGTGTGTGTGTGCTGTGCTTTCATTTATAGTTACAGGATATTTGAACCTGTTTCTAGTTACGATGTGGCTCAGCCTTTAACACACACCTTTAGTCCCTCTGGCTGGAATACAGACAAGCCCTTAGTACTCACTTTTAATCCTAAACAATGAAGTCAAAGTTAGTTTGTAGAAGGAAGCACCCATTGATGTCTAATTGAGTGGCAGACAAAGTGGCGAATCAGAGAAAGATTTGACAGAATAGCATACGCCCAACTCTCTCTAGAACAGAGAGAAAAGGGAAGCTACTTAAGGGAGAGACAGACAGTCCAGGAAGAGGAGAGTACAGCCCAGGGTGCAGTAGAGTTTGTGGAGACAGCGCAGTAGAGTTGAGAGGAAGAGCAGAGCAGCACAGAGAGGGAGACTCAGGCAGTTTACCGGGAGAGTTTTGCCGAGACAGATTAAAGAGAGAACAAGCTAGACACAGGTGAAGACAGAACAAGCCAGACTATGAGAAGGAGCCAGAAGATTAAAAGAGATTGCCAGAGTTAGTTTGAGGCCAAGCAGAGCAATTCAGAAGAAGCTGCAAACAGCCATATTGACCAGCCAGCCAGAACTTAGAAAGAACTGGAAAGGGTGAGTTTATTCAGCAGTCAGTCTCGGGGACTAAGACTACAGAGGGCAGAGTCTTCAAGGACTAGGACTAGGTTAGCAGACAGAGGCAGTGAGCCTCCGAGATGACAATCACATCAGGTGAATAAAAGTTACTATCACAATTTGTGGGCCTCAATTTCCTTGTTAGGTTTGATTTTTGAGACAGGGTCTCATTGTGGGGCACTGATTGGCCTAGGACCTGCTATGTTCAAGGCAGGCCTTGATCTAGGAGATCTACCTGCTTTTAAAGATGATGATTCTCCCCTCCCCCCTGCCCTTGTTCCTCCCTCCCCCTCCCCCTCCCCCTCCTTTGGTTTGTTTATAGATAGCTGTCTGTGTGTTGGTGCACCAAGTGTATACCTGTACCCATGAAGGCCACAAGAGGGCGTTAGACCTCCAGGGGTTACGATGGCTGTGACCTGCCAGGAGGGTGCTAGGAATCCCAGCTCTCTGGAGGAGTAGCCTGTGCCTTTAACCACCGACATTGCTCCAACTCGATTTTTAAAAAATAATTTATTTAATTTTATTTCATGTGCATTGGTGAGGGGGGTGTCAGATGCCTGGGCACTGGAATTATAGGCAGTTATGATCTGCCACGTGAGTGCTGGAACTGAGTTCCGGTCCTTTGGAGGATCAGACAGTACTCCTAAGCGCTGAGTCATCTCTCCAACCCCAATTCAGGCTCGCCTTTAAAAGATTAAAAAAATATATATGGGGAAGGGGCCGAAGTGATGGCTCAACATTTAGCCGCACTAGCTGCTCTTCCAGAGGACCCAGAGTCATTTCCCAGCACCCCCAGGGCAGCTCAAAACCACCCATAACTCCAATTTCAGGGGTTCCCAAGACATTAGGCATGCAGTTGGAACACAGACATACATGCGGGCAACCATTCATACACATGACATAAATAAATATTAAAAAAAAACCTTACATTGTTATATTCACTCAGCAGCCACGTAGAAGAGACGATTCATCCCTAGAGCAACGCCAGAAATCCAGACCTGCTGTCAGAAACAACAGATCAGATGGAGGGGAAAATGTGCAGCTTTGATTGGCCAGTCTGAGGGGAGGGGCTCTTCTCAAGGTTGGTGAGAGCGCCTCTGTGGAGCCTAAGGAGTCCCTCCGGCCTCTGGCTAGAAAGCCCACGGGCTCAGAAGTTCAGAAGTTCAGGCTAGGACACGTGCCTTCCAGACATCACGTGGTTCAGCTGAGTCATTGACCTGAAACAAGTGCTCACTTGATGTCTTGGTGGCCCATAATCCTTTTATTGTTTTTATGAAAACGTAATTCCATATTGCTTTGAAAAATACAACTGAGAGTTGTAATTAATATGAGGTGTTTTTTCCCCACCGGGAGCGATGCGGCGTCCCGGCCCTTCCTGCGGCGACTTTGCATTTCTAGCAGTACAGCTGCACTCCGTTTTGTTTTGTTTTGTCTTGTTTTCCTTTCCTTTCGTTCTTTCCTTTCCTTTCTTTCTTTCCCTTACTCCCTTCTCCTCCCTTCTCCCTCTCTTTCTCTCTTCCTTCTCCCCTCCCCTCCTTGCTGCTGGATAGGGTTTCTCTGTGAAGCCCTGGTTGTCCTGGACTCAAAATCACAGAGATCCGCCTGCCTCTACCTCCTGAGTGCTGGGATTAAAGCCATGTGACACCATTGCCTGGCTTTTAAATTTTCCTTCTTTCTTTCTTTCTTTCTTTCTTTCTTTCTTTCTTTCTTTCTTTCTTTCTTTCTTTCTTCCTTTCTTTCTTCTTTTTTCTTTGTTTTATTTTTTTTTTAAGAAAAAAGTGTTTATTTTGAACCTTTTTTTTTGTTTTTTGTTTTTTTTTAGATTTGGTTTTTTCCAGACAGGGTTTCTCTGTGTAGCCCTGGTTGTCCTGGAACTCACTCTGTAGACCAGACTGGCCTCAAACTCAGAAATCCACCTGCCTCTGCCTCCCAGAGTGCTGGGATTACAGGCGTGTGCCACCACCGCTTGACTATTTTGAAACTATTTTAATTTAGAAGTAGAAAACCTCACAGGAAGGAGGAAAGAAACAAAGTCCACAAAGCATCCAGGCACCTTCATGAGCTTGTCACCCCTCGTTGCCTTCGTCCCACGATGAGAAAGGACTCACACTCATGTTATCAGTGGGGACGTGGATCCGTTCACGCAGAAGCCAGTGAGTCCCGTGATAGCGAATCCTATCACTGTGGCCGCGGATCTCCCGGGACGCTGTTCTGTCGGGTTGGTGCATCTTTTAACCGGCTGAGTTGAGTCCTTCACAAACTGCCCACTTGGCTCGACAAACAGCACTACTTGATGCCTGTCTGTGGGAAGGCGGTTTGAGAGCATATACAGGAAGCTCAGGAAAGGATTGAGCCCAATGGAGCCGGCTGGCTTTTTTGGTTTGGTTTGGTTTTGGTTTTGTGTTTTTTTGTTTTTTTGTTTGGTTGTTTTTTTTTTTTTTTTTTTTTTTTTTTTGAGACAGGATTTCTCTGAGTCGCCCCTGCTGTTCTGGAACTCACTCTGTAAACCAAGCTGGCCTTGAATTTAGATATGTGCCTGCCGCTGCCTTTCCAGTGCTAAGGGAGTAAAGTTGTGTGCCTCCACCGCCTGGCTGGTTTTTATTTTTATTGATTTATTTGTAAAGATTTATTTATTTTATATATATGATGAGTACACTGTAGCTGTCTTCAGACACCAGAAGAGAGCATCAGATCTCATTACAGATGGTTGTGAGCCACCACGTGGTTGCTGGGAATTGAACTCAGGACCTCTGGGAGAGCAGAGGTCTTAATCTCTGAGCCATCTCCTCAGCTCGGTTTTTTTTTGTTTGTTTGTTTGTTTGCTTGTTTTTTGTTTTTTGTTTTTTTTCTTGAGGTCAGATCTCACTATGTAGTTCTGGCTGTCCTGGAACTCACAGACATCGTATCTGCCTCTGCCTCCTGCGTGCTGGGATTAAAGTCTTACCTACCACCTTGGTATTTTCTTGTTTCTTATTTGTCATTTTGCTTTGGTGGCGCACACCCTAAGGTAACTCACAGGGCGTACACAGTAGTGGCAGTTCTGATCTCCATGTCATGAAATGTTTTGCTTGATTGGTCTTGACACTTAGTCCATGTTGTGTGTGTGAGTGTGCACCCATACGTGCTCGAGGACACAGGGAAGGCTGTCAACTGTCCTGTCTTTTCTATCCCTTATTCATGAATCTGGTGACCGGCAAATCCCAGGAGTCCCCACAGCCCTGGGGTCACAGGCACACTGGGGGTCACAGGCACACTGGGGTCACAGGCACACTGGGCACACTCAGCTTTTTATGTAGGTGCTGGGAACTCATGCTTTCCTGCTTACACACAGACTGCTTCTTTCGGGGTATGTGTGTGTGTGTGTGTGAGAGAGAGAGAGAGAGAGAGAGAGAGAGAGAGAGAAAGAGAGAGAGAGAGAGAGAGAGATGGAACACGTGACTAGGTTTGACAGCCAGCTCCTTTACCCACTGAGCCACCTGGCAGTCCCTGTTTCTCCAGCCTATGTCCTTCTGTGACAAATGAGGCAGTGAGTTGCAGCCAGTGCAGTTACAAGGGGGAAGCAGCTCTGCCTGGACCCTCTACATGCGATGGGAAGGAACATTAGACTAAAGCAAAATGTATTGTTTGTTCGTCTGACACAGAAGTCTCATGTAGCACAGGCTAGCTTCAAATTCGAATGTAGCCAAGGATGATTGATCTTCCAGAGTTGTTAAAGGTTCTCTCTCTCTCTCTTTCTCTCTCTCTCTCTCCTTTACTTTTCTCATCTTTTCTTTTTTTATAATTTTCTTTTTCCCTCTTTTCTACTCTGACTTTCCAACAAAGGGCCCACCCCAGGCACCCATGCTAACAAACATGAGAGGAAAGACTGTAAGGACCCAGACAGTGGGGAGTTTGGCCAGGAGTGTAATATACAGCCCCGAGGCACACCTCCCTCTGGTAGGCGTGTGATCTTTAAGCCTGTGTCATTTTTGCCAACCTGGGAGGGGGTTCAAGGTGAGACAGATTTCACCCAGAGCGTGGGAACTGGGTGGAGGTGCACGGAAGCAGTTTTGGAGTGGCAGAGAGACTTTGCTAGCGTGAGGAGCCAATACCACAATGTCACTGGGAGAAACCTCCCTGAATAAAAGTCATTCCAAGGGGACTGTCATTTGATGCCAGTGCTGCCAGATGAAATATTTTCTTGTTCCCCTCTCCTTTCTTCCTTCCTTCCTTCTTTTTCTTCCCGATGTTTTCCATGGAAGCCAGGGTCTCAGCCTTGGCATGCTAATGCTTTCCATCTGTGTGTGGTGGTGGCCGCACAGTCTCACCATGACTCAGGACAGAGAGAGGCAGGAAGATTCTGACATCAGGTCATGGTGACAACCTGGCTAGGAAACCAAGGGCTGCCACAGCTGGAAGCTTGTCCAGAACTGGGGAGGAGCTCAGCAGGCTGTGCTCGCAGAGGACCTGGATCGGGCTCCTTCACTCACAGCAAGTGGCTCACAATTGCCTTTACTAGCAGCTATACACACTCACACACACACACACACACACACACACACAGAGACAGAGAGAGAAACAGAGAGACAGGGAGAGACAGAGAGAGAAACAGAGAGACAGGGAGAGACAGAGACAGAAAGAGACAGAGAGATTTTTGTTTGTTTTTTGTTTTTGGAGACAGGGTTTGTAGAGCCCTGGCTGTCCTGGAACTCACTCTATAGACCAGGCTGGCCTCGAACTCAGAAATCTGCCTGCCTCTGCCTCCCAAGTGCTGGGATTAAAGTCGTGTGCCACCACTGCCTGGCAAGAGAGACATTTTTAAAGAAGTCTTTTAAAAAAACTAAAGTAACCAAACAGGTCACTGTTGAAGGGGCTGAGACTCAGCTCGGGTGGCAGAGTCTTCCTTGGTGTGCTTGAGGCCCTGGATTCCTTTGCCCTCCCCCTCCCCACATACATTGGTATGACAGTGTGCACGAGTCACCCTAGGTGTTAGGGAGAAGGAAAATCAAAGTTGGAGTTGGAGAGATGGCTCAGTGATTAGGAGAGCTAGCGGATCTTGCAAAGTACTTGGGTTTAATTCCTATTACAATCATTTTGGCTCACAAACTGTAACTCCACCTCCCGGGAATCCAAGAACTCTGCTAGCAACTCACACGGACGCTGTACGCATACATACTCGCTGGTATCCACCCTTATAAATAAAGATAAGCTGTGCTGGGCGGTGGTGGTGCACGCCTTTAATCCCAGGACTAGGGAGGCAGAGGCAGGTGGATTTCTGAGTTCAAGGCCAGCCTGGTCTACAGAGTGAGTTCCAGGACAGCCAGGGCTACACAGAGAAACCCTGTCTCGAAAAACCAAAAAAAAAAAAAAAAGATAAGCCATTTGAAAAAACTTTAAAGTTCAAGGTCAAGGCCATCTTTAGCTACAGTGTTAGTTGGAGGATAGCCAGGCCTATACTAGACTCTCCCCAAAGTATTGCATGGCGTACCCCACCCCCTCCTCACCAGGTGTGCTGGGGCATCTTGGCTGCCTTCCTTTACCATCCTGCCGGTGGCCGAGTGCCCAGACTTGTTTCCCTGCTCAGTATTACAAAAGAGAACCGTGGTAAATGGTGCCAGCCAAGGAAAAGGTCAAAGTTCAAGATTAGAGGCACACTTTCTGCTGAACCTCAGTTGTTCTTACGACATGTTCCGATCAGGAAATCCCAAAGGGTATCGTTGGTGCACGCCCCTAAATGAGGAATAAGTGCAAGAACTCTTGTTGTTGTTGTTGTTGTTGTGAGTATAGCTCTCCATGTGAAGCCTAAGCTAGCCTCAAAGTCACTGTGTAGCCAAGGCTAGTCCTCTGGTGTCAGTCAGCCTCCTGAATGCTAGGATGTCAGGTTTGAGCCACCACACCCAGCTGAATGAAGGCCAGTGTAAAATGAGGAAGAGGGCTGGAAACGGCCTGCTGCAGACATTTTAAAAAGTCTCTCCCTCTCTCTTTCTCTCTTTATTTAGAGTATGTGCACATTGTGTGTGTGTGTGTGTGTGTGTGTGTGTGTGTGTAGTAGCATATTACAGAATTCATTTGGAGGTTTAGAGGACAGCTTTTGGGGGTAGGTTTTCACCTTTTCCCTTGTGAGTCCTGGGGGTCAAACCCAGGTCACCAGTCTTAGCCACAAGTGCCTGTAAACACTGAGACATGCACAAACTCCCTGCTGCCCTTTGTTGTTGTGTTTTGTTGTTCTAGTAGTTGTGTGTGTGTTTTTTTTTTGTTTTTTTTTTTAAGATTTATTTATTATATGTAAGTACACTGTTGCTGTCTTCAGACACCCCAGAAGAGGGCATCAGATCTCATTATAGATGATTGTGAGACACCATGTGGTTGCTGGGATATGAACTCAGGACCTTCAGAAGAGCAGTCAGCACTCTTAACCACTGAGCTATCTCTCCAGCCCCCGTTGTGTGTGTTTTTGATACAGGGTCTCACCATGTAGCCCCTGGTGGTCTTGAACTCACAGAGATCCACCCTGCCTCTGCCTGCTTAAAGCTGGGGTCAAAGGCTTGTCTCATTATGAGAGTTCTCTCTCTCTTTCTCCCTCTTTCCCTCCTTGATTTTTGGGTTTTTTTCAAGACAGGGCTTCTCTGTGTAGCCCTGGCTGTGCTGAAATTCATTCTGTAGACCAGGCTGGCCTTGAACTCAGTGATCCTCCTGCCTCTGCCTGCCTAGTGCTGGGATTAAAGGTGTGAGCTACGACTGCCCAGCATCCCTGTTTTTTTTCTTCCCTGAGATAGGACCCGACGTGCCTCTCGCTGACCTCACATTTGCTATGTATGTAGCCCAGGGTGACCTTGAGCCGCCTCTGTCCCCCAAGTGCCTGGTGCACAAGGTTTATGTGTGCTGGGGACTGAGCCCATACTTTGTGCATGCCAGGTTGGTACTCTCCCAACTGAGGCCCGGGTCAGCCTTCTGTCAAGTATCTTAGATGGAGATCTGATACGATTTCATGTCAGGGAAATGTCTTCACAGTCAAGGCCCTGACATACTCACTACCTCAACAAGGGTGACTTCAGCCTTTCTTTTCTCTTTGCCGTGCTGGGGATGGAGCATGCCCCGTGCAGGCTAAAACATGCCTTACCAATCTTCGGCTCCTCCAACTACAGATGAGGTCACACCCTCTCCTGTCTTATAAAATGACATCTTATTTTCTGACCCCCCCCCTCCCGCCTGGTTGGAATCTTTCCTTGGATATCCATCCGCTGTATGAAGACTCAGGGTGGCAGGAGGACCTTGTGTGCCTGTCACCCCAGCGCTCTGGAGGTAGAGGAAGAAGAATCGATCATACATTCAGGACAGAGTAATAGCCGAAGGTGTTGGCTGCCAGGCCTGACGACCTGAGTTCAGTCCCTAGGACTCAGTGGTAGAAGGACGAAGGTGACTTCCGAGAGTCGTCCTCTGATTGCCACACAAGTGCTGTGGTAAGGATGTGCACATGCGCGAGCACACACACACACACACACACACACACACACACAGATATATAAATGTAATAGAGGCTGGAGAGATGGCTCAGTGTTTAAGGGCACCGACTGCTCTTCCAGAGGTCCTGAGTTCAAATTCCAGCAACCACATGGTGGCTCACAACCATCCATAAGGAGATCTGATGCCCTCTTCTGGAGTGTCTGAAAACAGCTACAGTGTGCTTACATATAATAAATAAATCTTAAAATAAATAAATGTAAGAAATGAATAATAGACAAATTTGAGGCCATCCTCAGGCACATACCTTGTAAGTTCAAGCACAGCCTGAGCTACATGAGATAGGGTCTCAAAATACCAAAACTGAGGCTGGAGAGATGGCTCAGCGGTTAAGGGCACTGATTGCTCTTCCAGAGGTTCTGAGTTCAATTCCCAGCAACTACAAGGTGGTTCACAACCATCTGTAATGAGATCTGATGCCCTCTTCTGGGGCGTATGAAGACGGCTACAGTGTATTCACATAAAAAAATAAGTAAAAATTTATCAAAAAATACTAAAATTTCTTTTCTTTTATAGTCTTACAGATAATTCCTTCAATTTTGCACAGGAGGAAACTGAGGCACAGAAAATCATGACCTATGGGGCACTGGGGCCAAGGATAGAAGTCATATCCTCAGGGTGACATGTGTTCTGGGTTGATAAACTCTGTTGTGGTCACAGTCTTTTTCGTTCTCAGGAAACCCAGGCTGGTTTCAAACGCTGTGCACAGCAGAGAAGCAGCCTGTGCTCTGGCCTTTGCCTCCCGAGACTTGGGCTGCATGCACCACTACACCCTGTTTCTGGTTTTCTGGGAATGGAACACAGGGCCTTATATGAGCTGGCCCTCTACCCACTCACCTCCAGCCCCAGTCTGCTCCCAGCACTAGGGAGGCTGACGCAGGCGGGCAGCCGTGAGTTGTGAGCCATCCTAAACTAGGAGCTGGATTCTCTGCCTGGGCTCTCAGATTTCACTGCAACTGGGGTCATCTGTTCTGGGCGCGACAGGGGCATGACTTGAACACTCGGAATGTGCTCTCTTCCGGAAAGACAGGTCTAAGTGAGAACTTGTCTCCAAACATTGGAAAAAGCCCTTCAGATGGCTCAGCGGATAAAGGTGCTTGCTGTCTGGGAACCTGAGTTGGATCTTCCGAGCTCTCTGCAGGCATGACAAACCCCAGGTGTGGCACCCAGGACGTGGGACCTCCACTGCAGTGGGATTTGAGTGGCAGGGCGGGGAAATCAGCTCTCTGGGGCGGGAGAAGGTCCATTGTCTGCAGTATGAGGTATCATTCAGAAAGAGGGTGTGCAAGGCTTCAGAGGGGGTGTCAATGGGCGTGACTTCTCTGGCGCTGAGATAAGAGCTCCCAGGGACTCGCTTGCGTCTGCGCCTGCGCGGTGAGATTAGGAGGGTGTGGCGAGTCCAAGGGAGGTGGACAGCCAGGGGGCGTGGCTTGCTCTCTGGCCCAGCCCACCGTGTCCGGGAGCTCTGGGCCGCCAAGATGGCGCTGTCTGCGGGAGCCCGGGTACCCGCTGCGGCCAGAGCCAGACCGGCGAGCCCGGCTCTGAGTTTAGAGTAACGCTGTTGTGGCCGCGGGGCTGCCGCCGAGCGTTCGCAGTTCCCCGGACCTCGGGGACGCCTGCGTTCTCCCTCTCCGGCGCGTCCATGAACTCCGTGTCGCCGGCCGCGGCGCAGTACCGCAGCGGGAGCCCGGAGGACGCGCGCCGGCCCGATTGTCGCCGGCCGAGGGGACAAACCCGTGTCCCGGATCCCAGCAACCCGGGTCCTTCGGGGTCCGGAGTGGCAGCTCTCGGCTCATCTGGGACCGAGCCCGCCGAGCCTGACGAGGTGGACAAGTTCAAAGCCAAGTTCCTGACAGCCTGGAACAACGTCAAGTATGGTGAGGAGGGGGTGCACAGATCAAGGGTGTCAGAGGGGTCCGAGCAAAGGAAACCAAACCTTTACCCAGTCTTACGGATGATCCCACCCAGGAGGAGTCACCCGCAGGTCCTCCGCCCTTCCCAGTCCTGAACGTGGGGCAGGTTAGATGGGAATGGTTGTCAAGCCCCGCCCATTGCACCTGTTTGACCTTGGCCGAATTCTTTGCTTTCCTGTGGTCTGTTTACTGCCCTCAGTAACATAGGTGCAATAGTAAGAACAGAGCTAGCAGATGGTCCACACCTGTAATCCCGGTACTTGGGATGCTGAGGCTGGAGGTTCACCAAGAGTTATAGGCTAGCCTAGACTACATAATAATTTCCAGGCTGACTTGAGCTCCTCATGAGACTCTATCTCAAAAACTTGGAAAAAGGGGCTGGAGAGACTGCTCAACAGCCCTGGCTGCTCCTCCAGAGGATCCAAGCGCCCACATGGCAATTCGCACCTGTCTGTAACTCCAGTTTCATGAGCTTTAACACACTCACTCAGACATACATGCAAGCAAAACAGCAGTGGATATTTAAAAAAAAATTGGAAAAAAAGACTAGTGAGATGTCTCAGTAGTTAAAGGCATTTGCCACCAAGCTTGGGGACCTCAGCTCCAGCCTGGACCCAGATGGTGGAAGGAGAGAACCAATGGCTGCCAGTTTTGTATACTCTAGGCCCAAGCTGTGGTGCTTGTCCACATACATTCACAAGCTCACATAGGCAAAAGAAAACACGTGCTTTATACATTTACAGCAAAAGCCAACAGTCAGCATAGAAGGGCCCTGACTCCCTGAGTTGATAGTGGACCCTTATGAAGATGTGACCAGGTCCCACCTGTGTTCTAGACAGCCGTCGTGTGGCATGGATTCTGCAGAGCTCCCTTCCCCCCCCCCCCCCCATCTCAGCTAGGATCAGGAGCATTGCTGATACTTGAGTCCTTGCTGGGAACTACCCCATGTTTCCTCAGGTTGGGCAGTTAAAAGCCGGACCAGCTTCAGCAAGATCTCCAGTGTTCACCTCTGCGGGCGATGCTACCATTTCGAGGGAGAGGGTGAGGTGTCGAATCTGGGCCCAGGGTGGGGGGAAGTCTCTTAGGGTCCTCCTGGGTAGCCAGGCTGACTCAGTTCTCACAGGTGATATCCAGCGGTTTCAGAGGGACTTTGTATCTCGACTGTGGCTCACATATCGCCGGGACTTCCCACCCCTAGCCGGAGGCAGCCTGACCTCAGACTGCGGCTGGGGATGTATGTTACGGAGCGGTCAGATGATGCTGGCCCAGGGCCTGCTCCTGCATTTTCTGCCTAGAGGTGAGTTGTGCGTATGCGGGCTGCTGGGTCAGCACTTTAAGCCGCTTGCATCCTGTAAGTTGAACAGTGGGTTGGAATCCCAGAACCTGGGCGGGTGGAGCAGGATTTCCAGATACAGTATCCAGTCCGGGACACATGGTGAGTTTCAGGCCAGCCAGAAATGAGTGTGTGTGTATTTTTGACATATATGTGTTTGTATGTGTATATGTGTGTGTGGGGGGGCTTTTGTTTTTTTTGGTTTTTTTGGTTTTTTGGATTTGTTTTTTTTTCCGAGACAGAGTTTCTCTGTGTAGCCCTGGCTGTCCTGGAACTCACTCTGTAGACCAGGCTGGCTTCGAAATCAGAAATCCGCCTGCCTCTGCCTCCCAGAGTGCTGGGATTACAGGCTGGGATACCGGCTGTGTATTTTTGACATGTGTGTGTGTGTGTGTGTGTGTGTGTGTGTATATGTATGTATATATATGTCAGAAAAGCAAGATCTTAAGTGGTCCCTGCCTGCACAGCAAGTGCTTAGGGGAGGCAGGAGAAACGGAAGGTCAAGATTATCTCCAAAGGCTACACAGGAAGCTGTCTCAAAAATTAAATAGTGAGGCATTTGCCATCACGCCTTTAATCCCAGCACATAGGCAGAGGCGAGCAGATCTCTGTGAGTTTGAGACCCGCCTGGTCTACAAAGTGGATTCCAGAACAGCCATGGCTATTATACAGAGACCTTGAAAAACCAAAATAAATAAATAAGCAAATAAATAAATAAGGGATGCAGAGATGGCTCTGCTGTTGAGATCACTTGTTACTTTTGCAGAGGACCCAGGTTTGATTTCCAGCACCCATGTGAATTACCTACTCGCAACCATAGGTAACAGCAGTTCTGGGAATCTGACACCCTTTTGTGGAATCTTGAGCACTAGGCTCTCACAGAGCTCTTATATACTTGGAGGCAAAACACTCCTGCACAAAGGCTAAAAATAAACCTTTATTTTTTACAAAATGGGTTTTGGCAGGATTTGGTGGCAGAGGCCTTTAATCCCAGCACTTGGGTGGCAGAGGTAGACGTATCTCTATAAGTTTGAGGCCATCCCAGTCTATAGAATGAATTCTAGGACATCCAGAGCTGTTATACAGAAAGCCAGTCTTGAAAAAACAAAAAACAAAACAAAGGAGTAGGCCAGTTTGTGATTCCCATGAGTGTTAGCGGTGCGAGTCAAATAGGAGGGGAGGAGGACTGTTGTGCAGAAGCGTAGCTCTCGGTTTCATCTCTTCCCCAGACTGGAGGTGGGTGGAGGGCACAGGACTGGCTTCCTCTGAGGTGCCAGGGCCAGCCTCTCCCAGTCGCTTCCGAGGGCCTGGTCGTCGTGGGCCCCTGCGATGGACCCAGGGCACACTGGAGATGGAACAGGATCGTTGGCACCGGCGGATCGTTTCCTGGTTTGCTGATCACCCTCAAGCCCCCTTTGGTCTCCATCGCCTAGTGGAGCTTGGGCGGAGCTCTGGCAAGAAGGCAGGGGACTGGTACGGGCCCTCTGTGGTGGCACACATCCTCAGGTGAGCTCCACTGCAGGGAAGGTGGGAGCTGCTGGTGACCCCCAGGAACTCAGGCCCCTCTGCTTTCCTGCCCCCAGGAAAGCTGTGGAGAGCTGCTCCGAAGTCACCCGCCTGGTGGTGTATGTCTCTCAGGACTGCACAGGTAAGGCTGGGGACAAACTTGTACCTGAACCAGTGCTACCCAAAGCCCTAGTTTCTCAGGGGTTGATGCAGGTTTTGGGGTAGAGGTTCCCTCTCCTGCCTCTCTGCAAAACGTAGAGTCAGAATGAAAGATTCAAGAGGGGAGCCCATGTTTTACCCATCTTCACTCCAGGCCCACTTAAAAAAAATACTACATGTATTTATGTGTGTGTGTGTGGGGGGGGAGGTCCTGTACCAAGGTACACTTGACCTGTGGGGGAGAGGGCGCTCTTGTGGGTTCCAGCAGGGGAGCTTGGGTCGCCATGCTGGGCAGCAGGTGTCTTTACTTGCCTGGTATCCCATCAGCTCTGTTTACTTTAATTCTAGCAAACTATCCTGATGGTTAGCCAGTCTGGTCTCCTCAGGCCCACAAGCTGGCAGAGGACTCAGTGGTCCCGAAGACTGCGGGGGTCCACAAGATGGCTCAATGACTGAAGGGGCTTGCTGCAAAAACCTGACAGCTCGAGTCTGAACCCTGTGCCTTTCTACAAAGTTGTCCTCTGACCTCCAGTTTTGTGCTTTGGCGTGTACACCCCCCAGACACACTAATAATATTTTTTTACAAAAGGGCCAGACAGAGGACGGCTCAGCGGCGAAGGTTCCTGCAGCCAAGCCCAATAGCATGGATTGGAGCCTCTGAAAGTGTGGCTGAAGCAGAGAGCTGGCCACACAGAACATGTTACAAATACATGAGTAAAAATGTGCTCTTAGAAGGCGCCCAAATGCTAGCCACCGCTTTCTTCAGGCCAGCTAGTTCTATTCTTACAGCGTTGTTTATATTAAGTTAGGGCCTCTTGTAGCCCAGGCTGGCCTCAAAGCTATGTAAGAATTATGAGGCTGCCAGGCAGTGGTGGCGCACGCCTTTAATCCCAGCACTTGGGAGGCAGAGGCAGGTGGATCTCTGTGAGTTTGAGGCCAGCCTGTTCTACAGAGTGAGTTCCAGGACAGCCAAGGCTACACAGAGAAACCCTGTCTTGAAAAACCAGAAAAAGAAAAAAGAATTATGAGTATGATCTTGAACTTTGGATCCTCTTGCCTTAGCCTGAAGAGGATTGCAGGTTAAAGAGGCAGGTGTGGTGCTGCAAACCGCTAACTCTGACATCCGAGGCAGAGGTAGTAGTCAGTTCTAGTGCTGTTCTACCAGATGACTTCCAGAGCCGCAAAGTGAGACCCTGGCTCAACAAGGGCTTGTGTTTTCATGTGTCTGAGGAGGTCACTCCGTGTCACCATCACCAGAGCCCACGGTGGTCGCAGGTGCAGGCAGGGTGATCCCTGGGCTCTCTGGCATCGGGCCTAACCTAGTTTTTGAGCCTCAGGCCAGTGAGAGGCCCTGTCAGATGTAAGGTGGGGTATTCCTGAGGGACAGTACTCTAGGCTGCCCTCTGACCTCAGGAGTCCACACACAGTATGTGCACCCATACACACATGGGAATATGCACTGTCCAGGCACACACTGGCTGGGGCGGGGCAGGGCTGGAAATGCAGTTAACTGATAAAGGGGTTACATTGACGCACAGGGCCTGGCATTTATCCCCAGCACCACAGGACACAGTTTAAAGTGAAGCTTGCTGATGCCCGCTCAGAATCCTGTGCTGCTGAGATTCAGGCTCATCTGGTAGAGAGCACTTCTCTGACATACGTCAAGCCTTGGGTTTCATGCTCAACACTGCACACGTGCACACTGCACACGTGCACACAGAGGCAGTGTCGGCCTGTGAGAGGTAGATGGTCAGGCCTCACAGTCATCTGGCTACATAGCGTTCTAGGCCAGTCCAGGCCCCAGGAACCCTCAGGCCCTCCCTGCTAACGGGATAGCCAGCACTCGCCTGGAGGGCCCAGGATGCTCTAGGACTAGTACTAGTTAGAGTCTACAGATGAGGACTGTGCTACTCATCAGGAGTTGCAAGGGTGATAGTGTGCTCCTGGGGCTAGAAGCCTGGACAGACAGGTGACCTGCTGCCCTGTCCCTGCAGTGTACAAGGCAGATGTGGCGCGCCTGCTGTCCTGCCCAGATCCTACAGCAGAGTGGAAGTCTGTGGTCATCCTGGTGCCTGTCCGACTGGGCGGGGAGACCCTTAACCCTGTGTATGTGCCGTGTGTGAAGGTAAGCACCCTGCCATGGGCACCTCTGCCCAGGGGCTCCACACTCAGCAGAGGTCAGCGTGGGGTCCTTCTTAGGGACTTGTGTCCCATTTGTGTGTGTGTGTGTGTCCTCTTCTGTTATGCAAATGTACATGGAAGTGAGAAGATGCAGGGTACCTACTCCGCCACTCTGCATTATTCCTTAATGACAGGGTCTCTCACCCTGGAGCTGGAGTGGCAGCCAGCAGTCCCTAGTGATGCTCCATTTCTGCCCCCACAGTACTGGGTTAGAGTCGTGTGACCATGCCCAGGGTTTTGCACAGGTGCTCATGTGTTGAACTCAGGCTCTCATGCTTGGTGAGCACGTGCTCTCATTCCCTGAGCCATCTCCCCGCCTGCTTGTCGGAGATGATTATAGGTGCATACTAGCATGCCTCTGCCATCGGGATGGCATAGGTGCATACTAGCATGCCTCTGCCATCGGGATGGCATAGGTGCATACTAGCATGCCTCTGCCATCGGGATGGCATAGGTGCATACTAGCATGCCTCTGCCATCGGGATGGCATAGGTGCATACTAGCATGCCTCTGCCATCGGGATGGCATAGGTGCATACTAGCATGCCTCTGCCATCGGGATGGCATAGGTGCATACTAGCATGCCTCTGCCATCGGGATGGCATAGGTGCATACTAGCATGCCTCTGTCATCGGCTCTAGGGATGGAAGGTAGGTCCTCACTCTGCGCTCCCACTAGTGACAGAGCTGCAACAGATCCATTCGCTGTAGTGTAGCATGGGGATGGGATCCGAATGAGTGAACTCTGACTATGTCTGGTAGAGTGGGCCCTCTGAAAGCAAGCTGGAATGTTCTAGAGGACTGGGGACGCTTAAGGCGGAGGTCTGTGTAGGCAGCACGTAAAGCAGGTCAATCCCAGCACACAAATGTATTTCCTCACTGAAAACAGACCTGTCATCCCATCCAAGCCACCCAGGGAAAGAGGACAGCATGACAGGCTCAAGCAGAGACCCTCTGGCAAGTGTGTGCCATCTGTTACGTCACTCCACATCTCCTCAGCCCAGCTACACTGCCCAGTGTGGTGTTAGCGGAACATTCCTGCCCTCGGGGAAGACTCCACACTCAAACCCATCCCTGCTAGGTCTTTGCTCTCCGTGAGGCCTTTCTTATTTAAAACTTAAGTCTGGCTGAGTGGTGAGCTGTCAGAGCACACGTGTAAGATCTGAATTCCATCCCCAGCACCAAATAAAGTCAATAAAACCGGGTGTGAAGGCACACTCCATAACCCTGCCTGGCAAAGCCTGAGACGCTGGAGTTGAAGGGCAGCCTGGACTACACGGGGACACTCGCTCAAGCATGTCTGCCTCACCGTACAGTCCGGGCACTGCGGCTAGCATTTGGGAGGCCGGAGACACAAGGAGGGTCAGAAGTTCAAGGCAAGCCTTGGCTATGAGTCTTGTCTTTTTTAAAAAGGTGCCAGGTGTAGTGGAGCACGCCTTTAACGTCAGGGTTTGGGAGATACAGGCAGGTGGATCTCAGTTCAAGACCAGCCTGGTCTGCGTAGACCCTACTTTGAAAACAAGAACACAATGTAAAAAGTGGTTAGAACTGTGGTTCTCAAGCTTTGGATCATGACACCTTTGGGGGGGTGTCAAATGACTCTTCCATGGTAGTTGCCTAAAACCATGGAAAACAGATATTTACATAACAACTCAAAGTAGTACCAAAATTACAGTTAGGAAGTAGCCATTAAAAATAATGGCTTGGGGGTCACAAGATGAATGACAGAATGACAAGATGCAGCATTAGGAAGGTGAGAACCCCTGAGTTAGAGAAATGATTTCATGGTTAGGAGGGGACCTGGAAAGGACCAGAGCTTTCCTCATAGCACACATCAGCTGATCACACTGTGACTCCTGGCAGCTAATACCCTCCTCCGGCCCTGCACCCTGCACATAGCCACGCACAGAAACACACACACACACACACACACACACACACACACACACACACACACACACACGGGCACACTCTTTAATTACAGCTCTTGGGAGGCAGAGGCAGGTAGGTGGTCTACAGTGAGTTCCAGGACAGCCAGAGCTACAGAAAAAGAAAATTAAACAATCAATCCTGTAAGAAGTTATATGGCCGTCTTTCTAAGGCCTTCACATCCAGCATCTAAGGCCGTTTCTGCTCTAGAAACCTTAATGCCGTCAGACTGGGCTGGTCAGCCTGATGGCCTCTCCACTCGCTCCCCTGGCTTCACAGGCTCAGTGTGTTGAGCTCCTGTCTGATGCCAGTCTCTCTTCTACAGGAGCTCCTGCGTTCAGAACTCTGCCTGGGCATTATGGGGGGCAAGCCTCGGCATTCACTGTACTTCATTGGCTACCAGGGTAAGGCACAGCCCCTTCCCTCAAGTGAGGGCACCTGCCTGCCTCCTGCCCACCCAGGTCACACCTGTCCCTTTCCCTCACCAGATGACTTTCTGCTGTACCTGGACCCCCACTACTGCCAGCCCACAGTGGATGTCAGCCAGGCCAGCTTCCCCCTGGAGGTGAGCTGCTGGCTTTGAATGGGGGGCGGCAGGTATGGGTACAAAATGGGTGCCTCAAACCTCTCTTATTTGCCCAGAGCTTTCACTGCACCTCACCCCGCAAGATGGCCTTTGCCAAGATGGACCCCAGCTGTACTGTGGGGTTCTATGCTGGGAACAGGAAGGAGTTTGAGACACTCTGCTCGGAGCTGATGAGGGTGAGTTGCCATCATGGGGGTATTATGTTCCTGCCTCCGGTGTGCTCGACAGTCTGGGTTCCACCCCAGGCCTGGGATAGTAACAGACCACTCATGCTTGACAGCAGAAGTACTGGTCACGGTGTACTTCAGTCAAGGTGATTTCGTCCACTACTTGGGCCACTGGGGGTACTTTGGGGTCAGCCACCGGAGTGCATCAGTTTCAGAGCAGCTGTCACAGCTGGTTCTGAAAGACCCTGAACTGAGACAGCCTCCCTCCATCCTGCAGATCCTCAGCTCCTCTTCAGTCACGGAGCGGTACCCCATGTTCACAGTGGCTGAGGGCCACGCTCAGGACCACAGCCTGGATGCCCTCTGCACCCAGCTTTCCCAGCCCACACTGCGGCTACCCTGCACAGGACGCCTCCTCAAGGCCAAAAGGCCCAGCGCAGAGGACTTCGTGTTTTTATAATGGGAAGGGATGGGGAAAGATGCCAGACTATTTATTTTTTTATTTATGTCACGTCAGGTATGGGATCTGCAGCTCCAGTGGTGGTGCTGGACCCCCGTCCTCATGTTCCCGTCCCCCACTTGGGGGTGTGGCCTACAGCGGTCCTCACCCCCAGTTGCCCCTGTCTCCTCAGGAGGCAGGATGGAGTGGGCTCCAGGGCACTCACTCAGGGCCTGATCAAGTTCCACAGTGCGCACTGGGTCACTGTACTCACTGTTCAAGGTCCCAACTGACTGCTGGGTGGAGGCTGATAAACCTGCAGACTTGAACACGCCTGGCCTTGTGGACATTTCAGGTTGTCTGTGGGGATGCCAGCGCTCTGGCGGCAGCACTTTCCAAGCTTACAAACAGCAGTACCCTCTCTGCAGGCAGTTTACACAGGCTGACAGGCAGAACTCGGTCAGCAGCTCGGCTGTAGAGGCAGGGTGGCTCCCTGAGGGCCTCAGGACTGGCTCTGCTGTTTTTTCCGTTGGCGACCTAACTGGCGGAAGTGCAGCCTTTTGGGGTTGAGACCAAAGGCCTGTAACCTCTGTCTGCTGAACTTGTGACCTCCAAGTGTCACTGTGGGACCCAGCAGCCTGGCCTTCTTGCCCTTGTGCTTCTGCGATGCTGGCTTCTCTGGGCAGGATGTATGGGCCACGTCCTCTTCCTTGGCTGCTGAGGCCTCAGCCTGGGGCGTCTTCCCGTCTGCTCCGCTGGGCATGGGCAGCTGCACTTGGGGCTTGGCCTTGCTCTGTGACTTCCCTGTGGCTTCCGTGGGCATTTCTGTCCTGCAGGGAGAAAAGTCAAGGCTTAGGTCAGGCTGTGGACATGAGTCTCCCCTTTGCCCTTTTTGTTTGAGAAGGGGTTCATGTAGCCCAGGCTAGTCTTAAACTCTCTGTACCCAAGATGACCTCTAACTTTTTTTTTTTTAAAGCAGGGTAGAGTGGAGTGATATGGCCTCACAATGTAACTCTGGCTGTCCTGGAACTCACTGTAGACTGCACTGGCTTTGACCTCAGAGCTCCTCAGGGTTTATACAGTGCTGAGCTAGAGCCCAAGGCATTATACATGCCAGGGAAGCTCCTCCCACCCAGCCAAAACTCTCCCTACAGAACCCAGAGGGCCTCAGCTTCCTGAGATAACTTCCATAAATAAGACAGCTACAGATTAGCTTGAGCAGCGGAAGCCAAGGATGTCAGTCAACTAACTCCATATGCCTTTAGTGCAGTTGCCACGTCTGTCAAGAGAATAACAGGTGATGGTGACAACTGTCCTTGTAACAGCTAGCAAGCCTGTAAGGTGCTCGCAAGAATTTATTTTGTTCAGGCGGGGGATAAAACTCAGGATTTTAATCACCCTAAAGAGAATCTCACTAGGAGTGGCACACACCTTTAATCCAAGCACTGAGTCAGAGGGAGATCTCTGAGAGTCTGAGACTACCGCGGCCTGCTCAGAAGCTCCAACCCTTACCTCCCGTAGGGCAAGGTGTTGCTGTGGAGCCCAGGCTGGCTGCAAACTCAAGCTCACGAGCCCCACCCTGCCTCCCAAGTGCTGGGATTACAGACGGCACCACAGGCTCCAGTCTTTCTGAGCCTTAGGCATACACTCAATCTCTGAAGTCTGAGCCACAAAGCCACCTTACCACGTGGGACTGTGACTGCCCTACAGTTTGCACATCTGGGTGTCAGCTGCCCCCCTCCCGGCCCAGTGCTTACTCTTCTTCACACAGAGACTTGAAGATCTGCCTCTTCTTCCATATGTTCTGGGCCTTCTGGCTGTACACCCGCTGCTCCTGCATCTCTTCCTGCTCCGACCTGTGCACCAGAGGTGTTCTAGAAGCTGTCCAAACTGTCCCCACCACCACCACGAACTACCTGCTGTCACCTGTACATGCAGGTCTTCTTCAGGGAACACCAGCGGTTCAGTTCCTTGTCATCAGCTGCAAGGATCTGTGTGGGGAGGAAGGCACCTACTGTGTGGTCCTGGGGGCTGCCTCTGAGCCTCAGTCATTCACCAGGGATGGCAAGAAGGTGGGGACAACTGAGTTTAGTGTTTTGATATTGAGGCAGGGTTTGTTTGAATGTCACTGTAGCTCAGGCTATCCCGGAATTCACAGCAGTGCCCTCCTTCCTCTGCCTCCCTAGTGCTGGCCTCCACTGACACTGTTTCAGCTCTTAAGAGATAGAGGCAGCACGTAACTCCAGGTCTTCCTGTCAAACCTCCACAGAGAATGATCACCTCCTCCAATCCCTTGCCCCGCCCTGGTCCCAACTCCCTCCCAACCTCCTCTGTGCTGAGCCCGAAGTCGCAGGGCACCACAGTGCGGTACTTGAAGCGACAGGGTAGGTCGTCGACAATGTCCTCATAGTCCAGACGGTAGTACTCATCTAGGTACTCCTCAAAGGTCTTGTCCCCTGCACAAGAGACACATGACCAGGGTTCAAAAGCCTGTGTTCAAAGCGCCAAGGAGGCGCTGCCCCATCATGCCTTGTGCCTCACCAGGGTCAAACATGGGCTTTTCCTGCCCCACTGCAGCTGCAAATGGAGACTTGCGCTTTCTCTTGCCTGAGGTGGGGGCCTCACGAAGCTTCTTCCGTGGTTGGCTGGGGTCATGGTCTGCATCCATCTATCAGAAAGAGCTGCTCACATCAGTTTTCAATGCTTCTGGCACCCAGAACCCCGGGACACTCGTTATTAAGGTCTCACACAACCCATGCTGGCCTAATGTGCTTGCTGTGCAGCCAGGGCTTGGAGCATGTTCATGGAACGCTCTTGCTGTCGACTGCACCTACTTCAGATGCACACCAGTGGCACTCACGTTAAAGTCAGGGTCCTCACAATGCAGCTCCTGCTGGTTCCAGGTCCCGTCTTGCTCAGGTCCACCCCACATGTCCCAGTTCCAGTCATCTGGTTCCACAGAGGACAGACAGGTAAAGTGAGGCACCTGGGCTGCACTGCCTCTGCCCCACCCGGCTCTAAAGACTCGCACCTTCCAGCCCTTCCTCTTCATCAAACTGTGGCTTCTCTTCCTCCGCGGCACCATAGAAGGCATCTCCAAAGCATTTCTGCAAGGGAAGGGCATGCCTGAGGAACAGCAGCACCCACGCCTCCGGAGCTCAGCTGCCCCACGCCAAATGCAGCAATTCACCATCCTTACTGTTATATAAGACAGGATGTTTCAAGTAGGCCAGGCTAGCCTCAAATTCTGTACCCGAGGAAGCTTTGACATTGTGATCCATGTGCTCCCACCCCTGAGTGTGGTGATTGCAGGTGTGTGAGTGACTGGTCTTTGTTTTTATTGAGAAAAGTCTTGTAGCCCAAGCTGGTAGGCAGTCCTGCCTCAGATTGCCAACTGCTAGGATTATAAACCCATACAACACACCCAACTTTGGCTGGCTCCTGAGTCTTCCAAGAAATGGTCTCCTATGTGCTGAGACCCTTCACGACACCATCTGTTGTCTAGGCTGCACTGCTTTCAGACAACAGCCACATCTCTGTAAGATTCAGACCCTGCCATTACCTGTGTCCCACTACCCACGACATAATCGCCAGTCAGGACTCCACCTAGCTGTCATCATTCCTAACAGGCTGAGAGGAAGTTTCCTCGCGATCCCATCTTCACTAGAATGGTACTCATCTGTGCTTAGCAGGTAGAGGCTAAGCTCAGGGATTTATGGGTAGCAGGCTAGCCTGGGCTACAAAATGAGCCTGGAACTCAGAAGGTAGGGTGCTGTCCCAATACACATAAAAGCCCTGGCACCATCCCTAACACTACGTCTGAGGTCACAGTTATGATTCTACAAGGACACTGCAGCCACATGTCTCCATCACTACCATGAACCCTGAGTCTATACAGGGATGTGCCAGGTGTATGGTTGGCTCACAATTACAGGGCACTTGGGGCTGGGCACTCTGAATTCTAAGACCACAGAAACACACCTCTTGCCGGCCTGCCAGATCACAAGCCGGCCCACTGTTCACTGTCATTTTTCTCTGCCCTTCCTTTTACTCAGTACGTATGGCGTTTGCCTGCATGTATGCCTGTGCCACATGCATGTCTGATGCTCCTGGAGGCCAGAAGAGGGAACCAGACCCCTTCCACTGTAGTTACAGTGAGCTATGAGGTGACATGTAGGTGGCGGGAACTGAACCTTGGTCTTCTGGAAGGACAGCCAATACTCTCGAAGGCTGAGCTATCCGACTCTTTAGGCTGATGTGTGCGCTCTCCAGGTTACGCTCAACCTGGAGAGGGTTCCTGAAACATTCACAGCGCCCATGGGCACCAGCACCCCGCTCCTCTATGAAGAATGCAAAGGCGAGCCCTGAGAAGCACCTTAACTAATAAGCCAACACCACCACACTGCGCCGCGGCCCTCGCTAGGCCTGCCAGTGGGCCTCACCCTCGGCCCAGGACTTCCTCTGCTTGGCTAGTGGCCCACTTGAGACTGTCACGGGGCCCAGCCTTTTCTTACCGACTTCTCAACACATTTCTAAAACCGTGCTCTGTTCTTCCAGGACAACAAATGTGAAAGGTGAGAAGAGCTGTAGGTCTAGTGCTCAGTCACGGATGCCTGCATTCGCAAGGCCCTGCTTTCTACATTCTATCCCAGCAGCACCACGAATACACAACAAAACAACCTGGGGCTGGTGAGAGGCCCTGGGAGCCCCTGCAGTCCTACAGCAGCTGAAGAACCAGTCCTGCCAAGAACTACTCTTCACCCCTGCCTGCCACCCAGGCTGCAGCAGAACTGTAGCAGAACCGTGTCAAGGCATTCTCTGAGGCCACCAGCTGGGACCTCTGGCTTAGAAGGCTTCCTGAGCAGTCACCTGCATTAGACGGTCGTGCTGGGCAGGGTCAAAGTCCTCCTCCAGGTCCTGCTCCTCAAGGCCCAGTGTCTCGTTGCCAGTGACCTGCCGCAGCTTCTCCAGCTTGGCCAGAATCTCCTTCCTCTTCAGGTTCTTTAGCTGCTTCAGCTCCTCCTGCTTCCTGGCCTTCTCCTGTGGGCGACAGTGGCTCAGCATTCCTAAAGGCCTCCCAGTAAAGCTGTTTCCTCTTTTCTTTTGAGACAGGGTCTTAAGTAGCTCAGGCTGACCTTAACACAGCTCCTCCTGCCTCCACTTCCTGAACTCTGGGAACCCAGCCATTGTCGGCACCTGCTTCCTTCCTCCCCGGACGACAGCCAGGCTCTGTGCACTAGGGGACTCTCACCATCTACCTCCCGATGGCCTAGACTTCCCATGTGCACTTGGCTGACCTTGGAACCGTAGTGACCTGTACTGCCAACAGAGTGCAACACCATGCCAGCTTATCTTTACCCTTTATTATTATCATTTTTGACATCGGGTCTTTGTAGCCCAGGCTGACCTAGAATCCTGCTCTGCTTCCTGTAAAGGTGTGGCACCAGAGTTTTACTTTCTTCAGTGGAGACAGTGTAAGTAGGTTTCCCTGCTCAGCCTTAAAATCTCTACCTATCTCAGGCAGGTCCAAAATGTTCCGTGTCTGTGCCTTGGCTCTGGACGGCTGGGGTAGGGGAAAGCTGGCACACACGTGCGCACACACACACTCCTCCCACCCCCGGCCACACTCACCCTCTTCTTCCGCTCCCTCGTTTCTTCCCGCTTCTCCTTCCTGCGCTCATCCTTGCGGCGCACAGACGAAGCGATGCTTCGCGGGTACGTCTTGACCTGTGGGCAGGAGAGGAGCCCAGGGGACCTCAGAGAGGGTTGAAGGGCTGGACCCCGACAGCCATGTCCTCCCGACCCAGGCCTGGGCACACACTGAGGTAGAGTCAGGCTCCTCAAAGCGGAAGTTGTACTTGTGTTCAAAGGCTTCCTGCTTCTTCAGGAACAGCTCCCCTTCATCCGAGGAGTCGTCCACTGCCAGCTGGACCGGGGGTCCCAGAGCCCTGAAGGACATGATGATGGCTCAGGAGTCTGATGAGCCGGGCCAGACAAACACTCTACAAAAGGGGCTGATAAGATGGCTCAGGGTGCCTGGCAAGCCTTAGACCCGAGTTCCATCCTATGGGTGTGTGTGGTGGAGGGGGAGAACTGAGCCCGTAGTGTGCTGCCTGTCTGCTCTACTGCCCAGCCCTGCACAGAAATAAATGTAACAAAGACATTAGAAATAATAACTTTTTTTTGTTTTTTTTTTTGATTTGGTTTTTTCGAGACAGGGTTTCTCTGTGTAGCCCTGGAACTCACTCTGTAGACCAGGCTGGCCCTGAACTCAGAAATCCGTTTGCCTCTGCCTCCCAGAGTGCTGGGATTACAATAATAACTTCTTAAAAACCCATAGCGCCCTCTGTTACCTAACTCGGATGCTGGAGAGTAACCCGAGGTGAACCGAACGCTGGAAAAGAGGTGGCTGCTTACCCTTCCTCCTCCTCCTCCTCCTCGTCCCCCTCTTCCTCGTCCCCCTCCTCCTCGTAGCGTCTGTTGAGGATATAATCCCTGAGGAACTGCTCCCCCTCGTCCAGCTCCGGGTTGCTCCAGTACTCCTTGAGGTGTGTCTGCAAAGAGAGGGTGCTACAAGCTTGGTCTGTGAGGCCCAGAGTTAGCCTGGGATGGACCTAAGGGTCTGAAACTTCACAGCCCAGCTAGAGTAGGTAAATCACCACCCCTCTGTGCCTTTTGTTCTTTTTTGAGACAATGTCTGACTGGGTAGCCCAGGCTAACTAGGCACTAGTTGCAATCTTGTCTCAGTCTCTCAAGTATTGAGATTACAGATTTGGACAGCTGAGAAACTGTAGTTCAGAACTGTTCATGGGTCTCCTCAAATATGCTGTTGTTTATTTTTTGGTGCTGGAATGGGATCTGAGGACTTACCAGTTCTTTCAGTGACTCAGAGCTGTCAACCTCCTTCTGCCCCTTTAGCCACTCAAGGTAGTCCACTTCCTCCTGGGCCTGTGGAAGCAAGGACTCAGGTCCTCGGGACTCCAGCTGCCTGCCGGCCCCAGCCCCAGCCCCCGTCAGCCCCCGCACTCACCTTTTCTTCCCTACTTTTAGTGTGCTTCTGCAGCAACCCAGAGCCACCTTCCCCGGCACTGTCCTCGTCGCTGCTGTCCTCCACAAATGCCCGGAAGCTGCACGGCACAGAACAGGCTTCAGCACTGGTGCGTGACTAGCCCTGGGCTCTGAGACCTCACGGTGACACACAGCAAGGGGCTGTGACACTGCAGCAGGCCTCCTGTTCCCACCACCCCAGTGCACGCTTACCTTTCCTTCAGCTGTCTCTGCTCTTCTACGTAACTCTTTGTGGCTGTTTCCTGCAGAGGGATTGGCAGTGGGCCCCAGGCCAGCTACAGACCCTCCCGCCCCGCCCCCAGGCAGCTGTCACTCTACCCACCTGGAGCCTGTGGTCAGCGCTCTCCCCTTCAGAATTGTCCTCGTCCACATATTTGCTGGAGAGAAAACAGTGGGAGCTCAGAATGTAGTGCTGGCGCACAGCAGCACAACACGCAATGTCTTCAGTTTAAGTGGGCTTACTGGGCATCATGTATACTTACTATTTTTCCCAAAGAAATCTTTTATATGTGTGAATGTGTGTAATGTGTGCATGTAGTGTATGAACATGGCTACAGATGCCAGGTGCCAGAAAGAATAGATAAAGAAATTTAAGAGCCATATAAGGTGTATGTACCCCCCCGGGCGGTGGTGGCGCACGCCTTTAATCCCAGCACTCTGGGAAGCAGAGGCAGGCGGATTTCTGAGTTTGAGGCAGGCCTGGTGTACAGAGTGAGTTCCAGGATAGCCAGGGCCACACAGAGAAACCCTGTCTCAAAAAAACCTGAACTCACTGTGTAGACTAGGGTGGGCTAGAACTCAGAGACCTACCTCCCCCCACCTCTGGCGTGAGCCCCACGCCCTGCTCTCCTCTCTGTGATTCTGAGAGGGCCTCTCACCCACGGGTACAGCTAGGCTCGCTTCACCGAGCTCCTGCAATCCGCTCTCTGCCCCCAACTCGGGTACAGGGACCTGAACTCAAGCTCTCTTCCTATTTAATGACAAGTGTTCTAACCACTGAACAATTCCGTATACCTCACGTCCTACCCGGAGCCAGGGATTTAGCATCCTGGCCTGTAACTTGCTCCCTGAAGCAGTCTTACCTAAAACTCATTACAGTCTTGCTCCTGTGGCTAGAGCACTGGGGTCAGAGGTATGCGCTCCTGAGCCTGGCTCGAACTCTTTAACTTTATTTTTCTCCGTTCTTTTTTTTCAAACAGTGCTAGGGAGCAAACCAGTGGCTTTCCACGCCGTCCACTGAAGCCTGTGCCCTGATTTGTTGTTTGGTTTTGTTTTTTTAAGAATATGTATGTGCATGTGTATGTGTGCATGTGTTTACATGCCACATGTGTGTGGATGCCTGTCATGTGCAGAAGAGGGAATTGCATCCCCTGGGATTCCAAGGGCTCTGAGAGCTGGAGTCCAAGCAGATGGTAGGCACCTGGTGTGGGTGCTGAGAATTGAACTTGTGTCCCTCGGAAGCGCACTAAGCACTGTTAACTGCTGTGTTACTGTCCAGCTTTAAGAACATTAAAAAATAGTTTTATTTTATATCATATGTATATGTATGTGTGGGTGGGTTTTGTTTGTAAGTGACAAAAGACAACGACATAGAACCCCTTAGAGTCAGATGACTGTGGTCTGCTTGACAGGAGTATAGGGACCAGAGTCTAGTCTACAACATCTCTAAAGCCCGAGGTAAGAAAAAGCTAAGTGACATTCTATTTATTGTGTGTATAAACACACAAGCCTCCGTGTGACTCAGAGGTCTGTTGTCACCTCTGCTGCCTGAGTCCCGGGCACTGAAGGCAGTGTGGCAGGCTCAGAAAGCACCACTCTCTGCTAACCCTCCCGGGCCTTTGAGGCTCTGAGTGTCACCACATAGCCGAGGCTGGCCCAGACTCTCCATCTTCCTACTTTCACCTCTTGAGTTCTTAGATTAGAGCTGAGCGCCTCCATGTCTGGCCTCAATCTCCAGTGACTTCCTTTACAATGGGTTTTTATCAGGACAGCCTACATATATACAAGTTGCACCTTGGGGTGGAACACTGCTTAGAACTCCTGGTGGGCAGGGCCTAAGACTGTGGGGAGGATCCGAGGCTCTGCTCCTGTGGTTCCCCAGGATTGTAGGACTCTTTTCTCTCCCTCCACCTTGTGGAGTCCAGTGACCAAACCCCAGCCCCCCAGTTTGGCATTAAGAGCCTTTACCTGCTGAGCCATCTTTCCCAGCCCTTAGGATTTATTATTATTGTATGGGGTGATGTAGAGGTCTGGGCCTTTCTTCCTGTTTTTTTAAATCTTATTTTGACTCGGGTCTCACTATGCAGCCCTAGCTGCTCTGCTCTGGAGACCATCATCCTGGCTGGCTACCTGGTGCTTTTCTACCTGTGAAGTCCTAACTTTTGGGTCAACAACATGGCTCCGCCTGGAGAGCTGTGTCTGTGCAAGCCAGAGGACCTGAGTTCAAGAACTGTGACCCACGTAGAGGTGGGAGAGACTGGACACAAAGCTGGCCTCTGACTTCCAGACACATGCTGAGCTGTGACTATGGCCCGCCAACCTGTCTCACCACTTTCCCCATACAATAATAATAAATCCTTAGGGCTGGGAAAGATGGCTCAGCAGGTAAAGGCTCTTAATGCCAAACTGGGGGGCTGGGGTTTGGTCACTGGACTCCACAAGGTGGAGGGAGAGAAAAGAGTCCTACAATTTATCCTCCACTTCCACATATGCTGTGCTTCTAAATCCCTGATAGTAAATTAAAAAAAAAAAAAAAAAGAAAGAAAGAAGAATGTTAAAAGGGTACACAACTTTAATCCCAGAATTCAGGAAGCACAAGCTGATGGGTCTCTGAATTCTGGTCTACAGAGTGAGTTCCAGGACAGCCAGAGCCACCCAGAGCAACCATCTGTAGGACACAAACACCGAGACCCCCCTCACAGTCCCTGGGGAACGGGCAGCTGAGGGGGCGAGGCCCCTCCTTACCCTTCTTTCTCCAAGATGACTTTCCTCTCATAGTCCTTCAGGTACATGGGCTGCACTCTCTCCTTCTTCCCCAAGGCTGCCGGCTCCTCCTCACTCTCTGAAGACGAGGTTCTGGCTGTAGGGTAGTGAGAGGTCACCTGCGGTTGCCCAAACCGCCCTCTTGCCCCAAGCAGAGGCAGGGTGAGGAGCAGACAGAAGTTCTGAATCATTGCCTGCCACTTCCAATTGTAAACAGTAAATCACCCTTCCTCCCTGGTTATTTTTCAGGGACAGAGTACGACATAGCCCAGGCTAATACAAACCACCTAACCAAACAAAATCTTTAAGTGTAGATATGGCTAAATTGATAGTCTCTCCAGCAAGCACAAGGCTCTGCTCGGTTTCAGTTTATGCAGCACCTAACTGGGTGTAATCCCAGTGGGGTCACAAGCTCAGTCACATCCCTGACTACACAGTTAGTTGGAGGCTGGGGAGGTTACATGAGCAGCTCCCAGAGCAGAGGACAGCATTTCCCCCCTGGCTCTTTAGACTCATGGATTCAGAGACTCCTTGGCTTTTCATGTGTGTTGATGCCAGAGGTCAGCTTGCACGTACACCCCTCAAATGGCACCCATTCTCTCTGTCTCTGTCTCTCTCTGGTTTTTCAAGACAGGGTTTCACGATGTCCTGTCCTGGAACTCACTCTGTAGACCAGGCTGGCCTCAAACTCAGAGTCCCACTCACCTCCGCCTCTGGAGCGGTTGGGGATTAAAGGTGTATAGCCTCCAGGGAGCCTTGTCTTCATCCCCAGCACCAGCATCACCACTGTGTGTGCCCACAGCTTACGTCATATGATCTCCCAAGGTGAAGCTCAGGGCACCAACTCACCCCTAGTCCTGGCCGAACTTTCTGGGTTTTGACACAGGATCTTATTATGTAGTTTAGGTTGGCCCTGGGCTCTGAGTTATCAGCTCCTGAGCACTGATTATGGGTTATAAACTGCCACTCTGGGAAGGGAGACACTTCATTCGACAACTCAATTCCATCCACACTAAGGCACTTAGAGAAGACGCCCGCCCCACCTGTTCTCTGGTAGAAGGTAGCATCTTTCTGGTAGATCCGAGGGTCCTTCTTCTTCAGCAAGGACAGAGTCCTGTAAAAGTCTCTCTCCTGCTGGGGATCAAATTCCTAGAGCAGGAAAAGGAAGTAGGGTTGACTTCAGAAGGAAGTTGGACAGTGTAAGGTAGGGTGGTGACGTATGAGGACAGGATGCAGCAGGGACCAGCAACCCTGAGGGCTGAGTGAAGGGAAGGAAGGCCAAAGAGAGGAGAGGCATGCACAGCACTGTGTCTGGGCAAGTACCTGACAAGAGGAAAGAGGAGTCAGGCAGGGAAGTACAAGCTCACTAGGACAGTCAGTGGGGCCCCACATGGTGGAGTAGATACTTCCATGTCAGACTACTGGGGTATAGGAATAGAAAGGTGGTTCCTTGGGGACCACTAATCAAGATGGGGAGGTGTCATCTGTGGTGACGAGGAGAAAGTGAAGCTAGAGTAGAGAGGATATGACAACAGCAAGGGCTCTACTGGGTTAGTGGAGGATTTCTTTCTTCTATGAATTGATGGGAGTCTGGAGCCACACCTGGATAGTAGTGAGGAATTGGTATCTCACAGACACTGTGGAATTGGATGCTCTTTTTTCTTACTTTCTTTTTTTTCAAGACAGAGTTTCTCTGTGTAGCCCTGGCTGTCCTGGAACTCACTCTCTAGACTAGGCTGGCCTCCAACTCAGAAATCCAACTGCCTCTGCCTTCTCAGTGCTGGGATTAAAGGCGTGTGCCACCACCGCCCAGCCGGCCGACCTGGATGTTTTATAGGACACTATGAGATTAAGATAAGGTGCTCTGTCCTTCTCAGGAAATTAGGGTGAATTTGGTAAATCCCTAGATACAAGGAAAATGGTGCTTGTTACTCAAAGGATTTAGATGCAGGACATGGGGTTAGGGTCAGACTCCCGCTGTATATCTAAATTGGGGTGATCTAAGAGGCTAAGTTAGGAGTAGGTAAAGTCAGTGACCATTTGTCACTTTAAGGGGTCAGGAGGTAAATCTAGAACATCCCCATAAGGTAAGGCACCCCTGTGCATCCAGGTGAGAGCTCAGTGGTTGGGAGGCTTGGAATCTCTTCCAGAAAGAAGGATGTATTTGGCGATCCCTGAGCTGAGGAGGTACTCAATGCATGGGGCGGGTCTTGAAGGCTCCGGGACAAGCAAGCCGGGTTAGGGAAAGCCCCGTGTTCGTCTGGGAAGGATGCGAAGCCTGTTTGCTGAAACTCACCACATGCTCATCGCTGGAGTCAGACTCGGAACTGGAGGCGCCGCCGTCGTCCGGATCTCCATAGCGATCTTTGACTGTGGAATACACACGGGGTTCCTCATAGCTACCATCACCAGACGCACCCCCAGCTCTCCCAACCCTGGCCTGCGCAGGCGCCCCTCACTCACGCCGCTGCAGTTCCTCACGCTCGCGGTAACGGTTGTAGCGCGCAGCAAACGCCGCGTTCACCTTTAGAGACCCAGAAGCGCGCGGTTCCGGCATGGCGGCTGTACGACGTAGCACGCACGCGTGGAACCGCCCCCTCCGGGGTGTGACCTCCCTTAGGCACGCCCCCTGGGCTGTCCTCATGGAGCAAGTCCTCTACGGAGGCAGCTCGCTCCACCCTTCATTCTTCCGGGATCCCGTTGGCCTTTTGCTCAGCAGGCCACGCCCTCGGCGACAAGCCTCTGCGGGGAAAGGCCACAAGCCGCCGCCCACCCTTCTCCACCCTGACGGCTCCCGGCACCCAGCTGACTTCTGGGGGCCCCTTTCTCCACTCGCGGTTTCCTGCCTCTCTTCCGTTCCGACAGCACCCGACCGCTGCCCCACCCAACTCAGTTACAGTGACGCCCTGGGAATGACCGTGTCGACAACCCCATCACCCCACACCATCCCTAGTCTCATCCTACCCTCCGAATAACCCATTCCCAGACTCCTACATCTGAAGTCATCCTTGCTGTCTTAGTTTAATGGACCAAAACATAAAATAATCACACAAAACAATATCTTTCCATAAAGCAATAAATATATATTTTTCAAACTCTGTACAACAGACTGAAAACCTTCCAAGAAAGAAAAATGAACTCATGTCATCCTTTTAACTGATTTGAAATGTTTTTCCCTCCCCCTCCCATGCCCAAAGTAGATGGCTCACACATCAGGGCTCTCTGAGCACAGCCTGCCAAGGTCACCAGCTTCCAGGAGCCCGGGAGGCGATGACCTCACTCTGAGACTGAGGCTAGGGCTTTAAACCCCTGCCCTGAGGTCTTCAGTGTGGCCCCAGTGTGGAGGAAACTGAACCGTTTAGGTGGCTGTTGCCTGTAGGAGCCCCTTTGTCCAACACACCAAAAAGGGGTGAGAAAAACATGGGAAACATCCCCCAAACACACACACTCTAGAAATCAACACCAGGAAACCACAAACTGCTCCTCCCACTCCTTTCTTCAATGGACAGGCGTGAAAAGAGAAAGTTTCTTTCCTCCTTTGTTGACAAGTAACCCAGTAAGGCCGGGGACAGTGGCCCTGGGTCACATTGGGATCCTCATGTGCCCCTGCAGAATGTCCATGAGGTTCTGAGCCCCTCTCTGCCGAGCCAGCTCCAGGGGAGTGAGACCTGCAGCGTCCCTGTGATGGAGGTCAGATTCAGGAGCTAGGAAGCCGACCACGGAGCTGTGGCCCTCTCTTATGGCCAGATGGATGGGGAGTGAGCCTGTGCTGTCCAGGGCATTGACGTCAGCGCCGTGCTCCACCAGAACCTTCAGGGTGTCCAGGAACCCAGTGCGAGCTGCATCATGCACGGGGCTGGTACCAGAGGCATCTTGGACATTGGGGCTGGCACCTTGCTTCAGGAGTTCCAGAGCAACCGCTGGACTTCCAAACATCATGACCTGTGGGGGAGGGGAACAGAAAGTCAGGAGGTTCCCACTGGAGAAGGGTCAGGCAGAAAAAAGAGGTCTACCAGAAATCCAGAGCGCCAGAGAAGGGGTCCTTTAGTGAACAGGGACACCCCAGGAAAGTCAGGCCCCAAGGGATCAGATTGGGACCCCAGAGAACAGGTTCTCTGAAAATAAGGACCCCCCACCTTCAAAGCCCCACCCCCATTCACATTGGAGACAGGGTTTCTTTCTGGCTGTCCTGGAACTCTCCCTGTAAACCAGGCTGGCCTCAAACTCACAGCGATCCACCTGCATCTGCCTCCTGAGTGCTGGGATTAAAGAAGGCCTGTGTCACCACTGTGCAGCCCAAAGCTCTCTTAAGAACATAAAAAACCTAACTATAAATGTAACTCTCATGAAAACATTAAAGGGACAGGCATGGTGACACACTCTCATAATCCCAGGACCTCAGAAGCTCAGGCAGGAGGACAGTCTCAAGCAAGTTCAAGGCCAGTCTGAGATGCAGAGTGAGACTTTGTCTCAGAAATAAAAAAAGAAACTGAAAAAGCGAGAGACATAAAGAGAATGATGGAAAGGGGCAGGGCACTCCATCCCATAGGCGATTATTAGGACTGTAAAGCCTCCACCACTACGGCCCTATATTCTGGGAGCTACACAGAGGTTTTGAGAAAAGAGATGCCCTAGCCAATGTGGATCCCCTTTGTTGAAGAATAACTTTCTTAGACAGAGGCATGATCTTCAGAATGTATGAAAAGGTGAGACTCCCCTATAAATGCCACCCGAAATTATGGGGCCTTCAAGCAATAAGGAATCGTTTTTGTTACTAGGCACGCAGAAGATACAAAAGGGGGGGGGGGAACTACATCACCCGGCGAAATGAAGACTCCCCTGAAATAACCAGAGATCCTTCAAGAGGACACCTCCAAAAAAATGGCTATCTCCCCTGGAGAAGACATGCATGCCACCTTCCAGAGAAGCTCAAGAAATATGAGCTGTCCTCAAGGACTGGCACGATAAAGAAGGTGAACCCCAACCCACCGACGGAATAAAGGTCTGCTATTAGACAAGGAATTCTTTAGAGCTGAAAAGCCATCCCCTCCCCCACCCCACCCTCACCACCCACCCAACATTGGTGCAAGCAAGGATTAGACCTTAGGGGATCACCAACCCGGGTCAGGAGATGGAGTGTGGGCGCCGGGGACCAGCCAGGCCTCACCTGCAAGGCCGTCTTGCCAAAGCGGTTCAGGGCGTCAGGATGCACCAGCTCCCGGTGGAGAAGGCGGCGCACCTCTTGCACGTCGCCACGGGCCGCTGCGCCACTCAACCGGTCGCCAACGCAGACTTCTTCCACGAGCATAGTGGATTTGGGTGGTCTGTGAAACCCACCCAGCCCCAAGCCCAGTCCAGGTCAGGGCTGGGGAACCAGCAAGAGCTGGATCAGAACACTAGGGGCTGCGGTGCCACCAGGGCCAACTCTATGGTTATTCCCCCGCCGCAGACCCTGCGCCTTCTGCCGGTACGACCCCCGCTCCCGCAGCCAGCTCCACCCCCTGTCACCGAGAGAGGCTGCGGGGAACCCCGCCCAGCCCTTCGGCGCCCGCCCCCTGGGCCGGGTCTCCCCAGACTCACCCTCCCTCCTCTCCTGTCGCGGGCGGGGTCTGCTCTGAGCCGGCGCTGTTCTGGGCCGCAGGAGTCAGCCGCTAGTGGGCGTGGCAAGCCGGCCGCAGGCCCCGCCCAGAGCGCCCTTGTTTTCTTACAAACTCGCTACAGAGTAGCGCGAGCCGCTTTGCCCAGCGCCCGACCTCCAGGAGTCCCGCCCATTGAGGATATCAGCCAATCAGCATGCGTTGCTGGGGAGGTTTGTCTCGCCCGTAGGGGTGGCGTGGCACCTGATTGGTCAACGCGCTGTGACCGGTGGCGCAGCCCGCCAACGCAGGGTTTTTGGTTTTTCAAAACCAACAGGCGGGCGGGCGGGAAAGAGAGGGAGGTTTAACTGACCCCAGCGGAGAAGCTGGAGACAGGCTGGCGCGGGCACATCCTGGGTCTTTAGCGCCTCCGGGAGGAAGGGAGGCAGGACTGGAAACTCCTACCGCTGGAACATTCTCTCATTCATGGACCGCGGAAGCGCTTACTGTGCGGCGGGGAGCTTAGTTCATTCATTCGACTGCTGCGTTAAAGGAATGGCTTCTGGGGGGTAAAGTGCGCGCCTTCTAACATTTTTGTCTGCTTCATATTTCTCTCTGTGTGGCCTTGGCTGGCCTGGAACTCACTGTGTAGATCTGTTTGGACTCAAAATCGACCTGCCTCTGCCGTTCACGCTGGGATTAAAGGAATGGGCTGCCAAGCTGGTGTCCTCATTTAATTTTTTAGAACCTGAAAGATGGAGGATCAATGGCTGCGCTTGTAGAGGATCAAGGATTCAGTTTCAGCAGCATCCATGTGACAGCTTAGCCATCAGTAACTCCAGCTCCAGGGATCCAACACCCTCTTCTGACCTCTACCAACATGGTGCACATACAAACACGCACATATTGTAATAATTCTTTTTAAATTTTTCTAAGTTTTTTCTTTTTTCTTTTTCTTGGTTTTTTCGAGACAGGGTTTCTCTGTGTAGCTCTGGCTGTCCTGGAACTCACGCTGTAGACCAGGCTGGCCTCGAACTCAGAAACCCGCCTGCCTCTGCCTCCCAAGTGCTGGGATTAAAGGTGCGCTCCAAAGCCGCCCGGCTTTCTAAGTTTTTTCAAGACAGGGTCTTACTATTTATTTAACTCTGGCTGTCCTCGAACTATGTAGACAAGGCTGCCCTTCATCTGCCCACCTTTGGCTCCCAAGTGCATGGGCTTAAAGGTGTGCACCATTACATCTGGCAATTTTCTTTTATCCTTTTTGGGTTTTATGTGCATTGGTGTTTTGCCTGCATGCATGTCTGTGTGAGGGTGTCAAATCTAGAACTGGAACTCCAGGTAGTTGTGAGCTGCCATGTGGGGGCTGGGAATTGAACCCAGGTCCTTTGAAGGAGCAAGCTGCCAGTGCTCTTAACTGTTGAGCCATCTCATCCCTCCAGCCTGGCAATTAAAAAAAAATTTTTTTTTGTTTTGTTTTTTGGATTTGGGTTTTTTTTTTTTTTTTTTTTTTTTTTTTTTGAGACAGGGTTTCTCTGTGTAACCTTGGCTGTCCTGGAACTCACTCTGTAGACCAGGCTGGCCTCAAACTCAGAAATCCGCCTGCCTCTGCCTCCCAGAGTGCTGGGATTACAGACGTGCGCCACCACCGCCCGGCTTTTAAAAATTTTTTAAGGGTCCCATATAGCCCAGGTTGGCCTCCAATTCCATATGTAGCCAAGGATAACACCTCTGAATGCCTCTCCCAGTGTTACTGTAGATACAGTCCATGTAGTACTGGGCATGGAACCCAGGGTTTCAAGAACGCGACAAAATCACTGCCCCCTAACATTTATTTTATATATATATATATTTTTTTGAGACAATGTCTTTTATAGTCTAGGCTGGCCTCAAACTCAGAAATCCGCCTGCCTCTGCCTCCCAGAGTGCTGGGATTACAGACGTGCGCCACCACCGCCCGGCTTTTAAAAATTTTTTAAGGGTCCCATATAGCCCAGGTTGGCCTCCAATTCCATATGTAGCCAAGGATAACACCTCTGAATGCCTCTCCCAGTGTTACTGTAGATACAGTCCATGTAGTACTGGGCATGGAACCCAGGGTTTCAAGAACGCGACAAAATCACTGCCCCCTAACATTTATTTTATATATATATATTTTTTTTGAGACAATGTCTTTTATAGTCTAGGCTGGCCTCAAATTTGCTATGTCTAGGCTAATCTCAGACTCCTGACCACCCTGCCTTTATCTCCAGTGCTGGGACTTCAGGTCTCTGCCACTCTGTCTATAGACCAAAGCCCACTGGGAGGTGGTGGCCCACACCTTTAGTCAGAACTCAGGAGGCAGAGGCAGGCAAATGTTTGAGTTCGAGGCCAGCCTGGTCTACAGAGCAATTTCCAGTATGGTCAGGGCTGCACAGAGAAACCCTGTCTCGAAAACAAACAAAACCCAGAAATAATCCCTTCCCCCCAAAATAGACTAAAGCTAGAAATTTTAATTGCTGAGCGAAGAATCGTGCTCTAACTCAGGATAAGCAGTCCTTGTCATGGTCTAGCTCAGGATAAGCAGTCCTTGTCATGGTCTAGCTCAGGATAAGCAGTCCTTGTCATGGTCTAGCTCAGGATAAGCAGTCCTTGTCATGGTCTAGCTCAGGATAAGCAGTCCTTGTCATGGTCTAGCTCAGGATAAGCAGTCCTTGTCATGGTCTAGCTCAGGATAAGCAGTCCTTGTTGAACAGAAAGTTGGCCTGAGCAGGTCTGCCATGAGGTTCTGGGAGGAGAGTTTTACTGAGAAGCTCCTGAGGTGGCCATCTCTCTCGGCCACAGACACAGCTCCTGAGGTGGCCGTGCACTGATTCCATCAGATACCCACCGTCTAGGCCAGGAGATGTCACTGAATGTTTTCAGAGTAGTAAATGGTGTGGAGGTGATAAAGAGGGACATTAAACTCTGTAATCTTGGCACTCAGGAGTCTGAGGCACCAGGATTAAGTTGTAGGCCAGCCTGGGATAAATGGCCAGTTTTCAAAACTCCCAAACATAATCCCAAATGTGGTGGTAGACATCTTTAATCCCAGCATTCAGGAGGCAGAGGCAGGTAGATCTCTGAGTTCAAGGCCAGTCTGGTCTACATTGTAAGTTCCAGGACAGCCAGGGCTACATAGTAAGGATCTGTCTTTAAAAAACGAAACAAAACAAAACAGGACAGAAGACAAGACGTATTCATTAAAAGACATACTGGTTTAGCAGTTAAGAGCACTGACTGCTCTTCTGGAGGTCCTGAGTTCAATTCCCAGCAACCACAGGGTGACTCACAACCATCTGTAAGGGAATCTGATGCCCTCTTCTGGTGTTTCTGAAGACAGCTACAGTGTACTCATATAAATAAAATTAAAAAAAAAAAAAAAGGACATATTACTCTTCCACAGGACTCAAGTCAAGTTTGGCTCCTAGCACCCACATCAGACAACTTACAAGTGCCTGTAACTGCAGCTCCAGGAGGATCTGAAGCCTCTGCAAACACCTACCCACATATAGGTAGGCACACACACACACACACACACACACACACACACACACACACACACACGCACGCACACACGCACGCGCACACACACACACACACACACATGCACACACACACACACACACACATGCACACACACACACGCACACACACACATGCACACACACACACACACACACATAAAATGAAAAATATTTAAAATCTTTTCCTGAAGCCAGAAAACATCAGAGATGCTGTGCACATCAGAAATCTCGGCTCTTGGGAGTGGAAGCTTCACTGCTACTGGGCAAGTCTGAAACCAGCCTGGATTACATGAGACCTTGTCTCAAAAATAAAAGCAAACCTAGAGAAGACAACTGGTCCTGGGCCTCAGGCCTGTAATCCACCCACATGTGGAAGGCAGAGACAAGAGGAACGCTAAAAGTTAGAGGTCAGTCAGGCCCTATCTTAAAAATAAAAATCCAGGGGCTGGAGAGATTGCTCAGCAGTTAAGAGCACTGACTGCTCTTCCAAAGGTCCTCAGTTCAATTCCCAGCAACCACATGGTGGTTCACAACCATCTGTAATGAGATCTGATGCACCCTTCTGGTGTGTCTGAAGACAGCAACAGTGTACTCAAATATAAAAGAAATCTTTAAAAAATAAAAGTGAAAGATACTATAAGGCAGTTGCTTCATATATATACAAAGGGCCTGAGGATCGAAGATATCTAGTATAGTACAGAAAGGGAGACCAGGAGGGCAGGGGTGGTGCAGTGGGGTGCAGAACGCACCTGGGGCTGCAGTAACTTTTTAACCAGGTGGGAAGGCCACCAGGATTAAGCAGGCCAACGATGTGCTGATAGATTGTACAGCAGCCGTCATGGCGACAGAGCAGACCAGACAGTAACCGGGAATACGGGAAGGTTGTAAAGGGACCGGAGCAGAAAAGATTCTCAATCAGGGGAGGCTCCCACGGAAGAGCGTCCAGTTATCCCCAGTCCCCAGGCAAGAAGCACGCTCACAGCTGTTAGACTCATTTTAATGTCACCCTAAGCCCGAGGTGGAGGAGGACCAGTGGCCTCGGCTCAGCAGCTATAAAAGGTGGGCCCCAGATCCGCCCGAGGCAGCTCTCTGCAAGAAGGCACTCATGGGGGAAGGGTAGTGTGGTCCAGGCCCTCGTATTTCTTCATATAAAATCAGGGTGGGACAGTTCCAAGGGCTAGGGACACAGAAACCACCCCAGAAGGCTGAGAGAGGTAAAGGGGTTAGGTGCGGGCAGCAAGGATGTGTTAAGTCAGTGCCCTAACCCTAAACACACACACACACACACACAAACACACACACACACAGCTCTTTACAGTCTGCAGCTGGTATCTGGAGAGATGGACGCCCCACTTCTTCTCCCTTCTAGCTGGTACGGAGTTGATAATCTGCAGGGAAATGAGCAGGGACCATCTGAGAACTAGGACAGGGGAAAGGAGGAGAGGTTCCCAGCACCCACAGAACCGATCCCGGGTCCCAGCACACAGAATCACCCCTGGAAATACTTCACAATGCTCATTAGGGCTTATAGGCTTGGGACGTGGCTCCAAAGTCTAGAAGACTGCCTAGAGTTCCAGATGTGGCTGGATGGTAGAGCTCCTACTTTTCCTGAGTTCGAATCCCAGCAACCACATGGTGGTTCACAACCATCCGTAATGGGATCTGACGCCCTCTTCTGGTGTGTCTGAAGATGACTACAGTGTACTTAGATGTAATAAACAAATCTGAGCTGGAGCGAACGGGGCTGACCTGAGTGAGCAAAGGCCCTGAGTTCGAATTCCAGCAGTCACAAGGTGGCTCACAACCATCTATCTGTCCAGCCACAGTGGACTCCTACGTACAATAAATAAATCTTTAAAGAAAAAAAAAGAAAGCTTTTCTTAGGTCAGGATGGGTTCCATACCGACACCTCCACCTGGTAGCACGCCCAACACCCAGGCGGCATCTGGAGGGGCTGAGTGTCAACATCTTGCTGGATTTTAGTCACCCTGGAGCGGACCAGCCGCACCATTTTAAAGATGTATATGCGGAACTCCAAGGAAGCATGGTAAGGCCAGGTTTAGTGCTAGACTTGCATCAAAGTCCTTAGACCCCACCCACGCCCCCACCTCCTACACCGCCCCGCCCCAGGGAGCCCCGCCCCCTTACCACCACTCTGGGTGATGTATCGGACCCAGGGCAGGGCCTGGTACCCACTTTTCTCGATGATCTTCATGTAACGGACCTGGAAGAACATAAAGAGGTGGCCAAGGACTGGAGACGTGGTTCAGCAGAGCGCCCCCTTCTGGAGCCCCCTGGGCTGCCTGGCTTGGACTGGGGTAGAGCCCCTCCCTGCCTAGCATGCACCAGCACCCGGGTTCAATCCCCAGGATTTGGAGGGAGGGGTTATTGGGAAAGTGAGGTGAACAGAGTCAGAAGGAAAAGTGGTGGCTCAGGTCAAGGAGGCATGCAGGGCACACTTTAGGATGATACAAACGGGGCGTCTGGGCATGATCTGGGCGAAGAAGAGATTCAGACTGGTGGGGGGAAAGGAGCAGACAGAATTCAGAACAGAGCCGGGGACCAGGTCAAGAGAATAAGGAATACTCTGCGTGGGAGAAGGCAGGGGTGACAGTGACTGACAGGGGTGGGGGTGCACACGGAGAGGGGAGAGGTGGAGAGGAAAAGCCCCAGGCTGAGAACAGAAGCGGCAGCTTCCCTGGCACAGGACAGAAGAAACGGAGAGCCTAGCACGGGGACACATGACTTTCAAACCAGCGCGTGCGTAGAAATCGAGACAGAGGGATGTCATGAATTCGGTTCCAGCTGGGTTGTATGGTGAGCTGAGACCAGCCTGGGCTTTAGAGCGAGTCCTAGGCTAGCCTGGGTTACAGAATAAAAATGCCCGGTGTGGTGGTGCACGCCCCAGATCCCAGCAGAGTAGGCAGGTCTCTGTGGTACACTACAGCCTGGTCTACACAGCAAGATCCTGTCTCAAAAACAAAACAAAAACTAAAAGGGGGCTTGGACTGGTTGATCCTGTGTGTAACGCGACACAAGTTAGACTCATGAGAAAGGAAGGAGCCTTAGTCACAGAAATGCCTCCATGAGATCCAGCTGTAAGGCATTTTCTCAGTTAGTAACCAATGGCGGAGGGCCCAGCGCATGGTGGGTGGTACCATCCGTAGACTGGTGGTCCTGGGTTCTATAAGAAAGCAGGCTGCAAGCCGGGCAGTGGTGGCGCACGCCTGTGATCCCAGCACTCTGGGAGGCAGAGACAAGTGGATTTCTGAAGTTCGAGGCCTGCGTGGTCTGCAGAGTGAGTTCCAGGACAGCCAGGGCTACACAGAGAAACCCTGTCTCGAAAAAACCAAATCCAAAAAAACCAAAAGGAAAAAAAAGAGCAGGCTGAGCAGGCCATGAGGACAAGCCAGGAAGCCGCAGCCCTCATGGCCTCTGCACCAGCTCTGCCTCCAGGTCCTGCCCTGCCTGAGCTCCTGTCCTGACTTCCTCCAGTGATGGAAGTGAACACAACAAATCCTTTCCTCCCCGACTTGCTTTGTGGTCATGGTGTTTTGTCACAGCAATCCTTAGAAAGGCTAAGACAGAGCTGGATGGGAGAGATAGCTCAGTAGTTAAGGACTCTGGCTGCAGGCTGGAGAGATGGCTCAGTGGTTAAGAGCACTGACTGCTCTTCCAGAGGTCCTGAGTTCAAATCCCAGCAACCACATGGTGGCTCACTGCCATCAGCCGATGCCCTTTTCTGGTGTGTCTGAAGACAGTGACGGTTTAAAAAAAGAGCCCTGGCTGCTCTTGCGGAGGACCTGGGTTAGAGCGGAGCATCCGTAAGACGGTGGATGGAAACCTGCAACCTCAGCTCTAGGAGGTCTGACGCATCTCCACCTTTGCAGGTAAATCAACGCAGAGTACACAGACTTGCAAAACACCGACACACAGAAGAAATAACAGATCCAGTGAATAAATGGGAGTGATTTGAGAGGTGACTTAGCCAAGAGGAAGGGAGGGAGGTCCTCACCTGGATGCCGGAAACAGTAAAGTATGGAATCTCAAACTTGACCCCGATGGGTGGCCGGCCCTCCACCTCCTCAGTTTCCACGCTGGGGAGGCCGAAGTGGGCTCGCATCAAGTACTCCTTGCCCCCCTGTGGACAGACAGAGGCATCACACCCTGAGTCATCCCCGTCTCTCAGCTCACCCTCACTGCACAGACTTCAAACTCAAGGGCACCCTGTCTAAAAACCAACAACAAAAAGAATGAGGGTCAACTGTCATCCAACCCATTTCACAGACAAGCAGTGGAGGCCATGAAGGAGAAACCGGGAACCGAGGCCGTATCCCTGAAGGACTTGTGTGTGTGTGTGTGTGTGTGTGTGTGTGGTTGCTGTTTCAGGAGGCCTCACCTTTGATTGGTTTGGTTTGGATTTTTCAGTCAGGGTCTTATGCAGCCTAGGCTAGAGTAGGAGTAGTCGTGCAGGCAAGGACAAGTCTGAATACTTTAACCTCCTGCCTCCATCTCCCAAACAGGAGGAAGGCAGGCATGGGCCACCACATTGAGTATAGCAATGTGGAACCAGACAGCCTGGGGTTCCCCTTCCTCAGCCCTCGAGGACAGCCGTGGGCATCCATGCCATCCGCACACATCCTCGACCGCTATGAGGATCCCTGGGACATTCTTCTCCTTCAGTCAAGTGGCCTAGACAAGCCCCACCCCACGAAGCCCCACCCCACGAAGCCCCACCCCTCCCGGAGCCCCGCCCACTCGGGCCCCACCTTCCCCAGTACTCACAGGGAAGGACTTGATGCTCCAGATGACAACATTCTTCTCAGGCACATACTTGGCGCTGCCCACGCTGGTCTTGAAGCGTGGGGAATCTGCATCACTAGGCACGGGCACAGAGATTTCCACGCCATTGGCCACCGACTGCTTCTTAAACTGACCCTTGGCCTGCCGGGAGAGAGCAGGAGGCAGAAAGAATTCACTCCTGACAATCGAAAAACAAAAGGATGGCAATCTAGTCTGGTGGCAGAGTGGATGTCCAGCATTCAGGAGGCCCGGTGAGCCTCAGTACTTGCTGCCGAGGCTGAGGACCCGAGATCAATCCCTGGGACCCACACTGGGGAGAGAAGCGACTCCTGTAAGTGGCCTCTTACCTCCATGTCATGTGTCCTCTCCACACACACACACATACACAAAATAAACAAAAATAAAACATGGACGGTGTGGTCGCTCTCGCCTTCAATCCCAGCATGTAGGAGCCACAGGCAGGTAGATCTCTGAGTTTGAGGCTAGCCTCGTCTATAGAGCAAGTTTCAGGACAGCCAGGACTACACAGAAAAACCCTCGAACCTTCCCCCTCCCACCGTTAAATTAGATCAAATTATGATGTAATAAAAATAAGCAGTAGCCAGGTACATGCCTTTAACCCCAGGACTTGGGAAGCAGAGGCAGAGGCAGGTCTATCTACATGAGTTTTCAAGGCCAGCCTATTCTACATAGTAAGTTCGAGGATAGCCAGATCTATATAGTGAGACCCTGTCTAAAAATAAATAGCTGGGTGGTGGTGACACACGTCTTTAATCACAGGACTTGGGAGGCAGAAGCAGGTGAATCTCTGAGTTCCAGGCCAGCCTGGTCTACAGAGTGAGTTCCAGGACAGCCAGGGCTACACAGAGAAACCCTGTCTCAAAAAAACAAAAAGAAAACAACAGAAAACAAGCAATCCTGTCCCCCCTCCCAAATTTTACAAATAAGTAAACAAACATCCACATAAGGATCCAAGTGTGACACTATATGCCAGAACTGGGAAAGAAGCAGGAAAATCAGGAGTTCCAGGTCATCCTTGACTCCACCCCGGTTCCCTAAGGAACCCCCAAGAAACCAACGGGGTCGGCAAGAAGACAAAAACATTAAAGGCAAGGGGGCTAGCTGGGAAGAGGGAGTCAGCAGGTTAGGGAAGAGCAAGGGTGAGGGTATGCTACACCATGTAAATTAGGACAATGTCATAATGAAACTCGTAATATATGAAAATACATGCTAATAAAGGGGCAGAGAGCCGGCTCAGTGGGCAAAGGCCCTTGCCACCACGCCTCAAGACCTCATAGAAGGAGAGAACTGACTCCCTCAAATTATACCCAGACCTCCACACACAAATACATGGATAAATAATAAATAAACGTGTAAACTAAGAAAATGTATGTATGCCAATAAAACCTTTTCTTTTTCTTTTTTTTTCTTTCTTTCTTTCTTTTTTTTTTTTTGGATTTGGTTTTTTCAAGACAGGGTTTCTCTGTGTAGCCCTGGCTGTCCTGGAACTCACTCTGTAGACCAGGCTGACCTGGAACTCAGAAATCCACCTGCCTCTGCCTCCCAGAGTGCTGGGATTACAGGTGTGCACCACCACGCTGGGCTTCAATAAAACCTTTTCAAAGCCAAGTATTGTGGTGCAAACCTGTACAGAGAATGTTTATAAGTTCAGAGCCAGCCAGAGCTATATAATGAGACCCCGCGAGAAAAAAAGCAGCTAGGGCTGGAGAGATGGCTCAGTGGTTAAGAGCGGCTGCTCTTCAAGAGGTCCTGAGTTCAAGCCGGGCGGTGGTGGCGCATGCCTGTAATCCCAGCACTGGGAGGCAGAGGCAGGCAGATTTCTGAGTTTGAGGCCAGCCTGGTCTACAGAGTGAGTTCCAGGACAGCCAGGACTATACAGAGAAACCCAGTCTTGAAAAATCAAAACAAAACAAAACAAAAAAGAGGTCCTGAGTTCAATTCCCAGCAACCACATGGTGGCTCACAACCATCTGAAATGGGAACATATGCCCTCTTCTGGTGTGTCTGAAGACAGCAACCATGTACTCACATATATAAAATAAATAAATCTAAAAAACAAAAAACCTGGAAAGATGGCTCATTGATTAAGAGAACTTGTTACTACAGCAGGGGACCCAGAGCTGGTTCTTAGAACCCACAGAGCAGTTCACGATAACCTATAACTCAGTTCCACGGGAACTCAGTTCCACGGGGTACCACACTCTTCAGGCCTCCAAGGCACAGAGAGCCCACACACATAAATAGATAAACATCTATTCACATAAAATAAAAACAAATCTTAAGGGGATGGAGAGGTGGCTCAGTGCTCAAGAGCACTGCTTCCATTCCAGCAGATCCAGGTTCAATTCCCAGCACCACGTGGCAGCTCACAACTGTTTATAACTCCAGTCCGAGGACGCCGATACCCTCACATTCATGCAGGAAAACACAACTGCACACGAAACACAAGCGCAGCGAAGAACACTGATGGCTCTTCTAGAGGATTCCAGTTTGATTCTCAGCACCCGCATGGCGGCTCATAACCCTCCCTCCAGGGGACCCGATCCCCTCTTCTGACCTCTGTGGGCACTAGACATGTAAGTCTTGCATATCAACATGTATGCAGGCAAAACACCCCCACACGCAAAATTAAAGAAAAAAGGAGTAAAAAACAAACAAATCTGAACACACAGCCAGGAACCCAGCTCGTCAGAAGACACCACGCACCTGCACTGAGGACGCCCCCGCCCCCCCAGCTCACCTTCACCATGATCTCCACGCGGCTGTGGGAGAATTTCTCAATGACTGACTCGATCCAGATCAGGGGTTTGACCTGCCGCAGAAGAGAGGGCGGTTCTCACGGATTCTGACACCCTGTCCGTCCACCGCCTCCCTTCTGCCTTGTGCTGGGCTGGCTCACGGCTCACCTGGGTGCTGAGCCGGTAGGACATGAGTTCGAAGTCCCCATCTGGGGGTATGAAGGAGATGGTGCGGTCGTTGTCGAAGCGCGAAAGCCTCACACACTGGTGGAATTTCACATCCTCCAGTTCCACAGACTTGTTCTTGCTGCCTGAAACTCAGAGTGGAGCAGGGGGCGTGATCCTGGAGCTGAGGAGAGGGCCCCGCCCCACCAGCCCCACCAGGGTTTGCAGAAACGGCAGCCTAGGGCCTGCGCTGAGTGGGGAGATGAGCCGCAAACCCCGAGTCCGCTGCCCGCCCCAAGCTTCTGCTCTCTATGTTCATTTCATTGGATTTGGAGTTTATTTTTCTAAAACTTCTAGTAGGCTTTTTGTCTGTTTTCTAAAACAGTCTCTAACATAACCTTGGCTCTCCAAGAATTCCACGCACAGACCAGGCTGGTTTCTAGCTCCCAGAGATCTACTTGTCTCTAGGAGCCACCACACCCAGCACGAGTTTTAGTATTTCTAATTAGACAAACATCTGTGTGTCTGGTTGATTTTATATGCACACACATGCTGGTGCCCACAGAGGCCAGAAGATGTCAGATCTCTTGGAGCTAAGGTTATAAATGGTTGTGAGACACTTGCTATAGGTGCTGGGAACTGAACTCGGGTCCTTGGCAAGACCAAGAAATGTGCTGAGCCACTGTGCTCCCATCCAGGCCCTAATTTTCCCTTTGTGTACATGTGTGTACTGTGAGTGTATTTGTGTGTACATATGTAATAATGGGTTCAGATATTCCTTCACGTATAATCCAGAGGCTAATCGGTGCCTAACTCCTCTCTAGATGATGACATTAATTTCTTTGCTCGGTAGGCGGGGCATGTGCGTCACCGTGTGTTTGGTCAGCTCCCTCTCTCTGCCACGGAGTCTGGGGACTGAACGTAGATGCTCAGGTTTGCTGGCGGGTGTTCACCGCGCTGAGACACGCCCTTTTCTCTTGACCACATTGCTGTGGTTCGTCTCCTCTGCTTTTCCCCCACCACCCCATTGTACCCAGGCACCAGATCTCCAATTTTGACCCGCTGTGCCCTCCATAGCTAGCCTCTGAGCTTCTGGGAGTTTCTCTTGTCTCTGCCTCCACTACGCATAGGCGTGCTGAGATCTCATGGAAGGATGGCTCAGTGGGTAAGAGCACTGGCTGCTCTTCTAGAGAATATAGGTTCGGTTCCCAGCAACCATTTGGGGCTGCCAACTATCTGTGACTCTGTCCCAAGGGTTCTGACACCGTCTCCTGGCTTCTGGGGGCACACGGTGCAAGTACAGACATACAGGCCAGATAAATACATACACACAATAAGTAAAGGAACAACACTGTGAACGCAGTGCGGAGGTCTCAGATGCACAGCAGCACTCGTGGTTTAGGGATCTCTCTCGGGCCACTTTGCCTGGGAGCCTTCTCTCTGGCCCTCTGTCTAATCTTTTGATACAAGGTGTCTCATTTCACCGGAGTTCAGCAGCTGGCTAGCCTGGCGGGAGAGAACTCTCTGGGGCTCCCCTGCCTCACTCCCGTAGGGCCACAGGTACAGATAAACACAGCCATGCCTAGCTTTCATATTTGATTTGTTTTGGGGGACAGGGTTTCACAAGGTAACTCTGGCTCCTTGAACATGCTATGTAACCCAGTTGGCCTCCATCCCACAAAGAGCCACCTGCTCCGCCTCCTGTGTGCAGGGATTAAAGGGTGCGAACCCACAGCACCCCACGCATACTTTTTATGCTATGAGCACCTGAACTCCGGACTTCGGGCCCTGATTTTGTCTCCTGTGTTTTGGTGTGATCTTCAGATAGGATGGGATACAGCCCATGATGGCTTCAGACTGAGTCACTGGAGATGACCTTGACCTCTTGATTCTACCTCCCAAGTGATTGTGTGTAGTACTCTGCCTTGCTGGTTTTTGTCTGTCTGTCTGTCTGTCTGTCTGTCTGTCTGTCTCTCTCTCTCTCTCTCTCTGTGTGTGTGTGTATATTTGTATATATGTGCACATGTGCTCCTGGACATTAGAGGACAATCTCAGGTGTCTGTCCTCAAGCGTCATCCACCCTGTTTTTGGTTGGTTTTGTTTTGCCTCAGATAGCATTTCTCCTTTGGCCTGGAACTTGCTGATTGGACTGGGCTACCCACCTGGGAATTCCCATTTCTCTCTGTCACCCTTCTCATAAAGCCTTGCGAACCTGAGGAGAAGATGACCTTGAACTCCTAACCCTTCTACCTCAGCCTCCAGAGATCTGGGAGGACAGGCAGGGACCACCATGCTGGCCTCTGTGAGATGTTTAAATATTCTTATTAACCTAGCCCCCGCCCCGAATGTCAAGGCCCACATCGGACTTGATCTGCAGCGGCTCATTAACAAAGAAGGCAATTGTTAGGTGGACTTTGCTGCTGACGCGCAGTCACTGGAAGGAATGGGAACACTTATTTCAGACCTGGCTGCTGTCTAGGAGGCCCCTGGCTGCTTCCTAGACTACTCCCAGGAAGAGGGCTCCCCCACCCCCAATCTTACGGCCAGTAAGCTCAAAGAGCACCCGGTCATTGAGACCCAGCCGCAGCTCTGGCATCCCAGACAGAAACACCTTCAGCTTGATGGTGCCCACAATCTCGCTGAGCAAGACACTGCCGTTAGCATTGACCTGCAAAGGGGTTTCCCAAATGGGGTGTCAACAGGTACAGAGTCTCCCTCCTCCTGCCCCCCCCCCCCCCCGGGGCATGAGGCATAGAACTCACTAGAAGGTTAACAGACTCTATGACATCAATGAAGACCTCGTTCTTTTTGTACTTGATGCCCTCCGAGCGCCAGGACACAGCGTTGGTGACCGTAGATGGCACTCGGGACTTGCCCGTCTCCAGCTTGTTGCCCTGCTGTGTGATGTACCTGTTTGGAAAGAGCGGGCAGGGCCACAGCTAACCGCAGGGACGCCACAGAGGGACAGCCAGCCTCCCGCCCACCGCCAGCACCGCTCCCGCCTCGCCCGCTGCGCCCGGGCACTTACTCCTGCAGGATCTTGCTGTCTGTGGTCTGTGGAAAGCCGAAGTCCATGAGCTCGTCCAGCAGTTCGTAGACGATGACGAAGTTGTCGCGGATGCTCTCCTCCTCCAGTTCCTTAAAGTATTCGCAGAAGACCTGGGCGGGTCCAAAGGACAGACAGACCCCGTGTAAGCTGGGGGCACTCAGTCAGCCAGCCAGCAATCATGAACTGCCTACTGCGTGCCTGAACTGCAGACAAAGAGATTGGGCCTCTCTCTCACACGGCAGTTTAATGGGGAAAAGGTCATGGATGTGGCATGCAGAGGAAGGAAAAGGCTGTGGACACCTACGCCATGATGTGCCTGGAAGACAGCTAGAGGGAGTGTACAACGGCTCTTCTGGGTGTGGGTACAGTACAGGGCTGAAAGAAACCAGTATCTCACTTGTAGTAGATTGGAACTCTACCACTGGGCCACACCCCAACCCCTTACTGGGGGATTCCAGACAGGGGTGTTACTGAGGGGTGCCACACTCCAGACTTTGTTTTTTGAGAAGGTCTGGCTGAGGAACCTAGTTGGCCATGAACGTTCCTTCCTCTTCCTGCAGCCTTCAAAGACCTAGGATGGGAGCTCTGGTCTATCTTGCTCCCCCTTAAAAAAAAAAAATGTAAGGAGGTCAAATATGGTGAACGCGCATGCACGCGCACATACCCCCCCCCTCAAAACTTTTGGTCTCTTCTGGCCTCCTTGGGCATGTAGCGCACAAACATGCATTCAGGCATATTCATATTCATAAAATAAATTGCAAAAATAATTTAAATTATGCACAGGGGTGCATACCTTAAATTTCAGCAGCTGGAAGTGAGACCAGGACTAACCTGGTCTATACACCAAAGCTCTAGGCTGGCCGGGACTACAGGGTAACACACTGCCCCAAAAGCAGAAAGAAAAGAAAAAGACCCTGCACACATTTATATGTATATGCCAGCGGTCCCCAACCTCCCTAATGCTGCAGCCCGTTCACACAGTTCCTCCTGTTATAAAATTGTGTTGTTGCTACTTCATAGCTGTGATTTTGCTACTGTGATGAACTGTATTATAACCATCTGCTATGCGACATCTCTGAGAGGGCCAATTGGCCCCCAGAGGAGTCACAGCCCCCAGGTTGAGAAACACTGATTAAGGTCTTTCACGAACACCTGAAACACAAACACTCGTCAAGTCTATGGTCCTATCACAGGAACACTTCACAAAGCATATGCGAAGATTCCGACATCTGGGGCACTTCCAGCGCCAAGCACAGGGATTTGTCACCTGCACGCCCTGGGAGGGGAAGATGTCCTCCCCAGCGTTCGAGCCTCGCTCTGCTCAAACCCCAAGGCGTTGCGCCCTCCCCCACCCCCACCCCCAGTGTCTTGTTGGGGACACTCCCTCTGTATCACTTCAGTTCTTTTTCTTCCCTCCCCTTACAATAGCACCGTGTCACATTCACTCGGAAACAAGGGATTCCCTGAGGGCCAAGCAGCAGAGAAGAGAGATTAGACCCCGTATCCCTGCAGACGATCAGACGGCGCCCGCCCGACGGGGGTGAACATAAGGGGTAGACAGACAGACCAGCTAGCCAATGAGAGGTCAGCACCTACCTCCACAGTCTTGTACAGAAAGGAGTACACCAGAGAGGCATTGGCGTTCTTCAGAGTGGTGGCCACCACTGGTGCAGTAAGGTTAAGGAAAAAGCGCCACTTTTGAGGGGGTGCTGTTACATGTCTCCTGCTACCCCCCCCCCGCCCCATTTCTATTACCCCTTACCCCGGGCACAACCTGAGTTGAGGCCCGTGTATGGAGCACACCCTGCACTCCGCAGGGCTCCGCTCCCCGGACCGGGTTCTCCTGACCAGCGCGGGGCGGATGCAGTAAAGGTTGCTGTGTTTGATCCACAAGAAGTGCACTCGGCCGTGGCTCAGCAGCGGGGCCAGCACGCCCTCCTCCTCCTGCTGCATCAGCAGGGGCATGAAGTGTTCAATCTCCGTCATGGGCACATCGCCTTTGTAGTTCCGGCTGATGAGAGGCTACGGGGCGGTAGAGAGGGCTCGGTCACCCCGTGCGCAGGCCTGGGCCCGGGATGTCTACCTCTCTCCGAACTTTCCTTTTTCCATACACACTGGCCCCCTTTTTGTTTTATGGAGGGAATGGTACCCCTGGTAGCATAGGCTGGCCTCGAATCCAGATGTAACAGGATGACCTTGGGCTCCTGACCCCCCTGCTTCCGCTTCTGCTCTGGCTAGAGCCACTGTTACAAACTCTCGGCTAGTAAATTACCTCCCCGGCCTGTCTTCCCTTTTATTATTAATTTAGGTTTTTTTTTCTGTGAAACCGGAGCTGGTCTCTGCCCAATCCTCCTGCCTTAGTGTTTAGAGTGCTGGGGTTACAGGTGTTTGCCACCACCCCACATTCTGTGTGTGATTCCTTATCTGACAGACCCAGCTAAGACGCGCTCTGTGTGCCTCGGTCTTCATACATGTTATGTGGATACTCAATGCCCGCAGCTAAAAGTGCCCTGGTGCATACCCAATCCTATCTACTTTCTATTAATGGTGTTATGCTGGGGATGGGTTTGGGAGGTACAGGCAGGAGGGTCAGAAGTGCAAGGCCATCTTCAGCTACATACTAAGTTCAAAGCCAACCTAAACCACGAGATGCTGCCAAAATAAAAGAAAATAAAAAAGAAAATGGGCTAGAGTGTGGCTCAGCAGTAGAGGACTATCCTACCACACACCAAGTCCTTCAGACATCAGTCAGTCAGCCTGGAGGCGCTGGGCCTTGTCTTACTAGGGTCTGCCGTTAGCGCTACTACCTAGCCGAGCTCCAGAGTGAATCTGAAGCCAGCTGGGTAAGTCAGCCAGAGGCCATTAAAAAAATGCAGAGTGGGTACCGTGAGGGAACTCAGTGGTTCTCAGTGGTTGAAGGGTCTCACCCCAGCGCCCCGCCCCCTCCACAGGAACAGGACAGAACAGATTCTCACGTACACAGAGGAAATCAATAAGTGTAATTATAAAAAGTATGAAGAGGATTGGGATGTAATGTAGTGGCAGTGTCCTGGTTTAACTTGGGTTTTACACACACACACACACACACACACACACACACAAACACACACCACTGAGGAGGAGGAGGAGGAGGAGTTCCGGTGGCTGTCTCAGCCCTGAGACAGGTGTCATTGTCTCCACTTTCCAGACTGAAGAAGTTGAGGTTTTAAACTATGTCCACAAAAAAGCAGAAAAGTGGAACTGAACCGCCCCTCCTGAGCTGTTCTTGTTCAAGGTTATTTTATTTCTTTTTGTCTTGCTAGTGTAGCCCAGGCTAGCCTTGCCCCGCTGAGCTCAGGCTATCCCTCTGACTCAGCTTCCAGAGTAGTTAGTATGGCAGGTGCACGGGCGAACACCTGGCCCTGTGTCATCAGGGCTTGTCTCTTTTCACAGGCACTGTTACTTTCTGTGTGCATGGTGTGTGTGAGAGAATTCGGGTCCCTGGCTAGTGTGTGTCTGTGTGTGTGTGTGTGTGTGTGTTCAGATGACAACTTTGTAGGTTGTCTCCTTGGGTTTGGGGCTTAAACTCAGGTCTCCAGGCTTAGGCGGCCGGTGCGGGGCTTGTTGAGCCTGTTTTGTTTCTGAGGCAGTGAGTGTGTCACACGTAGCTCAGGCCCGAGTCAAGCTCCCTTGATTTCCTGATCGCTCTGCCCCCACCTCCCGGGAGCTGCACTTATGGCTGCTTGGCCGTGCCCTGGGATTATACCTCGGTCTGTGTGCTAGGCCAGCCTGCCGACAGCTGAGACACCTGACCAGGCTGGCATTGCATTACGGGGCTCTTGTTTTCGTCTCTACGGCTCTGATTGCCACTGGAGAAGGAACAGGCGGTTTGCAAGGATAGCCAAGGAGTTACCCTCGGCGCATCTGTTGAGCTCCAGGGTTGCAGAAGTACTGTGCTCACAGGTTCAGGGCGCTCAGATGGTGGGCATCTCATTTTACTAACACGGAAAATGACGCCCAGGGCTCAGAGGGGAGAAGCCCCTTGCCCAGGCGCTGGCTGGAGAGGGCGGGTCCCAGCTCCGGGTCCTGCGCCCTGGGCCCGGCTCGCTCGGCCGGGCGGACCTCGACCCCTCGCCCTCCGCCTCACCTTGCCCTTGACGTCCAGTATGAAGACTGCCGAGGCCGACATGGTGGCCGCCCGCGAAGCTAGGAGGCGAGCGCGAGCTGCAGAGGCGGCCGCGCGGCTGCTTCCTTCTTCCTGCGGAAGCGCCTTCGCCCAGGTGAGCCGCCAGGTGAGCGCGTCTTAAAGGGGAGGCCGCCAGGTGAATGCGTCTTAAAGGGGAGGTGAGCCAGGTGAGCGGCGCGGTCGGCAGCCACCGCCAAGGCTGCTCCAGGAGCTGGGAGAGGGAGAACGCGAGGTGCGGCTGCTGCCCTGGCTCAGGTTTCTTCGGGGATCAGGGATGCCTGGGTGGATGGTGAGACCCCAGGACATTTATCCATCGATGCTTCTATTCACCCACCGCCCTGCTCGCCCGCCATCCTCTCATCCGCCTGCCCATGTATCCATCCACACTCCGTCCGTCCGTCCGTCACCCCCCCCCCCCATACATATACACATTCACATCAACATCTATTAACCCAGCCATACATACACGTATCCACCCACCCAAGCATCCACCCACCCACCAGGGCATCTGTTCACGTGTCTGTCTCCCCCACACAGACCAGTCTCAACAGGATTTGGCCCTGTTTCTATGTGTGACCCCGGTGCCCACCGCTAGATGTTCAGCAGGGTTCATCCTTCTCACACTATACATTTTACTACTTTCTCTTAGTATTATTGTTGTTGTTGTTGCTTTTTTATTTTTTCAAAACAGAGTTATCTTCGTAGCTGGCCTCGAATCCACCTGTGTCTAGCTCTCGAGTGGTGGGATTAAAGGCGCCACCAGGCTTGGTTCTGTTGCTTGTTTTTGTTTGTTTGTTTTGTGTTATTATTAATTCTAGAAGAAAGGTTGAGATAACCCAGATAGCCTGGAGTTCATTGTGTGGTCCAGACTGGCCTCAGTCTTACAAGTTCTGTGATTACAGTCACGACTCAGCATGCCTGACTTTATTTTCCGTTTTTGTTTTTGTTTTTTAATATCCTAGGCTACCCTTAAACTCAAGATCATTCTGTCTCAGCTTTTCCCATTTGCGGATGATGGAAAATAACCACTCTAAACATTAGCTGCACGGCGCTCCGCTGTGGAAGAAACGTTTCCTGCGCAGCCGCCAGGGGGCGACAAAGCCCGCGTGGGCATCAGTGCCGCGTCCGACCTCTCTCGGGCCCGGAGTCCAGATGCAGCTATGAGAATCGCCCACCGGAATTGTCCTAAAACAGAGGCAGGGGACTTGTATGAAGAGCTTATCAGCACCACCCGGGAGGAAGCCGAGCACAGACAGTCTCAGGGCCACAGCCAGGTTACCAAACCACTATTCTCTTGTTCTGGTTATTTGTACGGTCCTAGGAGATGGAACGCCCACCTTTGCCCGTACCAGGCAAGCACTGTGCCCCTGTTTACACTCCCAGCCCTTCATATTTTGCTCTGGGGCCTTCGTGTATAGTACAGGCTACCTTTAAATTCCCAACTCTTCCACCTAACCCTCCCTAGTAATTGCACCACCTTCGGGTATGACATAAATACCTTCCAAGAAGAAATGCTACAGATAACCACACCTACCCCCTTTTTAAAGACCTGTCTAGCCCAGGCCTTCTTATATAGCCAAGGGTCACCTTGAACTCCTAAACACCTCGAGTGCCAGGGAGACATGCATGCCCTACCACAGTCCACCGATGTGGTACAGTGATCGGGATGGAACCCAGGGCTTTGTGTGGGCTACACAAGCGCTCTACCAGCTAAGATAAGCCCTCATGTTCCGGATAAACCCTTCGAGGGGACCAGAAGAGAGTCCTGCTGCTATCTTCGTGGCAAGATGGGAGCCTGAGGGTAAAATTGCCCAACAGTTTTGTTTGTCAGGTTTTGTTATTAATGTTATTATAGAGTCCCAGACAGCCTGGAAATTATTACCCTCCTGCCTCAGTGCTAGAATCAAAGGAGTGCACGATCATGCCCAGTTTATGTGGCGCTGGGGCTGGAGCCCAGACACTCTTGTGCCCTACACTAGATCTACCAACTGAGCTCCAAGCTGGGCTTCCACTCATAGGAAGGGATCCTTCCTGATCATCAGCAGACTCAGGGCAGCCTGGGCTCACCTCGCCCTTGTTGGGAGTAGGATAGGCAGATCCCTGCTTGCACTCTCTGGTAGTGTTTAATCCTAGCACTGTCCAGATAGAAGCAGGCAGATCTCCACAGTCAGATCTCTCCAGGTCAGCCAGGGCTACATACTGTCACCTTGACTAAAAACAAAACAGAAATCATAATAAGGTGTGGGGGGGGGGGTTCAGTGAAATTGCACAAAGGCCTTTGCTTCAGCACCGATCTCATCTTCAGGTCCTTCATGACTGATGGGAGAGAACTGACTCCTGTAGGTGATCCTCTGACCTCTGCACACATACACAAAAAATAAATCATATATAATTTTAAAGAAAGATGGCTAGCTCCTGGGAAGGGAGTGTGTCTGGAGTTCTCCTCAGGCCTCCAGAATTGAATGTGCACAAAACCAGCAGCACTCTCCTGGGACCTGAGATGCATTCATACGGTGGTAAGAGGAACCTAGAAGCCTGGGCCCAGCGCCCTGGAATTGGAAACTCAAGGCCTATTTAACTAAAAAATTCATGAGACTGGGAGCCTCAGTGAGGCAGAGAACAGACTGGCACTGTCTTCTCTCAGCCAGCACAGCCCAGTCTGACCTAGCCCAGCCCTCTCTGGCACCAGTAGCCACCGCCCGCCGCCCCCCCCCCCCCCCAGAGGTGGTGGCTTTGCCCCAGTTTGTCCTAAATATTGTGTCCTCAACCTCCTTCCCTTGTTCCACCTCAGCTTCTCCTTATCAGCCTCCTTCCTTCTCCTCCCTCTAATCTGTCTACTCAGCGCTCAGGGCCACCCTCCCCCTCCCAACCCAACCAGCAGATTCCCACTCACCTAACAGCCCAGCCTGGGATTCACTCCACAAGGGCCCCAGACTTTGTGATTTCCCTGCTCCTCTCTCACCAAATTTGCTTTCTTTGTGTCATCCTTCCTCTGTGGAGAGGTCCCTCTGACATCCCTCTGAGGGGGCGGGGGGGGGGGGGGGGGGGGGGGAGGAGGGTTTCCTGTGACCTGCAGGCCCCTGGCACAACTGGCTTGCAACCTTGGTGTTGGTTTGTTTGTTTGTTTTGAGGCTGGGCTTCTTTGGGTAACCTTGGCTACTCCCGAAGTAGCTCAGGCTGGCCTTGACCTCAGAGATTCACTTGCTTCCCAAGTGCTGGGATTAAAGGTGTGCTCCACCACCCAGCTTGTTGAGGTTTTTGGGGTGCTCATACACCGCACTCTGGCCTTGAACTGCTTGCTGATCCCCTGTTTCTACCTCCTGAGTGTTGGGAAGACAACCTGCCACACTGTGCTTGTATAGTATATTTTAATATCTATATTTTAAAGCATTTAGCTTTTTTACATTTATTTACTTATTTAGTGTGGGGGGGGGGCCCCCGCCTGTGCCAGGGCATACCTGTGAAGGTCAGAGAACAACTGGTTCTCTCCTTCCAACAGCTGGGTCTCGGGAATCTAACTATGGCCATCAGGTTTGGCTGAAAGTACCCTTCATTACTGATTGAGCCCCATCTCACCCCGATTTTAAGACTTTTTTTGTTTGTTTGTTTGTTTGATTTTTTTGCTTTTTCTTGAGACAGGGTTTCTCTCCATAGCCTTGGCTGTCCTGGAACTCACTCCATAGACCAGGCTGGCCTCGAACTCAGAAATCCACCTACCTCTGCCTCCCAGAGTGCTGGGATTACAGGCGTGTGCCACTACTGCCCGGCAAGACTTTTTTTTTAAAGATCTTATTTATTTTATATATATGATGATTACACTGTCTCTGTCTTCAGACACACCAGGAGAGGGCGTCAGATCTCATGACAGATGGTTGTGAGACACCATGTGGTTGCTGGGATTTGAACTCAGGACCTTCGGAAGAACAGTCAGTGCTCTTAAC